>NW_024041150.1:42679295-43167169 GCF_014851395.1 Micropterus salmoides | reverse complement strand
TGTCCTCAAAGGAATCTCCTACCAATATCCTAAAGATTATCCAAAACCCTCACATTCACTCAGATTAGCCTTCTAGAAATCATTCGACATTAACTTTACATTCTATTAATATTAGATGATTCAATGATTTAATTCCTAATGCTTAGAGAGAGATTACTGGAGACTCCTCCTCCACCTCTCTGGAAAAAGTCTACCGGCCTCTCTGTGTTAACTCAGATATAAACCCCCCACAATTACAGCCACATACGCAACATGGTGGATTTCTATCTGCATCATTGCTCCTAGTATACTAGGTTCCTGTGTTGTTTGAGTTCACAAATACAAGTATCACCTCATTTTCATTGTGTAATTTTCTTTAGATTAAATTTTCCTTTTAAGGAGACCCTCCCCAGTTTCCTGCAGCCTCTAAGCTGTTTGCCTACAGTAACCTTATAAATTTGATAGAAACACAAATGAAGAAAACATATTACATTCAATTCAAATACACACACTAACATGAACATATTGCTACGTAGTTATAATAGTCTCTTATCTTTGCTTAATCTAACTGTCTAATCACCGCACATTTCCTGTCTTTGTTTACTTAAAAGTTGAACCTTGTTTTAAACAGCTGTAGAAGTAATTGTTCGACTCCAATTCCCCGAAATGTCGCACTCAGTATCAAGTCTGTGAGCTGTGTCGACAACATTTTATACAACTAATAATTCCTTTAAACTTGTGACTCTTTACAATTGTTTTTCTGCACATAGACCATAATTAATTACTACAGCCCCTAATATAATGTTTTGAGAATTTTGAGGGCTGCTCACACATCCACTAACTTTATTAAAACTCAGATTTGGATCTTCCCATCCTGCCACGTTGCACAAAATGGTGGACAACTTGGTCATGAACAACTCTTTTGCCTTATTAGGTCATGAAAAACAACATGTGGTTCTCCTTGAGTGTAATTCAGGTCTGTTTTCAACCTATCATTTAATTCAAAGGTCTCTTTAACCTTGACATGACCTGTTGTATCAGATACTAAACTGATTCTTAAACTATATCTGAACATTTGATGTATATATTCTATGATGTTTAGCTGGCAATTATACCACATTTGAAATACAAATGGGTTAGCTGCACCCACACTACTACCACTTCCTAAAGAGGAAGCATATATGACGTGAGGTTTTAATGTATGTTCTGGCAACCAATGAACGTTTTGAAAAGGGGTTAGGTCCATCCTCCCAATTCTTTATTTAAGTTGCTGACCCTATTGCTTTGTTGGCTTTTTGGATCTTCTTCTTTGATCATCAAGAGCTCAGTCTAGCATTTAGATAGGGTCTTGTGAGACTTTGTAAAGCTTTTTAGCATTTTTAAAAAAAATAAATAAGTTTCTCTTTAGGTGGCCTCAAGAAAAGAGTTTTTCCTCTCTTTTTTTCTTCATTTCTTCTCCCCTTCCGGACTGGTAAGTGTTTATTATTTTACATCCACACTGCCTTCACACCTCATTATAGATATCCAGAAATCTGGCAGTTTAAATTAACTCATTCCAGGTTATGTTCAGTGGCCTGCTCTCTCAAATCTGCAAGAAGGAGGACTGGAGGGACTGACTAGGAAACTTTTAGAGCCTGGAGTTAGACATTTGATAGTTGGGGTCTGCCAGAACCTCTTTCAAAAACTAGCTTGTTATCAGGGGTTTTTGCCTCTCATCTCACTCCTGCTCTCATACCTCCAGGGCTGAAGGACAAGAAGGCTAAGTTTGGTGTTGTGTGAAAGACCAACCCTGCCAGGAAAAGTTAATCAAATATATTGAAAAGGTAAGAAAATAAGAAAACAAATATTTATAGCTTTTTAGGTTTCTGCATCTCGTTTGTAGTTGCTTTGTCTCTTTATGGTAATTTTGTGTCTTTCAGTTTCCTGTCACAGCAGATCCACACGGATATTCCTCTGCGCAGTGTAGTATACAAAATTCTACAGCACACTGTACAAAATATAGGAAATATGTCAAAGAAAGCCTGAGATGTAGTAGAAAATTCTTAAAATAATAATTTAAATAAATAAAATTATTAAATAAAAATACCTTGAGATCCAGTGGTTGATATAATAGATTCACCTGAGGTGCAGTAGTTTCATCTTAGACAATGACTTAAACCTCAGTAAGTCTTATTGACCATTAGACTGCATTTTCCTCCTGAAAAATATTGCAAAAGTTGGACCATATCTTACTCTTCCTAATGAAAAGAAATTGTTTCATATGTCAGTGTCCTCTCATCTTGACTTTTAACTCTAGTTCAGTTTATATAAGTATAGGAGAGCACATTACACCTATTTTAGCATCACTGTCTTCTGGTCTCTTTTTATTGAATTCATTTGAAGATTTTATTACCAGTTTACAAGGTTCTGAATGGTTTCCCTATATTTAACCATCTCTCCCTCTATATTCCTTAGCCGCTGCTTCAGGTCATCAAATATAAAAGCAACAACTGTACGGACACTTACGCTGAAGAAGAGGTCACTTTTTCTATCCGCCATGCAACCTCGGTAAACTTTTGTTTGTATCCTGGCTTTTATTTATTTTACTGCAAGTTTATTTTTATTTTATTTATTTATTTCAAACTTTATACTTATACTTCTACTGTCTTGTTGTGTTGATCTTTTGTTTGCCACCTTTTGTAAAAAATAAAAAATAAAATGGTAATATGAGACTGACTCATGCACTTCAGTGGATCATTTTTATTTGTTTTGATGTTTCACTAACTGGATGACAGATTAATCTACAGACATTTTTGATTTGTGTTGCAGGGACGAACTACAGGAGGCCTTAATGTGCTACACCAAAGATACACTCAGCTACATTAACATAGTTACACAATTCTGTGAGGACCTCCCTCAATGGACCAAAGCAAGGAGGACAGAGCTGACGAAGATAAAGGACGACTTGACTGCTGTGCTAAAGGACACTCTGGGAGGCCTGAAGAAGCTGGACTGCTTCCTGGATGCAGTGGAGAAGCTGGCGGTCACCTCACTTCATGTGTTCAAGAAGGAGAATCAAGTGTTACAGCTGCCCAGAGGGATCAGCTGTGAACAGGTTCAGGTTGTCATCTCTTCTGCACGGCAAATCTGCCCACTCCTCCTCAAGTTTAAAAGAGATGCAAGTGTCTTCTTCCTTCCCAAACTTCAGAACGTGGAAGTGTTGTCATATCAGCTGGACAAATACATTGAGACCACCCAGAGCATCTGTGACAAGTTAGAGAAAAGGTATTTAGGTCTTATTAATATTATTATTGTTATTTGCACACCATGATCTTGAGCTATTAAATATGAATCTTAAATAATATATTAAAAACCAAAACATTATTAATTTAAAGAAAGAATACTTTAAATTATGTAAGTAAAAAATGCCAAGGTGCTTTTTGCAAGAAATTATAAGTGATTGTCCCCTTTTTAGTGATTTTCCCTTAAGAATGACTACAGAAACGACGTTAGACCTCGATGTGGATTTGTCTGAAGATGACATACAAAGGATGCTTCATCACATTAATCAGCTTGAAAAAATCAGGTAAGTACTACTACGTGTTCACATAGAATACAAAGTGAATTTATCACGTGAAGCGAATACATACTAACTCAATCCAAAGACGAAAGCAGACGCAAGTTTGTGTGGAACACCCATGGGAAAACAAAAAATGCAAAGTGGGTGACTTGAAATATGCATATTCGAGTGAGTTGAAAATATTCAGCTGGAGGAAACCAACATGACGTTCATCTTTGTTGATGCACAATTACTCATTTAGCTTTAAATCAGCAGCTCAAGGATTTTGAGGAACCTGTTGCTTGTGCGCCTACGCATGAAAGCAGCTGTGCCCTCGTGGTCTTTGAGAAGACTATTATTTCTCTCTGAACGATATATTCAATCAATGATAAAGACAGCTTTGGAGAGGCCTAAACCTCAAACACATCAAGTAGAAACAAATAAAGCCATACTGATGTTTACACAGAATCATAAAGCTTGTTGAATAATACTAGTAATAGCACAACACAAATAATAATACAGAATGAGAAGATAAGAAAATAAATTAGCTAAAAGACGCTAAAGATCTACAAAGAGCTGATATTTGCCTTCTTTTTTACATTCGACCTAAAAACTTAATAAATTTATATAAAACTAATTGATTAGCAAGCTTAAATTTTCTCTCTGCTCTCTATCAGGATGGACCAGGACTTCCGGATGGTGTTCTTGTTTCAGGGGAAATCATGTTCTGTTTTCACCAGTGAGTTCAGCAAGCGACAGCCCAAGATGCTGCAGTTTCTGCACAAGCTGGAGGAGTGTGCTGTTCAGCTAGACGAGATGAATAAGGGGGCAAAGATCTCCAGTGTGGCAGGCAGCTCAGTGGGGGCAGTTGGAGGCGTGCTTTCAATAGTTGGTTTGGCATTAATTCCTTTCACAGCAGGAGTGTCCCTAGGTCTGTTGATAGGTGGGACAGCGCTGGGAATTACCAGTGGGGTCAACAGTGTTGTCACCGCAGCCACAGAGATCGGAGTAAACTATACACAACAAAAGAGAGCCAGTGACGTCTTCCAGAGCTTCATGAAGGATGTGCAGGTTCTCCAGGATTGTCTGGAGGACGTGACCAGTCAAACAGTCCCCAATGTAGAACCAAGTATGAAAGATGTGGGTAAGGGAGTAGACATGCTGGGTCTTAAAGTTCGTGGTATTGTGAAAAAAAGCACTAAACTGAAGGATGATGTTGACGCTGCTGCTAAGCTGAGGAGAGGTGAAGAGCTGATTACAAGTGCTGGCCAGGCAGGTAAAACATTACGTAATGTGCCCAGGGCAGCCTCAGAAATCTCAGATATCGGTCAGGTAGCAGTCAAAGGGTCACTTGCACTCTCCAAGGCAGCCAGGTTCTGTGAAATCGCAGTCAGTGGTCTTTTCCTTGGCCTAGATATCTACTTCATCTGTACAGACAGCATCAGTCTGGCCAAAGGCAGCGAGACTGAAGTCTCACAGCTCATCAGAGCCAGAGCTGCACTTTGGAGGTCAGAGATTGAGTCATTGCAGAAGATCCATGACTCCCTGTGCAAAGGTCAGCTGACATCAGAGGAAAAACGAGCTGTCCTGGAAAACGAGCTGTGCCCTTTTAGCCTGAGATGAAGAAAAATAACGCTCAGTATGCCATTTTCCTAGTCTTTGAACTAGATTTAGATGCATTTTATATAAAAATCCTGCACACAGCAGAAATTGATCACTGATCATCATTCCAGCGTATCTTTCAGAAATTCTTACTTAGCTGTGATTCTTATTATGTAAACCATTTCACTCTTAAAGCTTTTTAATAATTATATAGCCAGTATGTCTTTTGTTCCTTGTCAAATTTTATATACCTTAACTTTTGCTATGATTAAGATGACATTAGTATATGCATATGACATTTATTACTGAATACTTTATCTGAGATTCATTGTATGTATTATTAATACAAATGAATATGTTGGCTGTTAAACTTAGATTTAACGTAAATTAGTATTTACTGATTATCTGAAACTTTTAGATTGGATTATATTATCAGTGCCTTTATCATCATGCACAGTTTGTTGAGAAACTGGTTTTGCTGGATTACCTGTTTTGCCTATCTTTAAAATGTTTCATTGTTGCAATGCTTAAATTCTATAATGTTATCTTGATTTATTTTCTGTAACACCAATTTCAAGGACAAGCTCTCTTCTGTACCCCTGACCTGATAAAAGACTTGTATTATAACTAATTAATCCAAATAAATTTAAACTGTGCACATGCAAACACGGTGTGTTCATCAGTCTTTAATGTTTTAAAGTCTCTATATGTGGATTGGGTGCTTTGTATGTTAAAAGTAGTGATTACTACAGTGATTACAAAGTTTTTTGTTTCATTTCTTTCACATGTGCATAGACACGATTTAGCTCCTAGACAGACCGGCTATTTGTAGCCCACTTTTAGTCAAAAATGATTAAAAGTGTGTTTTTGCCCTGGCAGCACTTGAGATGGTTGATATCCCATTATTTTTGCAATGTCAACAATATCAAAAAGATATTAAGTGTCATTAAATTCACATGGTCTATCTGTAGCAACGATTTAGCTCTTATTTGGACAGGCTACGTGTAGTCTGCTTTTAGCCCACCTGGCGAAATAGAGGCAATCAGTGGTTTAATATCAACGGCTTGGCTGTAGCCCTGTTTCAGACCAAATAAGTTACATGTAGTTTTCATCCGATGCAGCTGTTGAGGTGCCTGATATCATATCATCAAATGCAAGTAAACGTTTGAAACATTTAAACTGTCTTTATTTTCGCTGTAACGTTCCCTTCATTGACTTTCATTTAAATTTAAAACAAAATGCAATTACTATTTTCAACCGCTAGATGACCACTGGCAAGGCGAGACTTGAAATTTAGACGTCAGAGTTGCCAGATCTCGCGATAAACATATCCGCCATTTTTAAACGAGGGACACGTTGCGATTTCGACCTTTCAGCGAGCAACGGGCGAGAGTTTACTGCAAACACTGGAAGCGAAAATACATTTACTTTGGTCTTGTAATTATCTGTGTCTTTGTTTGACATGTCCTAACTTAACGTTACTCCATGATACCCACTGGTTTCTTCGTGCCCTTAAAAACTCTATATTATCTGAATTCAGAGGGGGTGAACATGAAACATGTGCAACCTTACCTATTATAATTTTTTATGAAAGCCACACATATTTTACTCACTAGATCATTATGATATAAAAATATAATTTTTTTCAGTTTTGACACTAAATATTTATTGCAAATTCTCCAGCATACAGTCAGCAAAGACAACAATAAATATTCAGAACAGAACACTTTCTGTTCACATTCACAGCACATAGCTCTTTCAAAAGAATAAAAGCAGCTTTCCCAATTGTCGATTTGGTTGTTTTAATGCAACATGATGGCTAAAACACGAGACCTGTTCCATAGAGATAAATGGGTCAGTAATAAATAAGGGCTTTTAAATGAAAAAGAAAAAAACCTTAAATATGGGGGGGGGGTCACCTTCATTAGAATGATAATTAGAAATATACTGTATGTTTTCATTTAAAATCATTTGTTGATAGTAGTCATGTCTTAACAACACAGTGAATGTAGTGACTTATAATGTTTACTTATATTCATATTCTTACATATTCAACAGTTATGGATCCCATTTACCCGAGAGACCCATCTGATGCTCTTCCTGCATCAAGTAGCAGCTCAGATGAACATCTAGATTTGGATGTAGCCAACCAATTTTGTTTGTCATTATTTAAGTTTTTATTATCACATGTTGTTAAAATTGTTTGTATTTTTATAGAAACTGTTTTGTATTTATAATAATATTTTATCAATAATTCATTTATATTTTGATCATGTTGTATTATCTCAGGTTGTCTACGTTGTAATCCCATTTATGAGAACCTGTTATGTTTGAGTAAAAAAAATCCTTGAAACCATGAGATTGCTTGCTGGGAGTCCTCACGCTGTTTTGCAATGGATGTTTTTTCTTGGCATCACGGTAACATCGTGTCGCAGCAGATTTCTGAATAAAAGTGAGCTTCTGCTGAACATAATGCAATCGGTGTGGCAGAAACGACTGAATAAATGAAAAAATAAATGCTTAAGTCAACACAAGTATCTAAAGAAGATATTACATTTTCACAGAATGCTTACTAAATTCAGACTGATGTAAACAGAAAAACTTCTGTTTCCACTGACTCATTTCACTTCACAGTGATAACAGACCACCACATGGTGACCCCCGGTCAATATCAGACCTATCCGATGTAGGTTTTGAAAGTTACAGCCCCTGAAAATGTTTATTGCAAGGTACGTTTTCACATACGAGGAATTTGCCTTGGTATATATTGGTGCTACACATGAAATATAAATATAAATATATCCAAAGTAAGGAGATCAAAAAATTTATATATATTATATTTATTATATATTATATATTTAATATATATTATATTTATTCAAATATACAAAAAAATACAATATTATAATATGTGCAAAAGTTCACAACATGAACATAAAGCACAGTTGAGCGTTGTTTTAAAGTGTGGGGTCAGGAGTGTGTATAGGTGTGTGTGTGCTTGGGGACCCGGGCCTTGTTGAGGAAGCCCACTACCATCGGAAAAAACTGTTCTTGTTGCGAGAGGTTTTGGTCCTGCTGGACCGCATCCTCCTGCCAGAGGGGAGAGTCTGAAACAGTTTGTGTCCGGGGTGGGAGAGCTTGTCCTGCAGCAGGTGTTAAAAGCTGAAATCCACAAACAGGATCCTGGCGTAGGTTCCTGGGGAGTCCAGGTGCTGGAGGATGTAGTGAAGGGCCATGTTTACTGCGTCGTCTACAGACCTGTTGGCTCTGTAGGCGAACTGCAGGGGGTCCAGCTCAAATGACTTCATTACCACAGAGGTCAGGGCGACGGGTCTGTAGTCGTTTAGTCCAGTGGTCCTTGGTTTTTTGGGGACAGGGATGATGGTGGAGGCTTTGAAGCGAACTGGCACACGGCATGTCTCCAGTGAGGTGTTAAAAATATCTGTGAACACCAGAGACAGCTGATTGGCGCAGTGCTTCAGGGTGGATGTGGAGACAGAATCTTTGTGAGGAACAGAAGATAAATAAAAGTCTCTGTTTTTCCCACCAGTGAGCGCCATGCCGGCAGCGGTGTCCTCTTCGGCGTAGTCGCATCAGCTCACCGGACCTTCTCTCCCTCCTCTGGCGTCTCACCGCATGAACAGTGGAAAGTGAAGCCTTGACCAGAATGTCCAATAATTCCACAGATGACACGAGAAAGGTCGTAATTAACTGATGTTTATGAGCTTTTCTCTTCTCAAAGCGCTCCGGGTATCACAGCAGAATGCAAAGTTAACAAACATGAGCAAAACAAACAGAGAGCACCAAAATACCACGGCTGCCCTGAGCGGCGCCATCTTGTGAATCCAAAATGTAGAAATGTAGAAAATTTGGGATAGATTGACAAAATATAAAAAATATAGAAGAATAACGATCTGACTTCATGTTGCTCATTTCTGTCAGTCAAGTCGTCCTCCGCACCATCAGACAGGAGACATTTTACTTTCATCTGCTTTCTGCTTGTTTGGAGATTATTGATTATTGAAATTATTCAGTCTGCCCGTCCTCTACTCAAACTGTGTCTGAACTACTTCTACTGAGGAAAGAGTCCCTACAGTATGAAACTGCTTTACTTCTCATCCATCCATCTTCAACTGTTTATCCTGCGTACAGGGTCGTGGGGGGCTGGAGCCAATCCCAGCTGGCAAAAATACAATAAACATTTATATTATATTATATTTGTTACAGTAGCAGGAATAAGATGCCAAAACAAACATGCAACAAGGATTTCATGCGCTACAGAGCTTTAGTAGAAATGCAGCTGGAGGCGACAGAACATAAAAGCACAAGCTACAGTTCATAAAACCACTAGAGTCAATATTAAGAACACAGTCAAGACATTAGTCAGTTATAGTACAAAGCTTAAGAGGCAGAATAAACATTAAAAAGCAGCAGTATCGATATTAAATAAATAAAAACATGCAGGATGACTCAAGAAAGCGGCGTTGGAAGTTGGAAGTTCAGTGCTGGCATGTTTGACTGCTAAGGAGCCAACGTTTTAATGATGAGCAGAATACATTATAACTATTAATTTCTCTGATTGACGTTGGGATGTTGTTCCATTCTTTTGAAGCTTTAATAGAAAAGGCTGACTGACTAAACGCAGTTTTCCTGAATGGAATAACACAGTCCCCTCTGGATGTTCCTCGAGTGAGGCGACTGGAGTTGGACCATAAACTCAGAAACTCAGAAAGAGGTGGAGGGGCCAGGCCATGGAGGATTTTATATGCATCTGGTTTACTTCCTCTGGTCAGGTTCTGCGGTGTCTCTGTGACAACCAGGAAACACATGACAGAAGATATTTTTCCACGATGCCACTCTGACGCTATTCACACAAACTGCACTGAAAGATATGAACTGGACTCTGAGAGAAAACCAGTCAGAAGGGGACATTTAAAACAAGGTGTTTAAATAATAAATAAACAATGAGATGAGGTTTACACTAGAATCAGACTTTCACTCAACAAAGTCTAAAGGAAAATAAGTAGTTACAATTATCTAATGCTTGTGTACCTAGTAACAATTTGCTAATTTAATAACAGACTGTCTATGAAGATTCTCAGTCATCCAGGTCATAGTTATCCAACGAGGGTTAAAATCAAGGGCAACTGGACTTGGTTGAAGCTACTGGAAGACGTTTCGTCCCTCATCCAAAGGACTTCTTCAGTTCTGACTGACTGGCAGTTTCCAAAATCCTGCAGTTTATAAAGCACTAAATGGTTTAGGGCCAAAATACTTTTCTGATCTTCTGCTTTGTTACGAACCATCCAGACCTCTCAGGTCGTCTGGGGCAGGTCTGCTTTCTGTCCCCAGAGTCAAAACTAAACAAGGAGAAGCAGCGTTCAGTTATTATGCTCCGTATATCTGGAACAAACTCCCAGATAACTGCAGGTCAGCTGAAACTGTCAGTTCTTTTAAATTAAGACTGAAGACTTTTCTTTTTACCACGGCCTTTAACTAGTAGATTGATAACTGACACTGCACTGTAACTTTTACTGTTTTTTTCTTTGTTTTTAGCTTTTTACCATTGCTTTTAATTAAATATTTACACGGTGAGAAATGAGTAGGTAATTGAGTGAAAAGATAATGAGAGTGAGATTGAACAGAGTGAATGAAGTGGTCTTAAATCTCGCGCCTGAGTGATTTGCAGGAACCTCTGTCCACCTGTAAACGTGCAGGTGGGTCCAGAGTATAACTGGATCAAAGTGGCCTGCTGACAGACATGTCCTGGTTTCTCTGTGGTGTCCGAGGGTTTTTGGAGTTTCAGTGGACCCAAAGATTAGACCCGAGTACAGACTAGTTAGAGAGAGTAGATTAAGTGTACTTCTCTGTTTATTCTCTATTCAAAGGTGAGGGTTGAGAATATCAGCCAGCGGATCACAGTGATGTGGGAGAATGTGGTATTTTGCTTTTAGAAGCAAACATTAATAAATATAGATTCAGCAGTAAAATAACTAATTGTACTTTTTCTCCATGAGCTGTAGATTCTATCAATTCAATTTCTACATCCAACAACATAAAGGCTGTGAAAACTGTCAACATATGGTCTTCTTTTAATGTCTTCATATAATACCTATAAAACATATAAACTACCCCTAGCAAGTTGTTATTATTTGTCTTCTTATATATTATACTCTGTTCTGGATACTTCTTTATTCCCATGTTTATTTCTCTTATTTCTAACGATTTGATGAGGGGAAAAAAATCTGATTTTTTCCGGCAGCACAAGAATACACCATCAGTTACCGCTCACACTCTCCCTTTGCAAGAGCGCAGGAGAAGCTACGGTGGCATAATAGTTCTCCATTTGACCAAGTATCTTCTTCTTCTTCGGTAGTGACGAAACGCCCTACAGCAATTTGTCTGTTTGGTCTATTGTAGAAACATAGCGGTGCAACATGGCAACGTCCATGTAAGAGGACGGTGTATGTGGATATAAATGTCTCATTCTAAGGTAATTACAACATAATAGTTCATTATGTAAGGTCTTTATGCACCACTGAAAACATAGTTATGTCTATTTCTGTCAATAGATCCTTAGAAATAGTACACACTGAACCTTTAATACTGAATCCACTTCATTGTAGAAATGTCTGTGAGGATTCTCAGTCGTCCAGGTCATAGTTATCCAAGGAAAGCTCAAATGGACTTATGTAGCAAGTTGAGGACACGCCACAAAATCACCACGACAAAACATTTATACAGATAAAACTGAAATGACTGTATAATGTTAATTTTCCCCATCATACCTCCAATGATACAACATGTGACAGGGACTGCATCAGATCTCTTCTTGCACTGAAAGATACATAAAATAAATGTTCCCTGCCTCAAATGTCTCATTCATCACTGGGTGACCCAATTACACTGGTTATGTATGTGCACACACAGCAACAAAACATAGAAAGAAAACTATATCTCCCAAAATGCCACGGGCCATGCAGCGCCACTCTAAGCAGGTGGCAGGATGTTATGCTAAGTTTCTCAGACACTGCTCTTTTAGAATATGGTTTTATTAGCCCACCACATATTAGCTACTGGAATTGCTTTTATTAGTACAACGATCCATAAACGTCTCTTTCAGCTCCAAATGCAGACTGAAAGAGAGCCTCTCATCCAAATTACCCTTGATTTGCTCTTGAATATATCTTTCTTTGGACTTTCACTGTAAAGCCACCCACAGCACCAGCAGGTGGTGACATGGCTGTACTGCAGGAGGCTGTGGTCTTTCATTCAAAATACACTGATAAACATTCAGTTTACTCATGGATATGTAAAATGAAACAAACATCTTTCAGCCATATTAAAATATACTATATTAGAGTGTCTTCATTTTCTAAATATAAATATGTTTAAAATATTATATATTATATTTAAAATAATCTAAGATTTTCACTTTAGTTTACCTTTGTTGTTGTAAACTAAACTAAAAGCGGTCTGAAACTTTGCACAATCTGTTATTTTGTTCACTTTGAGACTCACTGACACTAAATGTAAAACCTATTTCCTGCTATGTGCTTGAGAGAAAACCTCATCAGTAGCAGAAATACAGAAAGAGGAAGAGGTGGGTTTTACTTGGTGTGAGCGGTGAACCTTAATGTGTTGATCTCAGATGACCAACATTTAAAATGGAGGAACCATCTTTACCGCGGCTGCTGGGTAAGTAAAAAATCTACTTAATGTGTGAATGTTTGTCTCAACGTTGTCTCAAAGATTAGTTCTAACACATTTGTGGTGTTTTTAATTAGTTTTAGAGTGAATAATGTGAATACAAAGACTGAATTCAGCCAAATACCATCAACAGACCAAATACATGTTAGCAAGAGAAGAAGAAATATTTGGCGATATGGCAGCAACAAAGTGTTAAGTGTAATTTTAAATTGTTGACAATGTGCAGTTATTCTAACGAAATACCATATGTTGGAGCTATATTCTTATTTTTGTTTATTTTGGGTTTGAGTTAATTTATAGCCCAATTTATTTCTTTTCTTGTTAAAGTTAATTTGGTTTATTTTGTATTTATGCTTTACTTGCATTGTCGTTTGTTGGTCACATGGTGTTATGTTCATTTGCATAAGTAGGTCAAGGTGAGAGGTGCCGCAGGCACGAGGGCAGATGGTTTTTACCAGCGTGAGAGAGGCAGCAGAAATGTCTGTAAGCTTGCTTATGTGTGTGAATAAACCTCCTCAAACTCAGTCTTGTTATGGACATTATCTTGCTTTGGTACCTCTGAACCTGCGTAAAGCCTAACCATGACGTAGCCTCAAGTGGCCATTTGAGAAGTTTGTTATTATTTGTTTTTGTTTAAGTTTATGGACAAATAGCCACTACATTAAGTAAAAAACCTGCCCTGGATATATTGTTGGTTTGCGTGGATACTGGACTTGTCGTTTGCTGAATTGCCGTTTCGAAAGTGGATTACTCACCTGGATGTGGGAGACAAACAAAGGAAAGGGCCTAGGAGTGACGGAGCCAGGGGGCTGGATGCAGTGCAAACATCGAATAATACGACCCATCCGACAGTGTAAAATTTCCCTGGACACCGTACTGGATAACGGTGAAGCTACTGGAGCGCTGGAGCTGCACTACGGAGTGGAGGGTATTATTTGCTGCAATTTGAATTCGCAAAGGCCCAAAGCCTTCACAGGTGATGCGCACAGCCGCGTGCAACAACAGCTACTGCGTTCATTCAATTCCGTGCACAAAGGCAACCACCGCAACAAATGAAGTTCCACAAGGTATGTGCTTTACACACTCTTTGCAAGCAACTGTGTGTACATGACCAACATCAACAAAGGGTAAAATGTCTGACGTTGCATCTAAAGCCACAAGCGACACGGCGCTTCCTACAAGAAGACGCGCAAGTTTTACTGCTAAAGGAATTATGGTTTTTATGCAAACGTGTCAGGAAAAGAGATCGGCGCAATGCAGACGAGCCAAATCGTACATGAATCAGATGGATAAGTTGATGCATTCTGCAGACAATATTGATGCAGTCAAGTCTCTTTTGGATCAAATAATATGTGTTGATGAGGCAAAACAACATCATTTGTCATTTGTGTCACTGGACATACCTCAGGAGGAGAAGGAGAGACAAGATAAATATTTTGAACAAAAGGAAAAGTGTTTTTCAAGCTTTATTGATGACGTCAAAGGTTGGTTATCAAACACAGGCCATTCATATGAACTTCCAATTAAACCACCTGATAATCCAACTGATATTGGGCCTGAGGACAGTGTATCCAATAAAGTTCTGAAACGCGTTCAAAGGCTGGTTCTAAACTGTCAAAGACTTCATCCAGTGCATCTGCAAAAATATTAGTGCAAGCAGAAAGAGCAGCGTTACAGGAACGCATGGCTGCTCTAAAACAAAGGCATATTTTGGAGGATCAGGAGGAACAAATACGACTTGAACAAGAGGACTTACGGAAGAAACGGGAATATTTAAGGAGAGAAAAGGAACAACTTGCTCTGGAGGCAGAATTAAAGGTGACAAATGCAAAATTGGAGGTTCTGGAAGTAAGCTCAAAGTGTGGCTCTAAAGTGTCAAGATGTGCATCTCAAACATCAGATGGCATGAATTCTTACTTGAAAAGGTCAGAAACTCAAAGGACATATGAACTAAATCCGAATGCTGAACGCTATGTGCCCACCAATAAAAGCTCTGAACCTACCTCCAGTCGCTTGTTAAATTCTGTCCCTGTTGGTGTTCAACCCAAACATGTTGTAAAACAACTACCCATACCTAATGTCATTCCTGTGTTTCAAAGGCAAGATACACAATCACCGGGTTTGCAAGATGTTTGTGACGATAATCCATCCATCAATTCTCCGGACATTTTGAACATCATGCAGCGTCAAAATGAAATAACCGCGCTGTTGGTCCAACAAAACACAGCCTCTGCTCTGCCTATGAGAAATATACCTGTATTTGATGGAGATCCCCTGTATTTCAAATCTTTTCTCAGAGCCTTTGAAAATTGCATTGAGGATAAAACTCAAAATTTCAGTGATTGTCTGTACTTCCTAGAACAGTACACTAGAGGGCAACCAAGAGACATTGTGAGAAGTTGTCAGCATATGCCCTCTGAACCAGGTTATCAAAGAGCAAAAACGCTTTTGATTGAACATTTTGGCAGTGAACATAAAATCTCTTCGGCTTACATGGACAAAATCAACAACTGGCCCTCAATAAAACCTGAGGATGTTAATGCTTTGCAGTCATTTGCTTTGTTCCTTCGAGGTTGCTCCAATATAGTACATCATGTAAAGTATATGAAGGAGTTGGACATGCCAGCTAACCTCAGGACGATCTTAATGAAACTCCCATACAAGCTGAGGGAAAAGTGGAGAAATGTGGCATGTGACATACTGGAACAAACTGGAAGCAGAGCAGTGTTTGTTGATTTTGTGAATTTCATTGAAAAACAAGTCAAAATTGTTTCAGATCCTCTGTTTGGAAATATTAATGATGTTTCTCCAGCCAGCTATACAAAGCTATCCATGCAAGTTAAGCAGAAAGGGAAAAGTGGTACATTTGCCACCAGCATTAATGCACCAAAGGATGGACATAAAGAAATGGAAAACATGACAGCTCACAGTAACCAGCTCAAATGTATATTCTGCTATCTTACCAATCACACTCTGGAAAAATGCTTTCAGTTTAGAAGAAAGACACAACAGGACAAGATTCAGTTTCTAAAGGAGAAGGGCGTTTGTTTTGGGTGCTTGAAACATGGACACACAAGACTGCAGGAGTCGTTTGGATTGTGAAGTGTGTCACAGGAAGCACCCATCTGTCCTGCATGTGGAGAAGGAGGATACTACAAGGATAACCTCCAAAGAAACTGTGAGCACTGTATCCGGGAAGCAGCAGACGTGTGGTCATATTGGGGCTGGTGAAGAGGATACTGCTGTTTTTTCCATTGTGGCTGTGCAGGTGAAAAGTCAGAAAAGTAATAAAGTTGTGCATACTTATGCTTTCCTGGATCCTGGGAGCTCTGGTACCTTCTGTACTACAAGTATGGCTGAAAGGCTGGGAGTATCAGGAAAAACTGTAATGTAGTGTTAAGGACAATGGGGCAGACTAAAACCATCAACACTACTATAGTAACCCGTCTGGAGGTGTCTGGATTTGACACCAATGACTTTATTGAGCTGCCATCTGTTCTGACACAAACAAAAATGCCTGTCTCTAAAGTCAATGTGCCATGTCAGGATGATGTTGCCAAATGGGCGTATTTGAGCAGCATTAGGCTACATGAAGTAGATGCAGATGTAGACTTGCTCATTGGAACCGACTCTCCTAAAGTTTTGGAGCCATGGGAACTGATAAACAGTCAATGTGGTGGACCGTATGCAGTGAGGACCAGAGTTGGCTGGGTCATAAATGGGCCTCTTCGTGCTGGAGACTCTGAAGGTACTGGTGTCAAATCAGGATGCATTGTTGTAACTGCTAATCACATATCTGTGGAACACTTGGAAAGTATGTTGATACAACAGTATAATCATGACTTTACTGAAAGAACAAGTGATGAACAACTTGAGATGTCAAGAGAAGACATTAAATTCATGAAAATTGTGGAGAGTACGACAGTGCTTAACAATGAACATTATCACATTGACTTACCTTTCAGAGTTGATGATCCTGTTTTGCCAAATAATCGCTGCATTGCACTACAAAGACTCCAAGGCCTGAAGAGGAGATTTAATAGAGACATTTCATTCAAGGCTCAATACGTTGATTTCCTTAACAACATGTTGGAGCAAGGATATGCAGAAAAGGTTCCCACAAATGAGCCCACTCTGGAACAAGGAAAGGTGTGGTACATTCCCCACCATGGTGTACGTCATCCAACCAAAGGAAAGTTGCGTGTTGTGTTTGATTGCGGCTGTACTTACAAAGGTATATCATTGAACAGTCAGCTCCTGCAGGGCCCAGACTTCACTAACACGCTAATTGGTGTCCTCCTTCGGTTTAGAGAAGAGCCCATCGCTGTTATGGCTGATATCAACGCCATGTTCCATCAGGTCCGGGTTCCATATAAGCACGTTAACTTCTTGCGCTTTCTATGGTGGCCCAATGGAGACGCTACAGCGGAGCCAGAGGAATACAGGATGTGCGTGCATTTGTTTGGAGCTGTATCCTCTCCAAGCTGCTCAAACTATGCACTGAGGAGAACTGCTGAGGATAATGCACTGCAATATTCACCCGATGTCCTTCGTACAGTTAAGACAAATTTCTACGTGGATGATTGTCTTAAGTCCACTGTGACAGAGGAAGATGCAGTGAAGCTCATACATGGATTAACATCTCTCTGTAAAAAAGGCGGCTTTCATCTCCAAAAGTGGGTCACAAATAACTCAAATGTGTTTGCACTTATTCCTAGCGAGATCAGAGCAGTGGGTTTGGAGAACATGGATTTGGACAGGGACCAACTCCCTGTGGAAAGAGCTCTGGGGATGCAATGGTGTGTTCAAGGAGATACGTTCAGCTTCAGGACTGCAGTGCAGGAACGTCCACACACTAGGAGGGGCATCCTTTCTGTGGTGAGCTCTCTTTACGACCCGCTGGGTTTTCTGTCTCCTTTCATAATCCCTGCCAAGTTACTGTTACAGGAGTTGTGCAGAATGAACTTCAAATGGGATGAGCCAGTTCCCCGTGATGTCTCCGAACATTGGTCTGAGTGGCTCTCTGAACTTCAGCATATGAGTGGATTTAAAGTGGAACGGTGCATTAAACCCAAAAACTTTGGAACACAAGTGAAAGCAGAACTGCATCATTTTTCAGATGCTAGTCAAACAGGATATGGCACTGTTTCATATTTGAGATTGGAGAGCAGTGACAACGTGCATGTTTCATTTATCACAGGCAAGGCTCGTGTCGCTCCTCTAAAGCAACTAACCATTCCACGCCTTGAGCTTGCTGCAGCTGTGCTTGCTGTTCGAGTGAACACAATGCTGTTGAAAGAGCTACAGTTGCCATTGCAAAGGTCAGTTTTTTGGACCGATAGCACTACTGTTCTCAAGTACATCTTCAATGAAACAAAGCGCTTTCACACATATGTTGCCAATCGAGTCAGTACCATAAGAGAATCCACAGACAAAGATCAGTGGAGGTATGTAAACACCAAAGACAATCCTGCAGATGAAGCTTCTCGAGGACTAAGAGCTCAAGAGTTTGGGAAAGGAAAATGGCTAAAAGGACCGGACTTTTTGCACTTGCCCCCACCAGGTGGCCGAAACTCGACTTGGACTCCTCTTCCATTCCATCTGATGATGCAGAGGTGAAAAGGGAACTTAAGGTGAATGTTGTTACAATACACAGTGACAATCCTCTCAGTCAGCTCATTCACTATTTTTCATCCTGGAGAAAGCTTAAAACATCAGTGGCCTGGCTGTTGGAGCTGAAAGAAAGACTTTTACTTTTGAGCCGAAAGAGAAAAGAATATGTGGTCAACCAGAATGAGAATGTGGAAAAGGAGATTAAAAAATTCAAAGCCGCACTTGGAAAATCCAGCTTGACACCAGAGCGCTTGGAGGAAGCTGAAAAGGCAATAATTCAGTTTGCACAAAACCAAAGATTCAGTACTGAAATTTCCTCACTAGAACATGACCCAAAGACTGTTTTTAAAGACAGTCCTCTGTATCGCCTCGACCCCTTCATCGAAGATGGCATCCTCAGAGTTGGTGGACGTCTGTTTAAATCAGCACTGCCGTGGGAGGTAAAGCATCCTGTGATTCTGTCAAAGGATTTGCATGTTTCCCAGCTCATATTGCGTTACATCCATTGCCAACTTGGACATGCTGGACGCAATCACATGCTGCACAGATTGAGACAGAAGTATTGGATCATAAATGCCAACTCTGCGGCCAGGAAGATTCTCTCACAATGTACAGTGTGCAGAAGGTACAGAGGAAAGCTTGGAGAACAGAAGATGTCCGACTTACCGGAGGAAAGAGTTGTGCCTGATAACGCACCCTTTACAAATGCGGGAGTGGACTATTTTGGACCATTGGAGGTGAGGAGAGGTAGAACTGTGCTGAAGCGATATGGAGTGATATTTACCTGTATGAGTAGCCGCGCAGTACACCTTGAGGTGGCGCATTCCCTCGACACGGACTCCTGCATCAATGCTGTGCGAAGATTTATCTGCAGAAGAGGACCTGTGACAAGTGTAAGGTCAGATAACGGCACAAATTTTGTTGGTGCGAAGAAGGAACTGAGGCAAGCATTGGCCGCTTTAAATCACTCTAAAATTGAAAGGACTTTTGTGCAGGAAGGAATGAGATGGAGTTTTAACACCCCAGCTGCATCTCACCAAGGTGGCGTTTGGGAGCGTCTGATTCGCTCTGTGCGCAGTGTACTTACCTCTGTTGTTGGACATCAACTGCTGGACGAGGAAGGTCTGCAAACGCTGTTTTGCGAGGTGGAAGCGATACTCAATGACCGGCCAATAACTAAGGCTTCAGAAGATCCCAATGATTTAGAAGCGCTTACTCCAAATCACATTCTCCTGTTAAAAGGCAAGCCCATTCTGCCATTAGGTCTGTTCGAGAAATCTGATCTGTACATTAAGAGGAGATGGAGGCAAGTGCAGTACGTTGCGGAACTTTTCTGGAAAAGGTGGACAGCAGAGTATTTGCTTGTAATGCAAGAAAGGCAAAAATGGACGAAGCAAAAGAGAAACTTTATTCCAGGAGATATTGTCGTAATCGCTGATGCCACAGCTCCAAGAGGCTCATGGATGATGGGCAGAGTTCTAAGCACCACAGCTGACTCTAGAGGACTGGTTCGCTCTGTGAAGGTCCAAACGAAGATCAGCATCCTGGACAGACCAATAACCAAGCTCTGTCTTCTCTTGGAGGCTAATAATTGACTATACGACTCATTCTTTCTCCTATCTCTGTCTTCCATCTGTTTGTTTCTTTCAGATATGGAGAATCTGAAGATGTGAAGATTCCAGTTTAATGTTTAAGCTACAATTAGAAAATAGCTCCTTTGTGTTAAAGCTAAGGTTAATTGTGGGTAAAGTACCGTTACAATTAGGGGCTGGGTTGTTGTTTGTTTATTTTGGGTTTGAGTTAATTTATAGCCCAATTTATTTCTTTTCTTGTTAAAGTTGATTTGGTTTATTTTGTAGTTATGCTTTACTTGCATTGTCGTTTGTTGGTCACATGGTGTTATGTTCATTTGCATAAGTAGGTCAAGGTGAGAGGTGCCGCAGGCACGAGGGCATATGGTTTTTCGTTTGTTGGTCACATGGTGTTATGTTCATTTGCATAAGTAGGTCAAGGTGAGAGGTGCCGCAGGCACGAGGGCAGATGGTTTTTCGTTTGTTGGTCACATGGTGTTATGTTCATTTGCATAAGTAGGTCAAGGTGAGAGGTGCCGCAGGCACGAGGGCAGATGGTTTTTTACCAGCGTGAGAGAGGCAGCAGAAATGTCTGTAAGCTTGCTTATGTGTGTGAATAAACCTCCTCAAACTCAGTCTTGTTATGGACATTATCTTGCTTTGGTACCTCTGAACCTGCGTAAAGCCTAACCATGACGTAGCCTCAAGTGGCCATTTGAGAAGTTTGTTATTATTTGTTTTTGTTTAAGTTTATGGACAAATAGCCACTACACCATATATAGGAGTTTTGCTTTATAATAGGAGAGAGGAAAAGAGGTAGAAGAAAATCACATACAGTGTTTTAAACAAAAATGTATTTACTAGGGCTGCACAGTTAATCGCGATATTATTGAAATGCCAGTGTGGCCAAGTGCAAATCACAGAAGGTGCAATTCTTTGATGAAGGTATAATGTGTGACAAAACAACAGTAAAATGAAGTACTGTGGTGCTGCAGAGAGTCCCCGTCCTCCAGATCATGTCCTCCAGAAGAAAACATATTAAAATTGTGATGCAAAAAAGGTTTTTCTAGTTGTTCCACTAGTTGTGATAATTCCCAATTTGTTTTTTAGCATATCTTATAAATCTTTTTACCCAGCATCTTCAGGCAAAAGACTTCTCAGGGAATTCGCAGACCTATTAATAGTTCCAGATGGATAACAAGAAGTGGGAAGTGAGTATGGAGGGGAGTTCAATTGTATTTATTCATGTTAGATATTTTTTGTGGTTTATTAGGTCCATATTTGGGTGTGATCATCATACAGGTCTTTTACAATCAACTTGATACAGAGCTGCTTAAAGTAGTTAAGCAGCTCTGTTAGTAGTTACAGGATGTCTGCAATGAAAACAGTGTTCAGTTTTAACATGATCCATCGTCAACCGCTTATCCAGCGTAAAGGGTCTTCACATGACATGGGGAGAACATGCAAACTGCACACAGAGAGGCCGGGGCAACTGGGGTTGGAACCCGCAACCTTCTTGCTGTGAGGCGACCGCTGCACTACCGTGCCACCTGTTTGAAAATTATATTCATCTTAATTATTACAATCGATGGTGGTTATTTCATGACCATATTTTACCTCATTCAGGTGCAGCTGATGGATGACACCTAAAATCAGGTTCTGGGGTTGCGCCTTTTTAATGTTGAAGCAGTGACCTGCTTATAAAGTGCCTCGCAAACATGTTTAATCCCCTGCAAAGAGAGCATTTATGACATAAATGTAATGAATGTGGGTAAAACAGGAGCTGACATTATAACTTTGGTCTTGACTTCCTGGCCACTTTCTCACCTGGTTCTCTCCTCTCTCTCTTTTGTTGTAAACCAAAAGGCAAACATAACAACCAAACATAGAATTTACATATAATAAGAGGTAAGAATCCGTATCAGTTCATAATAATGATGTGTGAGACCACCTCCTTTATGATCTGATACCAAGTGATTTCCAGGCTGGTATTGTTGATACTGATACCAATAACGCTTTTATTTGTAGTTTAATGTGACTCCCAGTCTTTGCACACACATCACACAGCGTCTTTACTGCATGTTATTTCACACCACAGTAATCCAGTAGACATTTTTGACATATTTCAAAACTGATCTATCTTACTACAACACATTCCCGCAATCAAGTTAGCAACGATAAATATGCAACGTCTGGTTTGAATTTCAAAATAGTTAACATTGCGACGTGTCTATGAAGATTCTCAGTCATCCAGGACCACCAGGTGCACATTTTAGACAGAGAAGATGGATGGTTTGAAAGAAGTGTCAAGGAAGCATCTACACCAGGGTTGAGAAGCCGTCATTGAACAGAGGAGGGTCTACGCCACCACTTATCCCCCACTTACAATGCTGTCCTTTCATCACTTCCCAGGAAACTCAACAAACGTAACCTATTGGCCTCAGGTGAAGATACTTAACGACTGTAACGACTGTCGTCACAGCAACCAGGAACACTAACGAACCAGCGGTATCGATGACCCGGGATAACGACCCCACTGAGGTTAAATAGCTGAGTTTCCCTGCCAGTCAGTCAGAACTGAAGAAGTCCTTTGGATGAGGGACGAAACGTCTTCCAGTATCTTCAACCAAGTCCATTTGCCCTTGATTTTAACCTCCGTTGGATAACAGAGCGCAGATGTAAAAAATCCAGTCTCCAAGTCCATTACCTCAGTCTGAAGGATTTATTAATTAACTACAATAACATGGTTAAGGATGTGAGAACACACTATTTTTCTGAACTCATTACTACACATAAACACAATCCCAGGTTTCTGTTTAAGACTGTGGATCAGCTGGTAAACCCAACCCCTCCTTGTGCCTCAGCTGGAAGTAATGATGACTGTGAATTGTTTTTATCTTATTTTACCAATAAGGTGGTGTCAATCAGAGCCTCTATTACCCCCGTGGCCTCTTACTCAGAGGTCCCTCACCAGCAACAAGAGAGTTTTAACCAGTTTTATCCCATCGACTTGTCTGAGCTTTTAAAAACAGTATCACAAATGAGAGTGTCCTCCGGCACACTTGATGTAATACCTACAAAATTTTTACTGAAAGTAATAGATTCTGTTGGGCCCCATTTGATCTGTTTTCAACAGCTCCCTATCTACTGGTTGTGTCCCTGATTATTTTAAAACGGCTTGCGTGAACCCACTTTTAAAGAAACCTGGTTTAGATCCCTCCCTCCCACATAATTTTAGACCAATTTCAAAACTGCCTTTTATTGCAAAGATTCTAGAAAGAATTGTGTCCAAACAGCTGCTCACTGTACTGGAAAATAACAAATTATTTGAAAAGTTTCAGTCTGGTTTCAGGAAGTACCACAGCACTGAGACTGCCCTGCTTAAAGTCACCAATGACCTTTTAATGTCTGCTGATGAAGGCATGTGCTCAGTCCTGGTACTCCTGGACCTTTAGCGCTGCTTTTGACACCATTGATCACAACATCATGTTAGACAGACTGAGGCACTGGGTGGGGATCTCTGGTACGGCCCTAGAATGGTTTTCATCCTACCTGTCAAATAGGAAGTTTTGCATGTCTGTAAACAACTATGTCTCTTCGTTCTGTCCAGTTAAATATGGTGTGCCTCAGGGGTCGGTCTTAGGACCCATTCTGTTTTCCTTGTATCTGCTTCCCCTTGGACATATTATCCATAAACATGGTATTTCTTTTATATTTATGCTGATGACACACAAATGTACTTGCCCGTCAGATCCACAGACCCTGGAATGCTGAGTTCACTTAACAACTGCCTTTGTGAAGTTAAAAAATGGATGTCAAATAATTTCCTCCAGCTTAACTCAGACAAAACAGAAATCCTGGTCATTGGGTCTCAGCAGATTGCAAATCAAATACTGCCATCTGCTGGTTCGCTAGTAAATTACACTAAGCCTGTGGCAAAGAACCTTGGTGTTTGGTTTGATAGTAATTTAAATTTCGAGCAGCACACCACAAAGCTTGTTCAATCACGTTTTTATCAACTTAGAAATATAGCAAATATTCGATCTATGTTAACTTTTAAGGACACCAAGACCATTTAACACGCCTTCATCTCATCACGCCTGGATTATTGCAACAGCCTTTTCACCTGTTTAACCAAAAAATCTATTGATCGACTCCAGACTGTCCAGAACTCAGCTGCCAGGCTTTTAACCAGAACAAAGAAATATGACCACATTACTCCTATTTTAGCTTCACTACACTGGCTCCCAGTATGTTTTTAAAATTCTATTGATTACTTTTAAAGCTCTTCATGGCCTCTCGCCTTGTTATATTTCTGACCTTTTAGTCCCATACGCACCAGCACGTACCTTGAGATCCTCGGGCAGAGGTCTGTTGTCTGTTCCAGAGTCTCGACTGAAAACTAAAGGGGAGAGAGCGTTTGCTGTCAGGGCCCCGAGGCTCTGGAACAGCCTGCCCGAGGAAATCAGGTCGGCTGAGTCAGTGAACTCTTTTAAGTCCCTTCTTAAAACATACTTTTATAGGAGAGCCTTTCCTGATCTTATTTGACTTTATTTTATTCCTTTTATTTTATTGTATTTTACTAATTTTATATTAATTTTTCATGCTCTTATCTTGTTTCTTTTGTATTATTGTCTTTACACTTGTTAAAGCACTTTGTAACTTGTTTTTGAAAAGTGCTCTACAAATAAGGATTATTATTATTATTATTATTGAAGTGGAAACAATAGGGGTCGGTAGTCCTCATTTACATGTTACACTGAATGTGTCCTCAAATAAAATTTGTTATTTCTATATCTAATGTCAACATGTGGCTGTTTTTCTGTTCACTACAAGCAGGATGTTCTGTGTTGTAGAAAGTCCAGATGTCTTATTTCATGTAAAACCTCAAACCAACCTGAGTGTGATTTCTCTTTAGTTCTGACCTCACTGCTGAGCTGCACAACAAACCAAGGTGAGCAAACTTCTTCTGTCACAGCTGAAAAGTTATTCTCTCCCTGATAGAACAGTTAGTGTTTAGGAGCCACTTTACACATACAATAAAACACTGAATGCAGTTTTGATGCCACAGTGTTGCAGACTGGAACCAAAGTTAAAACTGCTGCTATAAAAATGTAATTCAGAAACTGCACAGCAGGATACAGCTGCTAGAAGGTACACACCTAATCATATACATGTTGTGCTCCTTCTTTTGATGGTCCGGTAGGCTGTAGTTGCCATTACAACAGGAGGATTATGGGAAGAAAATATTGATTGGTAAAAGAGATCAATAAGCAAGTCACAGAAAACAATAAAATTCTCAGTGTTTAATGTGCCAACTTTGATATTTGAGATTCTGATTTCTTCCCTTAAAAATCCGTGAAACTGTAGATGTTGAAAAAGTAGGAATATGAGGAATGTGGAGAAATAAACCCCACATGTCTAACTACATCTTTCTGTCTCTTCCTCCAGCCTCTCTGACTGTGAGTCCCAGCAGCTCTCAGTTTTTCCGCTGGATGTCTGTCTTGCTGAGCTGTGACGAAGACGGCAGCACTGCTGGATGGACGCTGAGGAGGAACACAAGCAGAGAAACCAGGACTCAGTGTGGAGCTGGCTGGGGAAGATCAGCTGGTTCTTCCTGTTACATGAGCTACATAAACCCATGGGACAGCGGAGTTTACTGGTGTGAGTCCAGAGAGGGAGCAACCAGTAACACCATCAACATCACTGTCACTGGTAAGATCAGACTGTGGAGTTAGTGTTGATGAAGCTGTGTGTAAATGATGAAATGCTGTAGTTTGTCTCTGTGTTGAGGTGGACCAGTGATCCTGCAGAGTCCTGTCCTCCCTGTGATGGAGGGACATGATGTCACTCTGCACTGTGAAACAGAGACCCCTACCTCCAACCTCCAAGCTGGTTTCTATAAAGAGGGCTCCCTCATCAGGACTGAGCCTACAGGTCACATGACCATCCACCATGTTAACAAGTCTGATGAAGGCCTCTACAAGTGTAACATCAGCGGTCGTGGAGAGTCTCCATCCAGCTGGATCTCTGTCACAGGTGAGCAGCTCAAAGATAATTCTCAAACTGACCTTGTTTTGTTTTCTACATTGAGTTCAGCAGGTTTCAGGACAGCAGAGATGATTCATGATGAGACAACATTTCTAACTTTGCAATCTGCAAAAAACAAGAGTGAAATCTGTTTCTGAGTTCAACCCACCATTTATCCGGCATAAAGGGTCACGGGGGGCTGGAGCCAATCTCAACTGACATCGGGCGAAAGGCAGGGTACACCCTGGTCAGGTCCAGTCCATCACAGGGCCACACATAGACAGACAACCACTCACACTCACAATAATGACAATTTAGGGTCATCAATTCACCTAGCCTGCATGTCTTTGGACGGTGGGAGGAAGCCAGAGCACCTGGAGAGAACTACACTTTTATTTGTAGTTTAATGTGACTCCCAGTCTTTGCACACACATCACACAGCGTCTTTATTGCATGTTATTTCACACTACAGTAATCCAGTAGACATTTTTGACATATTTCAAAACTGATCAGGACAGCAGAGATGGTTCAAGATGTGTCAACATTTCTAACTTTGTAATCGGCAAAAAAACAAGAGTGAAATCTGTTTCTGAGTTCAACCCACCATTTGAAACGAGATCTTTTTAACTACCAGACAGACATTATGAATGTCAGTCTGGTAGGTCTTTCTGTTGTTGAATAAATTATCCATTTATTTTATTTTCTGTGTCTTTAATTATAATTTCTTGTTCATTTCAGTGAAACCCACCACTAAGAGTCCTTCTTCCACCACCTCTCCTCCTGATTCCTCCTCTCCTCATCTCTCTGTGTTCTGGTCTGCTGTTCTATCTTTCTGTGTTCTGGTTCTTCTGGTTCTTCTGGTTCTACTGGTGAGACGATGCCCCCACAGGAAACCTAAAGGTTAGACACAGATGTCTCTATTAACACTTCCGGACATACAAATAATAACAAGTTACAAACTCTTTCTTTAAGTCAGACGTCCATCAGGATTCTCATAAATCACATTGCTGCTGTTAATAAAACAATCTCACCACAGGGTCCATTAAGTGAGCTGTGGAGCTTTTGATCAAATCACATGACCTTCCTTGATTTAAATTTCTGCTCATTTTGGTTCATTCAGCTGCTGAAGTTGGAGATGATGACATCACAGATCTACAGCAGCCAATCAGATACAGCAACGGTAAAGATGTTTTGTTGACTTTTCAGGGACAGTGAGTGTGTGTTATTGTTCTTATGTCTTTGTGAGGACATTTTTATAAAATTTGGAATTGTAGAAAGAATGTTCATCAAAATAAATTAAATGTAAAATCAAATTTTTTGTCCATAAAGTTTTCAGACTCATTGTGGTCTCTTTAGGTTGATCACCATGTGTGTTCTTCCCCTGCGATGAATCGCTAACAGAAGCTAACAGCTCTGTGGTCGTCCAGTTTACTGTTTTTCAAAAACACTTATATGATGACACATGAATTATAAATGTGAAGATTTACAGATCTCTGTACATTCTGTTCACAAACAATATATTAACTGTTTTACTCAAACATTATTGGTCTGTTTGTTTTAATGTAAATAATAGGTACATTAAGAGTTCAAATGATTTTAAATAATAGAAAAGATGGACCAAATATATTTGGTTGTGTTCTGCATCTAAACCCCAGCAGCAACTTCCTCCTGTTGACACCAGTGAACTGAGGTCTGACGCTGGTGTCGTTTCTCATTAGTGTGACCTTTTTTAGCTGATAGTGTTGTGTCTGTCTATTTTTGTGCTGAAATATGTGAACTTATTTTGTGGTCCTCTAGTTTCCTGTTTCAGATAAATACCCTCCAGTTACATTTGGTCTTTCACCTTTCACAGTGTTATGAAGAAAACTATCAAACCTGCTGCCCTTTATAAAGTCTATAATACAACTTATTATAATTCTATATATCTATACTTATTATGATTCTACATATGAAAAGTAATGAAATTATTTCTGCAGTAGTATTAAGTACATGTGCTGCAGTACGAGTATTATTAGCAGTAAATATCAGCACTTCTAACAGCTGTAAGTTGACATTTCTGTCTGTATCTCGGAGATCTTTTATGCCAGTTTAGTCAAAATGTGGTACACACTAGTGACACGTGTCTGCTGTTAAATTGCAGAACCGTTATTTCTGCAACACGGATGTGAACAAAATGCATGTCTCAAACACACGGAGTCAACGTTACATTTCACAGCATAGTCTAATAATAATAATTGGTGTTTGTGTGTAGGGCTGATCCAAGTATCATAGTTACTGTAAGTCATAGTGAAATAGTATTCAACATAATAATAAATGTGAATATTAGTGTGTTTGTTTTACGTCATCACAGTGGTGACAGACATGCGGCTCTCCTTGAGGCCTCAGGGGCCCACAGAGAAGCCTACAGGTCTTACACTAGCATTTGAACATGCTGATAAAACAAACGTTCCTGTGTGTGTGTGTCAGACCTACACTGAAATTCAAACACTTAAATACAACTAAACATTTTTATTGTTGTTTCATCTAACCCAGACTCATTAAAGCCATGACCTAGCTTACCTTACAGCCTACAGCTAAAGCATTAGCACTAACAATTTACATTAAAGACATCTACATAGACACACAATAAACATGATTTAAGTTTGATTAGTTTAACTAAAAATAAATGAACTATGTGCGGAATAAAGACTAAACTGAGTATGTGCATGAGTGAATCAGGTGATTTGTAACTTGTTCGTGGTTGGAGAAATTGGACGTGTTATAACTGATCTGTGTTTCATCCCTGGTCTCCTCTACCTGAAGAAATGTAACTTGTATTTGTTTTATTTTCCAGTGTGTTATTCAGTTGCAGTCTACTCAGCAGTGAGAGGAGCAGGAGACATCAGTTATGGACAAATAGCCATCAGACCACACAGGACGAGAGGTACAGCTGCTCTTTATTTAATAGATGTGTAGATAATGTGATGTTTGTATTTGTGTTGTGCTGTTTGTATTTCCGTTGTGGTTTTTGAATTTGTGTTGTGGCTTTTGATGTGTGACCGCATTAGATGGACAAAAGAAACAAGTGTTTCAATAAACCGGACAATGACTCCTGACTGTGTTAAAGTACTAACTCATCTGGCATGTGATTGTGACAATAGCCTTGTTTCCATCAACGCTTTTTTCATGCACATTTTGAAGTATCGCATCAGAAAAGGTTGATGGAAACGGCAAAATTCCTTAATTTCTCAAGAAAGTTTTTACGCTCGCTTGAGGTGGTTTTTGCCTTTTGCGAAAAAGAGTAAATACGCTAAATTTCCGAAGTTCTGACGTAGCGAACTTGTAAGTTAGGTCTGATCAGCTGTTTCCGCTCTGGGCGTCTTGCCGGATATTGCCATAATGAGCGGAGACATGGCTGGCAGCAGTTTGCCCACTTTAAACACACTTCAGATCAATGGCCCTCAGGTCCATGCGACTGGTTTTGTTTCTGGCTTGAAACCCAAACGTCTTGTTTATTAAAGCCATGTGTAATGTCAACTACTGATGTAACTACGCTCGCCATAGCCTGGTTTATTCGCTCCAAACCAGCTGATGGAAACGCATATACAATTGGATTTACTTTTTTGTGACATTTCAAAAATCACCTTAAAATTCACATGGCAATTGGGTGGCACAACGGCTAATGACACAAACTTACAGCTTCAGTAAATTTAGTTTCCATGATTGAAAGGGAATTATGTCTTATTACACATGCTCTTGTTCAACAGGAAATTGCAGCCAAAAAAAAGGACGCATGAGAATTTGACAAGGAAACAGAGATGTTGGCGGAAACAGGCAATGAGAAAAGTAACTATTGAAGATTATTGCAGCTAAGGGAGGGGTTATTTCTTTTGTTTATCTGCAAGAGTCGAGGAAAATACCAGGCTTATTGGGGCAGGGAGGCCTAGAGGTTTATGTGATCTCGATTACTGAATAAGTGATTGTTCTGTGTTTGGTACTCATCTGAGAACATATTAGGTCGTCTGGTCAGTCTGATAATTTGCATTTATTATATTCTAACTAAAACTGATTAAATCTCATTTCCAACATTTAATACTTCTAAGAATTGGGTTACTTTTAACAATCAAGTATTCTCTGATATTCATTTTAAGTATCACTCCTGGCATGTGATAGTTATTAATAATTCATCTTATTCAAACATTTATTATCTAACAAATTTCTTGTCTCGTGTTTGTTATATTTGAATGTTTTGTATCTTATGGCATTTATTGTAATCTATATTTCTATATATTCACTTTTATGTGTTCAATAAACATTTGCAAAATTCACTTAAGCCCATAGTAATTTTTGAATCTTGTATTTGCACAAGGAAAAGTGTCTCCACAATCTGAAAGTTGCAAAGGTCATATCATTATTAAAAAGTGGATCCTAGTCTTTTCACTGATTGCCGACCAATTTCTATTTTACCTGCTTTTCTAAAGTTTTGGAAAAGTTATGCATGAACACCTGAATGATAACAATATCTTGTATAAACATCAATATGAATATTGACAAAAACACGCAACATACTTATAAACAACAAATCCAAAGCATTGGACAATAACTGGACTGTACATTGCTCATGATGTGCTTACTCATACAAAAATACAAAATCACAATAATAAATAATAATAAAAAGTTAAAAATAATAATAAAAAATAAAATAAAATCAGACACAGACTTCAGTGTAGACAACACAAATATACACACTATGAACAAAAACAATATAGACATACTGACAAATAGTGCAGAGTGCAAAGGATGCAGGAGTTTGTACATGTCGGGGGTGGATGTGATATACAGGTACACATACATGTACACATGTACACAGTGCAATGAATGGAATAAATAAGTAAGTATGTTATCTAAGAGCAATGACTTGAGCTAGGTGGATTTGGTATACAACCTATATTTCCAAATGGTAAATTGATTTATCAAAGAATTATCAAAGGCATTTGATACAGTCGATACAAATCTGATTTCCAAACTTTTACCATTATGGGTTTACTGCTGCTGCTCGTCTCTTTTCCTTCGCTGACTCAATGACATTATCAGACCAATAAATTACAAACACCAACCAGAAAGCAAAACAAGTTTTGTTGATGTCGGATTGAGATCATATATACATTATATTTATAGCTCATCTGGTGTGCAGTCAGTCCTCCGGTGTGCTAACAGCTGATAGAGTCAAGATAAATAACAGGCCTGGAGTTATTGTTTTAAGGTTTCATCAATAAGGAGGTTTCTGCAAGGATGTGAAGTCGGTCTCCTCCTCACCAAAACAAATGGATCAGCTGATTACAACAGCATGTTAAAAACAACGTTCCTCCAAAGCTCAGGTGGAGACAGGACGTGAGTGCTTCTAGCTGCTGCTGTTAACTTTAGCTCAGTTTAGTTGGAAAACGGACGAGTTGCGGACCAACGCTGCGGCCTGCAACAAGGTCCGTTAGTCATCTATCATGGTGTTTATTGAGACATGGATGCATCCTGATGTTCCTGACTCACTGTGCGAGGTGGAGGGTTTTTCTCTTATCCGCTCTGAAAGCAGTGAGGCGTTGGGGAAAGACAGAGGTCAGGGCATCTGTGACAAATGGTGCAGACAACATACAAGACTATTTGTAACTCCAATGTTGAACTTATTTACTTGAGTCTAAGACCCCTGTATCTGCCCAGAAGGTTTCGTAACATTGGGGTAGCTCTGCTTTAATCTTGAGAAGCTGTCGAGCTGCAGTCTCTATTCATTCAACTTACACTGTAAATGTCCAACTAAACTGGAGCTTTTTGAAGAGCCTTCCCTCTCTCTCTCTCTCTCTCTCTCTCTCTCTCTCTAACCTGCCATTCACCGGTCTTGTGTGAGTTTTGCATGCATGCCGTGCTGCCAACAACTACATGCATGTTGCGGTTCCTCACGGGTCTATTTCAAGTAGCCGGCTCTTTAAAAATGATCTAATCTTCTTTGTGTGGTTCATCAAGCACCAGAGAAGCTGTGGCTCAGTCTCTTCAGCAAGTGTTCCTCTTTCGACACACACACACACACACACACACACACACACACACACACACACACACACACACACACACACACACACACACACACACACACACACACACACACACACACACACACACACACACACACACACACGCTACGCCTACACATGTGCACTACCCAGTGTTAGGGTTACAATTTTAGATTTATTTATGCACTTTTAAAAACATTTATTGAAATTTTTATTCTTTTTAAATGTTTATTTACAGCATTAAACATTGAAATGTATATTGTAATAGGCTGTATATTAACTTATTGGGAGAAAACTGGTAGTTCTATGTAAAATCAGACGTTGAGCACCCCCATATCGCCAAAATGGCATGATCCTCGTTTTGCTGCCAAGCTTCGACTGTGAGATTGGCTGAGAGAGAAATCAGGCTCCGCCCATCGAAGCATCGAATCTTCGACTATTGGGGGTCAACCCATAGTATTAAAGAAATGGACGTAGTCGTCGTGACATCAACGTTGGTTTGTGGACTGCCGTTTTGAAGCCTCGAGTTTGGCTGATAGGGCGCCGCCATGTCGAGTTTTTGCAACCAGGAAGTGCCCGGAAGTGACCAACGGCCGTGTGCGGAGCTAGCTAGCATGCTTAGCTAGGTGAAACTGTAATTTACGGTAAATGTCATTTTAACTGGGCTGATAACTTTGTCTAGCGAATAACAGGCTTAAAACTAAATGTAAATTTACTGAGGTAATAAATCAGGAGCCGGACTTCTTTTTGCAACCAGAAGAGTCGCCCCCTGCTGGATTTTCAATAGAATGCAGGTTTCAGTGACTTCCGCATCGGCTTCATATTGTAGACCGGAAGCTTCCCGCTTGGGTCAGCCCTACAACAAACCATATATAACTAGGGAGATTAAAGACTATATCAACTGCAAGACATTGGCCTTTAAGAACCAGGACAGAGCACAACTGAAAACTGTAGAAATAGAGCTTAATCACTTGCTCAGGGAAGCCAGGAGGAGACATAAATTATTAATTGAACAAAGGTTTACAGAAATTAGTGTAAAATAAACTATGGGACACTGTGAAGGTAAACACTAACATGACACCAGCTCAAAGATGGAGGTCAGATCAGTTTTTAAAGACTTTCGAAGCCTCAGGGCCGGATGAAATATCTGCATTCCTCCTGAAGACATGAGCAGAGGAGCAGACAGCTGCACAGTGCCCCATCTTTGAAAACTCAGCAGACTCACACACCATCCCCACCTTGTGGAAGAAATCAGTAATTGCACCTGTAACTAAAAAACCTTACCCAAAGGTGAATAATGATTTCAGGCCTGTGGCTCTGACCTCTGTTGTCATGAAATATCTTGAGAGGATAATGGTGTCGTTTCTTAAGCAAGATGTTGGTGAGCTTTCAGATCCCTTTCAGTTTGTTTGTAAGCAGCAGCATTTTACACCTGGTCAGCAAACAGCTCAGCAGGCATTTTGATTGTTGATTTTAGTTCAGCTTTTAACACTCTGCAGCCTGAAATGCTCATCCAGAAACTGAAACATGTTGCTGCTTTTAGTCTCTGGTATTTTATTATTTTTATTTATTATACTGCTGTACTTTTTTTAACAAACTGTTCTCAACAGGTCAGAGTAAACAATGCTCTCTCTGAGCCCAGATCAGCTCTCCTTTTTACACTTTACACTAATGACTGCACTAGACTCCACTCTGACAATTACATGATCAAGTTTTCAGATGATACAGCAATCCTCGGCCTTATGCACGAGGACAGAAGCTTATCATACAGAAATTTAGGAATGTGTCCAGTGGTGTCTATCTGTGTGTTAAATGTGACCAAGCCTGTGGAGATGGTGTTTGTCCCAAAGGCTGCAGGTGACCCCGGGACTGTACTCATCAAAAACTTACCCGACACTCAGGTTTTCTCTTGGTATCTTGGTGTACATATCGACAGTGCACTAAGCTGGAAGGTCCGTGTTGACGCTTTAGTTTACAGTCGAGACTCTGGAACAGACAGCAGACCTCTGCCCGAGGATCTCAAAGTACATGCCGGTGCGTATGGGACTAAAAGGTCAGAGATATAACAGGGCGAGAGGCCATGAAGAGCTTTAGAAGTGATCAATAACATTTTAAAGTCTACTCTAAAACATACTGGGAGCCATTTGATCATATTTCTCTGTTCTGGTTAAAAGGCTGGCAGCTGTGTTTGGACAGTGTGGAGTCGATTAATAGATTTTTGTGTCAAGCTAGTAAAAAGGCTGTTGCGGTTATCCAGGAGTGTCCTCATTGTATCTGTGGAGAATACATCTGGAAAAGGTCCATAGGTGAGCGTGTTTGAATGTGTGTGCACCTGGGCTCCTGGTGATCTGCAGGGCATTAACCTACTGGCTCATGGGACAGTCTCAAGATCACTTTCAGTTTTCCAGCGTTCAGAGCTGTGGTGTGGCTGTCCTGACTGGACTTGTGGGGATCTTGTCCTGGTTTGATTCCCCCTCCCACGCCCCCATCTGTGTAGGCCTGCGTGTTGTTGTTATTGGGGCTGTAGATGGTCCAGGCTGGTCATCATCTCAGTTTTGTTTTCACTGTAATGAAGTTTTGGCCATTTTTTGTTTGTGCAGTGATTCAAATAAAGACAAACATTTACCTGCAAGTGTTCCTGTTTACAATCATTTACATAACTAGTAATGTGTTTGGGAAATGATAGAAGGTTAGAATATACTGTTATTGTGCTTTATAGTGTTACATATTTTTTTTATGCATTTTTCAAAGTGAAAAAGCCCACCAGTGTGCGCCCAAAAATCTGTCCAGTGTGATTAAATTTTTTTTCTTGGACACACTCTTGCACCTAACATTTAACAGGACAATATTTTGTCAGATGCATTTATATCTGTGTGTGTGTTTGTGTTTTTCCAAAAACCCTCTCATGGAAGAAGGGAAAAGCCAATCAAAAGTAGAGAAGGGGCGCAGGATTTATAATCCTGTGATGACTCAACGCTGATACCTCTGGCATTCTTATAACTCACCAGCTCTATTTCCAGCCTACAAACAACATATCAATTTTATTTTCACAACACCTTTTCTGAACACACACCTGAAGGAGCAATTGTCTGAAATGGTCACTAGGTGGCAGGCTAGGATCATGATGGGGAAACTACGCGACCTACTGGCTTTCATAAAGTACCTTCACGTTGCAATTTGCTTAAATGTCCTTGTGTAAATGTGTATATTTTTGAAGAAAAAAAAGGACAGGCTCACAATATAACACTGGATTTTTATTACTAATGAATTAATGTGTTTATATAAATACAGCAGGTGAGGGAGGTTATTTAAATTATTTTACTGCTGGGAAATTTGATCTTTAATAATACATCAGGATTTATTATTTCACTCTGCAAAGAACAGTGAATTTAGAAATGTAGTAAAAAGTACAGTATTTCTCTGAGATATAGCGGAGTAAAAGAATAAAGTAGCATCTAATGGAAATACTACAGTGAAGATTCTGCACGTCTACATTGTACTTGAGTAAATGTAATTAATTACAATCCACCACTGGTGCAGCCAGATAGCATCTGTGGTGTGATTTAATCTCTTTGGTATTTTACCTGTTGAGAATGTCATCAGGTGGGCTTATGTTGTGTTTTCTGGGTGGGGCGCAGGAAGCCAGTGTAACTCTGTCACAGTTGAACATGTTGCTTCTTGAAAATGTTCATTAAAAGGTTGAGAATGCTAATGTGAAAGTAGTCATTTGTGTCTGTCAAAGAACCCAACACCACACCATCCAAAGTTAAGTTGGTTTGACATTCGGGGTAAACCAGGTCACTGCTATAGGGTTGACGTCCTACGTCGAACTGGCACAGCATTGTGCACAAAGATCTTAGACATTGGAACAGTCCTTAGGAGGGATTCGATGAAATAGCATCCTTGAATTTTAATCATTGAGGGATCCTTCCTTGACTTTGAGAAGCGCCTCGTGTGTCACAAAAGACCGCGCTAAAAGTTTGACCACACCCATGTTGAGCAAGGCCTTTCCGAGAAGCTGAGGCAGTTGACAACAGTCACTTTTAAATCTTTGCCTTTTTTGTGTGGCACAAGTGAAGCCATGTGTCATGAGTTATTATTAACGTTACTTTTCTGTCCAGAAGCTAATAATACACGCTGCGCAGAGTACAGTGCCAAAAGACTTGTGTCCCTGGGCGGAAAACAATATGGCAATAACGAGATGGCAATGATAAACGTGAGTTTCCCGTAAAAATCTGGATGGTTAGCAAGTATGAGCTAACCTGAGCTAACCCCTGGGCTCTTTGTTGACTTCCATACGACAGCGTGTTGCATGTGACGTCGTTGAGCACTGCCCTGATCTGCACCCTGCAGTCAGGGGTACTTGCCTCTAGTGGCAGTGACCAGCAATATTATAAAGCTGCAGTACCATAGGCTGCAGTTTCAGGACCCCCCCTGTTCTGAAGCCGCAGAACTGGGACTGTAGTTCTTTTGCGACAGTAGTGGAGTGATGGTGGTGATGCACAGCAACACAAAGGAGGTTAACCCAATCTTCTCGGACGTCGGCTACAACCCCCTCTCTAAAGGAGGCTTGACAACTGTAAAACAATGCAGCGAGAAAACAGAGTGGTTGTAAACCAGATATTTAGACATCATAGATGTAACTTTCTTATATTTCCACTAATGGAATCACAACAGACATTTGCAGGTCTGCAGGTAGAAGATTTCATTTTAAACTAACCAGTCATTACTGACTGACGGAGCTGCTGCTATGACATCATTATAATATATTATATTTAGTGAGTTGATACAGAGATCTGCCCAGCCTTGCTGTCTGTGTCCTCTCACAGTCCAAAGACAAAAAGGTTTATTAGAAACTCTACATTGTTCAGAGGTGTGATTGGTCTCTTAGTATGTGTCAGCCATGTGGCTGTGATAGATTAGTTACCTGTCCAGGTGAACCCACTTCAGTGTGATCTTGCTGTTTAAAGAGTTTCTGATGTCAGTTGTGCACAACATGGTCAGTTACTCTGTTCACCTTGTGTGACGTTTTAGAAAGAGAAAACCACAACAGTAACAGTGACACAGAAAGAGGAAGGAGGTGGGTTTTACTTGGTGTGACTGGTGACTGTATGTGCTGATCTCAGTTGACCAAGCTTTAAAATGGAGGACTCATCTGTACCGTGGCTGCTAGGTAAGTAAAACTGTACTTAAAGTGTGAATGTTTGTCTCCATGTTGTCTCAAAGATTAGTTCTAAAACATGTCTGGTATTTTTGAAAGCAGCAGCAAGTTAGAGAGTGAAAAACATAAATACAAAGACTGAATTCAGTCAAACAGCATCAACAGATTAAATACATATTAGCTACAACAACAGAGCATCATTGAACAATGAAATATACATTACAGCAAGTGTTCAGATTCAATTGTTAACAATTTGTAGCTATTCATACAATATACTACAAATAGTATTTTTTCTTTAACATAGAAGGAAAGGAAAGGTAGTTTTAAACAAAAGGTATTTACAAGGGCTGCGCAATTAATCCTCAAAATCACAATGAGGCCAAGCGCAAAGAACAAAAGGTGCAATTTTTTGATGAAGGTGAAATGTGTGACAGAACATTGTAATAATGAAGAACTTTAGTGTCGCAGAGACGCTAAAAATCCACAAGAAAACATGTTTATGTTTGCACTTTATTGTACAATAGTCTAATACGACATAAACCGTATTTTGTATCATATGAGGTCAAAACTACAGTTTTACAGCAAACGAACAGTTTGAACCTAATCGTACCTAAATTATATTGTAAATAGAAACCGCATATAATGCCAAATCAGACTCAAATTATATAAATTATTAATTATAATTTAATTTTACTCAAATTAGAAACCAAACCCAAAACACACATTGATCTAGTTAATAATAAGATGAAAGATGAAAATGGCTAATTGATCCACAGATTTGTAAATATATATATACAAATCTGTGCATCAAACACGTATTTTGAGTCTTTTTGATTGATTGTGTATAGTCTATAGTAGCAAAATACTTAAGGGCTAAAATGTGAGACTTGTGCTAAGTGTAATAGTAAATTCAAATCTGGTGTTTGGGTAAAATAATTAATTGAATTCATTTATGTTAGATATTTATTGTGTTTTTATTAGGTTTATAATTGGGTGTGTAAACTCTCCTCTACCCACTTCCTGTTTGTTGCCTACAGCATTAAAGTTTAGTATAAAAATACAGACATTCTGTGGTATTAATTCATGAATATATGAGATATGAAGTCAAGAACCTGCTACAGTTTTTAAATTTCCAAAGACTGCTTTAAAACTTCTACTTTAAATGAAGTATAAAATATTAACTCATACTCAACTGGGATCAAACAGTTTAAATTCAAAGTTTTAATATTGTTGTTTTCATGTTTTTGTTTCAAAAATGTTTCCATAAAGTTTAAATGCTTTACATGTATTTTACCATCAGTGAGATTGCTCTTACTTACCTAGCAAGGATTTAAGAAACACTGAATTTGTCCTTAAGTAAATAAAAAGTGTTCTTTCCATATCTATGTGGATGTGAGGTTTTTCTGTGCACCACAAGCAGGTTGTTCTGTGTTGTAGAAAGCACAGATGTCTTGTTTCATGTAAAACCTCAAACCAACCTGAGTGTGTTTTCTCTTTAGTTCTGACCTCACTGCTGAGCTGCACAACAAACCAAGGTGAGAAAACTTCTTGACATGCATTACATGTAACAACGTTACATATTTAGGACATTATTTGTAATATTTATCACTTAAAGTTTGCATGAAATGTAAAGTGGAGTGCTTTTTGGTTTTGTTTATGTACGTGTTTCCTGTAAAAACACAAAGCTAGGGAGGTACTGATTGGCATTACGCCCCCACCCCATCATACAGACTCTGTATGGACTGGTTCCGGCTCACAGTGAGTGAACACGGCAGCCGGGCCGGGACCGAACACAGTCTTCAAGGCCGACAGAGGCCAGTTTGACAATAGGGAATACAGTAGTGAGGTGGTTTTCTTGCCATGTTCACGGAGAGGCTGCTGAGCGTGGTTTCATTGCCCCCTCACCTGTCTCCGGTTCCCATTCAGGCGCCGCACCTCACCATAACTTTTGCTGGGTCCTCCCGGCCCTTCAGTGCCTGAGTAAAGGTGTAAACCTTTACAGCATTATACTGTTATATGTTTTTATTTTAAATTAGTATTAATTATTATTTTGTTTTTCCCTTTATATAAATAAAAAAAACATTTCCACCACAAATTGGTGCAGAAAAATTCACCACAATGCACGAAATTATGTGTAACAAACTAAAATTTCTGGGAAAGGACCACGGACCCCGGCTTAAAATATTTCCCCAACAGTGTGAAAAAGAAACCTTCACCTTTGACGTCAACTTTGAGAGTTAAATTTGAAAACATTCAGGAAACATGAAGAAAAGTTTGTCAGGTCAGATCTGAGTTTCACTCAAAGTTTGACTCAGCACCTGAAACACAGAGATCAGTTCAGCAGTGGAAATTGTAGACAGTGAGAAAGTAGGAACATGAAGAATGTGGAGAAAATCATTTTTAAAAAATGCAAATTATCTCTCTAATCACACAGTGTGTCTCTTCCTCCAGCCTCTCTGACTGTGAGTCCCAACAGCTCTCAGTTTTTCCTCAGGAAGTCTGTCTCTCTGAGCTGTGAGGAGGACGACAGCTCTGCAGGATGGACGCTGAGGAGGAACACAACCAGAGAAACCAGGACTCAGTGTGACGACTGGGGAGGAGAACCAGCTGGTTCTTCCTGTAACATCAGCTACATCCTCCCATTGGACAGTGGAGTTTACTGGTGTGAGTCCAGAGAGGGAGCAACCAGTAACACCATCAACATCACTGTCACTGGTAAGATCAGACTGTGGAGTTAGTGTTGATGAAGCTGTGTGTAAATGATGAAATGCTGTAGTTTGTCTCTGTGTTGAGGTGGACCAGTGATCCTGCAGAGTCCTGTCCTCCTGTGATGGAGGGACATGATGTCACTCTGCACTGTAAAACAGAGACCCCTCCCTCCAACCTCCCAGCTGGTTTCTATAAAGATGGCTCCCTCATCAGGACTGAGCCTACAGGTCACATGACCATCCACCATGTTAACAAGTCTGATGAAGGCCTCTACAAGTGTAACATCAGAGGTCGTGGAGAGTCTCCATCCAGCTGGATCTCTGTCACAGGTGAGGAGCTCAAAGATAATTCTCAAACTGACCTTGTTTTGTTTTGTACATTGAGTTCAGCAGGTTTCAGGACAGCAGAGATGATTCATGATGTGACAACATTTCTAACTTTGCAATCTGCAAAGAAACAAGAGTGAAAGAGTGTAACCCACCGTTTGATTTGTGGTCTTTTTAACCAGACATAGATAGTAAATTTACTTCTGGTTGCCTTTCTGTTGCCATGTTATGAGAAGCCGCCTGGGCCAAAATTAATACTTCACTTGCACATACATACTTCGTGCACATATAGAGTGACATATTTGTGTTATTTTAACGGTTGTATGTGCAGATTACACTTCATTAAAAGTCACAGAAGTCACTTGGGATTAAAGCATCAGCTAAATCAGCAAATGCCAATGTAACATGCTGATGGCGAAAAGGGTGAAGGTTTATTACAGGAGGACTAACTGCTGCATGAAGAGCAATGACACTGCCACCTGGGTCTCCCACATGAAAGGCATTATTATTCACTGTGCCACAAATAATACCCACCCACCCCTAAATCATGTATGTACATACTCTAATGGGGCACTCAGACCAATTTAAGCCACGGAACGCTTTTCCTCACGGGGGTTTTGTTGCTGGACATCTGCCAAGTGTTCATGCACAACACGGTAACACAAATAAACACAACTTTTGCAAGCTGTATGAACCCAAAGTAAACATTCTGTTTTGATTAAAAAGCAATAAACAGATTAAACTGATGCCGAAATAACTACAATATGATGCAGATTTGTTAAATATATGAATTCATGCATTATCAGGTCTGTAAGCAAGACAGCAGGACAACAACTCTTAAAATGTTTGTTTTCTGAATGCGGTGTGGATTTATAAATGTAAAATATTTTTTAAAAGCTTCTTTCTTTTCATATGTTTATTTGCAACATTTTATGCCGACATTTATAGGCTATTAATGTTTTGGGAGCAAACTGATAGTTCTGTGTAAAATCACACATTGAGCGACCCCATATGGCCAAAATGGTACGATGCTCGTTTCACAACACGTCTGTGAAGATTAAACTGTGAGACTGGCTGTTGAATCAGGCTCCTTCTATCGAATCATCAAATCCTCAACTATTCAGGGTTAAGCCAAAATTTTAATTATAATTTATTGTTCATTTTAGCAAACCCTACCACAACAGGTCCTCCATCAACCCCGTCTCCTCCTGGTTCCTCCTCTCCTCCTCTCTCTGTGTCGTGGTCTGCTGTTCTGTCTTTCTGTGTTCTGGTTCTACTGGTTCTACTGGTTCTACTGGTTCTACTGGTGAGACGGTGCAGCCACATTAAACCTAAAGGTTAGTCACAGACTCAAACAACTAAAAAGTCAAATTGTGTTTCACTTTACTGCCACACGCTGCAGTTCACATTTAAAGTCACATTTTACTGTTGATGGATTTCTATTAACACTTCTGGACGTACAAATAATAATTAGTTCATAACAAGTTACAAACCGTTTCTTTAATTCAGACGTCCATCAGGATTCTCATAAATTACATTGCTGTTGTTAAAGGAGACCTATTGTGTTTTTCCACATTTTATACGTATCTACAACGTTACAATGTTGGATGTTCATGTTAAACATGGTCAAAGCTTCAAATAATGAGGTTAAAGTCAGATTTCCTCCTGTTCTGAACGCAATGTTTTCAGCTGCTTTGTCAACCAACGTCTCGGTTCCATGACTTGTGGAGCCAGATGGAGCCCATTTTCCATATATGGTCATTTGCTCCCACAGCTGCACGCAGTCTGTCTGTAACACACCAGCAGCCTGCTAACATGCTTCAGTTCTTGGCCAATTAGACGACAGTGGGCTGTGAGAGAGGGGGGGGCCTTAAAGAGACAGGAGCATCTACAGCTTGTTTCAGACAGAAGCTGAAATGAAGGCCTATATGAAGAATAAGTATAATTTTTTCAAACTTTAAATCATACAAAGCTGCTATACAAGAGTCACAGAACTACAATATAGGACTGGAAAAGCAGTTTAATAGGTCTCCTTTAATAAAACAATCTCACCACAGGGTCCATTTAGTGAGCTGTGGAGCTTTTGATCGAATCACATGACCTTCCTTGATTTGAATCTCTGCTCCCTTTGGTTCATTCAGCTGCTGGAGAAGAATTTGGGGATGATGACATCGCAGACGACATCACATACAGTGATGTCAAAATATCACATCACCTAAAGCAGCCAATCAGACGCAGCAAAGGTAACAATGTTTTATTGATTCTGGTCTTTGTGAGGACCAATTTAAATTTTAGAACTTGAGTGGGTCAGAGTAGAAGAGGAGAAACCAGAAGTAGAAACAGAGCTGGTCAAGTTAATGTCAAACAACAGCAAAGGCAAGAGGCAGGCAGAGTTGTGAAGCTGAGGGGGTTTGGCTGGTAAGGTGGCGACGCTGGTGTTCTTAGGAGTAATCCGAAGGTTGGTTCTGGAGAGTGAACGGGCAGGCAAATCCAAGGTTGAGGGTGGAAATGGAGTTTCTAGACACATGGCCATAGCCCGCTATGAAGTCACCGAGGTCCGGTCCTCCGTAATTATATGTAGCCTGCAACCCTCAATGCAACTTGAAAAACAGTTTCCCCCATCAGCGTCCACACTTGGGGAAACACATGAGGCAAATGAAAACCTTGTGTGCTTAATAACTGACAGCACCACAGTGCAAACCGTGTTTTGGATAATAGGCTTTGTGAATTTCCAGGTGGGTGAAATAGGGTGAAGCGTCTCCCCATTAAGAGAGACACTGTGCGCATTTACACATGAGGCACAGCAGCCTAACTTCATATTTAAATCTCCCGACACGCCAACATGATCGGTCAGGCTCTAATGTTAATTAATGTTGTCATACAGAGAAACTGTTTTGGAGTAAAGCACCCATCCTCCTGATCAATCCTGAGCTTCATTAGAGCGTCTACATTATTTCAGAAGCTAAATGTTGAATTCTGTTTCCTCTACACTGTCCTGTCAGGTTTATAACTACAGTTCTTAGTTTTGCTGCATAAATGTCCCACAATATTTGCTGTGACATTAATTCTACTTTGTTTTGGTATTTTTATTAAAATATTTTGCACTGTGCAAAAAAATGCATGCATATACACTGTGCATGTCCCCGTATTTGCTTTGCAATATCTTCCAGTCTGTTTTCTTTCACCTTGTTGTCGGTCCTTGGAAAAAAATCTCTCTCTGGTTCTTCACCATTGATATTCTTTGTTTATCTTTAGTAGTACTTTCTTCTTTCATATAGTCAGAGATCAATTACTTTACGCAGCTAAAATGCTGATGTAGAGATGTTAAAAAGAATGTTCAGCAAAACAAATCAAATGTAGAATCAATCATGTTTTGTGCCCTGTGGTGAATCTGTTAAGAGACGCTAACAGAGCTGTGGTCGGTCAGACACGGCTCTGCACATTTCACTGCTGGACTGTTAATAAGGTATTCCTTTATTGACCCCCCAAAGGGGAAGTTCAACATTTACATGGTTCTTCATATTTAAAGAAAAATTTTAACTCACATTTGGATTTCACTTTTGTAAAGTTAATAATTTAGTAGTTTGTGTGACATCCTGACTTACTGACGTTGACTAATAAACTTTATAAAATGCTGTCTATGATTAATGTGTTATTTGTCCCCTATTTTAAATTTAGCAGATGTAATACATAAAGTTACGCCTTTCTCTGTGTATAAATATTGTCAGTTTGTCCCGGTGTGTAGCAGAGCAGAAAGTAAGCTACTCTGTCACGAGATAAATGAAATACCTTAACAGCAGATCAGATGTGCAGATGAGTGCAACACACACCGTTGTGCACACAGTTGTTTCTTTCTGTATACGTGTTTGGTCCATAATAGGACTGATTTCAGTTTAACTTTCTGTTGCTGCAGCAGAATATTTTTGAATGTCGTATTAATTTTGTTGTTCATTAGCACATCCCTAAACAATACTGTTTCTGATAAGAACACTTCAGGTGAAGGTGGTCCTGCACATGTTTCGATGGAGGACTAAAAATTTAAATATAAATGTGTGAAATGACATGCCTCTGTACATCCTGCTCACATACAATACAATATTTAAATATGTGGAAACTGTTGTAATCAAACAGTATTATTGATCTGTTTGTTTTAATGTAAGTAATTAAGTTTAGTTTAAGTGATTTTAAATGAAAGAGAAGACGGACTCAGCAGACTAAAAATACTTGATTGTGCATAGCATCTTTTTTTCAGCTCTGAAAAACCAACCACAGCATTAACTTCCTCCAGTTGATTCCAGTAAACTATGGCCTTACATCGGTGTCGTTTCACACTACAGTGTGCTCTGCTTTAGCTGATAGTGTTTTCTGCCTCGTGCTGAAATGTGTGAAATCCTTTTAACAGAAGCGAGCAGCTTTGTGGTCTTCTAGTTTTAAATTACTACCCTCCAGCCGTACTTGGTCTTTCACCTTTTACAGTGTTAACAAAAAGAACACTGTATCACCTGCTGCCATTTATAAAGTCTATAATGCAACTTATTATAATTCTACATGAAAAACAACGAGTTGCAGTTCTTGTAGGAGTGCAAACACTAGCAGTAAATATACTAACAGTTCTAGTATCAGCTGTAGTACCTGCAGTTATGTAATTTGAATGCATTTTAATTTCCAGAGAGTGATCCAGCTGCAGTCTACTCAGCAGTGAGAGGAACAGGAGACGTCAGTTATGGACAAATAGTTGTCAGACCACACAGGACGAGAGGTACAGCTGCTCTTTATTTACAGACAGAGTCGGGCTAGCTGTTTCCCCCTGCTCGCAGTCTTTAACATGATAGGTAGATAGGTATATTTATTTTGCCACATTAAAACAATTTATATAATGAAATGAGTTTGTAACTCCCTTCTGCTACATAGCAGACAGTATACAGTAAAATACAAGCAATAATAAAAATAAACTATCATCAGTGGAGCAGTGCTGAGGATGAATTAGAGTTTAAGAGTCTGATAGCTTAGAGGAAAAAGCTGCTCTGCAGTCTGGTGGTGCGGCACCAGAAACTTCTATATTTCTTCCCAGAATGCAGCAGGGTGAACAGGCTGTGGCTGGGTGGGTCCTGTCCTTTAGCATCCTTTTCTTGAAATCAACAATCAGATATGAGATTTCAAAGACTGATATATTATTTGATGTATGGCTTCCTCCTTGCATAATACAGTTTCAGGTTGCATGTTTTGGATGCAGCGAACTGTGTTTAGCGACAACGGTTTCCACAGTACATCCGAGCCCATGTGGCTATATGTGTCACAGAAGCATGATGGTTTATTAGGCAGTGCAGCCTGAGAGCTTGAAGGCAACGCACATTCAATGGTTTTAGACCTCGCCCTTTACACACTGAGATGTCTACAAATAGAATTCTGAATCTTTTCACAACATTATCTACTGTTGATTTTGAAAGACCTAAACTCTCAGCACTCTTGCATTGAGATACGTTCCCTTTGAACTGACTGAGACATAAGGGGCCACGACCCATCATTTCACAATCAACACAACACACCTCAAATTTCAAAACATGACGCTTATAAAGACCGAATGTCCAAACATTGTTTGTTAACTTAATCTGAACATTTTATTTTTCAGCTTGTGACGCTACACTGACTTCCTGTTATCATATCTGATTGCTCCTGTTTGGACAGCGCCACAGGTGTTTCCTAGCAACAGATTCAGATCCCTGAAGTCTTTACCAGCTGAGACATTTATTACGCTTTACTGGTGCGACCTGATTCAGTGAATCTCTAGTTTGAAACTCTTGTTAGTTCCTGAGAACTGAGTGAAGCAGAGTTGTTGTCTGGTGACGGAGTTTCTTTGTCTCCAACAGTTTCTCATGTTGTTTGAACTGTTTGTGTTTGTGTGTTCAGAGTTTCCAGCAGAGCCAGAGGTCGTCTACTCTTCACTGAGGTAGACCTTCACACCTTCACACCAGTCCAACCACTGATGTCCAGCTGGCCTGGAACTGGTCCCCAGAGCCCCTCACACCTCAGCACATCCATTTATTAGATTTCACTGTTAAAGCTAAATTAGACTAAATATATATAAATGGTGTAAAATCAGTCACACAAAAAATGGTTAAAAAGCTTTTTTTTAAGTTACTCATGCTTTTTTTTTTACCCTGTAAGTGTTTCAGTACGGTGCTGATCACAGACTTGTTGTTTTGTGGATAATATAATAACAAACTTTACGTTTGTTTATATTTTATTCATGTTCGTTGGTTTCTTGTTGCTGCAGCAACATGTTTCTCTACAGGATCAATAAACTTTGGTCTCGTTCTTGTTTGTCTCCTGTGGTTCTGTTGGTTTCACAAAGCTGTCGAATGGAAAATGTGAAATGAATTCACCGATACACACTTCTCGTTGGATAACTAAAAATAAACAAAGCTGCAACCGCAGACTCTGAACAGCATGAACACAATTCAGCTTCAGTACAGAGCTCGGCGCAGCTTGTTAACAGAGTGAGGAGCTTTGTAGCTGGTGATCTGTCTGAGCTCCACAGAACCAGAGTCATTGAGAAATGATGCTGTAGTCAGTCTCTCTATGGTGGTTTAGCTTCACACACCGCCTTGCTGCCTTGCTAAACCTGCCCTGTCTCCACTCCTAAACGTCTTTTTCTTTTCCAACCTTAGCTGAGTTTAGCTGTGAACCAGGGTTTGTCTCCCTCTGGTGTGTAGAGATACACAGGACTCCTCACAGACACTGATGTAGGACGTCAGCCTGTGTGAACTCATCCAGACAGTTAGTAGCAGTCCTGAAAACATCCCAGTCACTACAGTCCAAGCGCACTCGAACGTCCTCCATAGATCACTGGTCCACTTCTTTAAAGTCTTCAGAACAGATTTACAGTACTTTAATTTCAGCCTGTGGTCGTGGAAAATTGTGGTTTTCCTGGTGAGGGATAGAACAAATAATTGAGTTACAACAACTGTTGTGTTTTAAGAATTTATTAATAAGAGAATAAACAGAGTAGGACTACTCCAACACAAAGACCAGAGGTTCTGTCTCCTTTGGTCCAATATCTGAGGTTCGAGGAAGCCCGATTCCAGGATAGTGACCGTTGCTACGGTGTGGTATTTGTCCCGCCCCTCCTCTACTGTGATTGGACAGCTGAGTAAAAAAGTGACAATGACGAGCACAACGTTTTTCCCAAAGTTGAACATTTTTCAACTCTTGCTCATCGCCCGGCGCCGTCAGAAAAAAACGCTTTGGTGGACACGGGCCCTAAGTAGCTACTGCCATCATTGTGTCACAGTCTAAGATGCAAAGAACATTGTCGTCTAGTGTAAACTCCAGCAAAAAGCTTTCAACCGCAAACAATTCTACATCTGATTTATTGAAGCATCTGCTGAAGCAGCACAGCAACGTGAAACTTACAGAAAGCAACTGCAGCAGCTGCTGTCACTGATGCTTGGACTAATCGGGAGAGAGTGGCGTTAACGCAACATTTTGTAACTATAATACTGCTCTCATAAACAGGCTAAATGTGCAGTAAACCCGCTGTTAAAAAGTCAGGATTTACTCACTTTATTTTTTTATTTCAGCCGGTGGCGTTAAGTAACATTAGGCCTTGGCTCTATGCTCTAAGCTCTGTAAAAACCACACTCCTTGCTGCTGTTATGGATATGATGTTAGTTAAAAAGTCGGGGGAGACTGTTATGAATCTTTAAGGACAACCCAGATTAATTTTATAATCCAGTGTCGGGTCGGAAATAAGGACCGGCCGGGCCAGTAAAAGACCTGGTCCCTACCCTAACCAACGTAATAAACTCAATAAAATTACTCTATTAGATTTCTTCTTTAGTCAAAAGACGGCGTAGTCAAAAACTTCACTGGAGACGGTCAAGAGTCGGTGCAAAAGAGTTTATTCCAATAAAGGACCGATAAACCCGAGCAACATCCCTGCAGGTCTCAGGATGGAACCGAGTTGGTGGTCAGCGAACATCGCCTTATATTCACCTTAAGCTCCACCTTGTCCCTCCCTTCAGGTGGGCGTTACATCTTAACTCCTCCTTATCTCCTCCTTCTAGGTGGGCGTTACTCCTTAACTCCACCTATGGTGTTCGCTGACCATTCCTCCCTTTTGGTGGATTTCTTATCCTCTACTGCCATCTAGTGGCCTTTTTCTTGTACTGTTTTACCAAATTAACCCTTTCATTGATGTTACAATTTCCACTTTTTAGCTGTTATTATATGTAATTATTGTTACCATTTATCTCTCTTTATATTTTTTACATTACTGGATTAGAAAATCCACCAATATGTTTCAACTTCAGTCCCACCGTATTTTTTAAAAGTTATACAGGCATAGTTTGACACCATTAAAACTTAAACACTTACAATCGTATTTTTTAAAAGAATTAATAAGGAATAACATATTTCATACATATATAACGTGATTCAGTGAACAATTACATGATTTAGCAATGCCAACCATGAGGGTGCTTTGTCTCATACAAGTTAACTTTCAGCAGCGCAGAGCTTGGTTGCATGCAGTACCTAGCCGTACCAGTTGCCATAAATCACAACATGTCATGATCTCATTCTTGGCTTCAGTTCGCGATGATCTCAGCCCTGGCGTACGTGACTTTCTGCATGTGCCTTGCTTCTAATGAGTGGGTTACGGTTGGCTAGGTTTTGCCTGCGCGGCCTGAGCAGCTTCTCTGCTCATGTAGGCACATTAAAAAGCACACGTTCACAGAGAATAAGAATAATATATGATAAACACACAGCGTATAAGAATAAAATATGAGTTTGAACACACTCATTAAACACTCAGTAGTTAAACACTCAGTAGTTAAACTTTACACTATAAAATAACACTTTAAATGATGACGATGTAGACCACCATTGCTCTAGTAATTAATGATAACAATTTAGGCTATAATGCTCCAAAATAATTCACAACACTCCCTCCTCTGAGGCTGTAAAGCCTCACACTTCATAAACCAACACTGTGACCACTGAAAATAGGCGGCCTATTGTATTTGCATATGAAACCTATTTCTCAGACTTGTAGACCTTCAAGAAAATACCCAAATTAGTGTTTACACGTTGTGAAATAATCAATAATCATGTGGTGGGATGTTCCTGTTTCTAACACATTTGAGCAAGTTATAATGACAAGGATTTCCATTACTCCTCTCTCCTTATTACCCTTTAAATGAGTTTCCCTTTAAATGAGCTTAACATATTAAACTACCTATACGTGCTATAATATAGTGAGATATACCTTGTAAATGGTTTACACTTGTGAAACAAATAATATCTTATGCAGTGAGCTGTTCTTTTCTTATATACTTTAGCAAGCTAACAATTATAACAACACCTAATGTGTTGAAAGGCACACATCAAAACAATCACATGGTGCATAGTGAACTTTCCAGACATAAGAGTGTTTCAACAATCATTCATGTGACACTTCAGAATGGTGCAAAATGTCTGATAAACATGTATGATGTCTATTTTGAAAGTTTAGTCCGTGGTACTGTGGAACTCTTTTTTGGCACTCAGGTTTCTTGGGGAACAGACTGGGTACCAATTTGAGGGTGCTCAGTCGTTTGTAGTTTCAGTCTTGTTCTTCCTTTTGCTGGTTCACTTGGACTCATAGCTGGTGATAGTCAAAGTCGTCTCTGTGGTGATGCAGGTCGCGCTTGATCTTGCCTGCTGCTGCGTCTGCCTCACGAGGCCTCATAGGAGAGTGGCCTCCTCTGGTCTTTGACTGGCTGTGAAAGATTATTAAGCTTGCTTGCAACTGTATCTTACTCTTACCAATAAGTGAGCTTTATCCTACTGTTTGTAGTTTGGAGACTTTAACTATTGTTTCTATCTGTCTAATTTTTTCAACATGAGTTTGCTTCCTAGATATTATATTTGCTTGCAATTTAACCCCTCTAACATCCTGTATATCTGTGTATTGAATTACATTGCTATTGGATGTACAAATAGCAAATCTTGAAACACTCCATTATTCATTAGTGCACTACAATTCTTCCATACTTCAAACTAGTTTACTAATACTACCTACAGAAACAGGAAGAAAACATAGATTAACACAGATGTTCAACAAAAACAGAAAGAAAACATAAATGAACTCAGGTGTTCAGCATCACACATGTGTCTCAGGTTATCATTACAGTTGCTTGGTTGTTCCTGTGGAATACATGACAAAGGTCAGTCATGATTTGATACTCACAATCATCAAATTTAAGCATGCAGTAGCAATGTGCTGCTAAAATTGCTTTATAAGGCTTCAATGAGGCTTCTCCTTTCGGCCTCTTTAAAATCAAGCCTGAAAGGTTGCCTGTCATTGTATCTGCTACATCGAGGAGCTCTGCGCTGGCTGTTCCTCTGCACAAATCCAGAGCAGACAGTGATATCTAACAATTATAATATAAAAATAATCCCACTAGATTCCCTTTTTCTAAAAACTCTGTTTAAAAACACAAGGAATGCCTGATGTTCTGATCCCTTTTTGCTGAAATTTAGTAACAGGTGGCTGCTGGAGGAGAGCAGGACACCAAAGTTATTAACTCAGTATATTTGTGTTAATGAATCAATTATTAATGACATATCTTGCTATTTTATAGATCCTGAGCTAACCTTATTCTTATTCCTAGTCTATTTTGGATTTAAAATCAGTCTCTATTTTCTTTTTTCTTCCCCTATCTTTCTATTTTTTCTTCTCCTACAAATTATCAACACTCCTACTCCCAAACTCTTTTGAGGTCAGTCTTCAAACAGTTCTTTTTCAGCAGATGTTGCAGTTTTCAAGGCCTCTGATAGTCTGACCATTTGTAATGTTGATCATGTGAGACAGAGAGCTCTTCCTTGGTGATGTCTCTGTCAGCACTCGGTCACATGTGAGAGCATTTTGGCTGAAGTTCATTTTCACAGTGAAGCCTTCTTGACCTTTTAAACTTTGTGCTGTTAGGTTCACAGTCTTTAAGGTGGTGTTGTCCTCTTTATGATTTGACTGTAGATGGTAGATGTGGTCTGACTCGCTATGTCCTCAGCGTTGGGAAGATGCTGACGTCAGTGGAGGTGGGCTTGGGCCTGTGATGCATCAGGTTGGCACGCCTCTCTGTGGAACGCCTCCTGTATCACTGTTCGTTTGTGGCCCTCCCTTTCTTCCTCACAGTCAGATTCTGCTGTGTCCATTTTGAAGCTGCTCTCTCGCCTTCTTCATGAAACTTCAGAGCTGCCATCTTGTCCATTGTAGCTCTGTCTCGCTGTCGTCATGTCTCATGGTTTGTTGTGCTCTGCAGGTATCTTGGTCTGTAGGCAGATCTTTTGTCTTTCTGAGATCTGTGCTATGACGAACTTTTCACTTTGTTTGGGAGTTGTTATTCTTTCTAATCATATCTAGCTCTCGTCTCCTCCCTATCTATTATAGCCTCTCTTTTTCCATCTCTCCTTTATATCTGAACTCAACCCTTTAAAGACCCTAATTCTTTTTTCTTCTTCTTCTGCCTGTACTGGCCCTTGACTGCACTTACTTATATCTTTCTTCCACTTGCTCTATACGTTTCTTCATCTGGGGGTATATCTATTTAGACCTTATCTAACAGGATGGGGTCTTTCATTATTCTGTCTCTGTGACTACTTTTCCTTCACTAAAGGCTATATAGTATGTCAATATTATCTAACTGTTGGTCAAACTGTTTCTCCATATTTTCCCTTCATTCTAAGCTTTCTCTATCTCTTATCTGACGTCTTTTATTTTATCTTTAACTACTTAGTTTTGCTGTTACCACATATGTTGTTGCCACAGCTCCCTCCTTTGACCACCTTTGCAGCTAATATTTCTTTTTTCTGCTCTTTACCATTTAATTTCACCTGCTGTGTGCCTCCCAGGACAGCCATCGCACACTCACTGCGAGCAAACACTTACTCTGTGGAAACTTTGGAATTTGGACGGCCTTCATGCCTCGAAAAGGAAAAAGACAGTTAATTGTAAAGCCACACAACCAAGAAACTAGAATGAAACAATTCATTGAAAGAAACTCAGGCAGCTCCCCTTTGTTTTTATATCAAAGAGCTATTCAACTGAAAAATCATCAAAGTAGTGTTTACTAAAAATAACTAACTTCAGTGAAACTAACAACTATTAAAATATCAAATTCATTTTCTCACATCTAATACAAAATTGATGGCTCTCAATCCCTTCTCTAACTTAAATCCTTCATAGATAACACCTCACATTGCTGCCTATCAATCTGTACCTCTATGTTCCAATAAATTGGCAAACTTTATCAGATGTCATCATTTTTCTAGTTTTGTTCCTTCTCCTCGACCAAAAAGTGTCTTCAGCCTGTTATTCTGAACTAAATTTCCTTTATTATCATAATACTTCAGTAGGCTGTTTCAACTACACTTTTCCTTTCTGTATCCAGCAGTCATTGCCATTCTTTTACTAATCTGCTCACTGTCAAGCTGTTATTGGTTCAAAAAACTTTTATAACTTCTGTTATTATTAACTAATGAGTAACTTGCTATAATGTGCTGTTGTTATCCTAGAAAGGTGCAACAGATCACAAAACTCTCATAACTTTTGGTTTAGGGCTGAACTGCTCTCTTTTTCTCTCTCTCAGCCTGCTGTCCTCCCCCACATGGACACACTCACACTCACTCACACAGACACAGCTCAGCTCCTGCTCTGTGCCTCTCTGTTAGCGTGAGCAAACTCTTTTTTTCTCTTTTCTCTTCCAGTCTTCATTATTCGGGCGTGGACTGCCACTTCAGAACTTTATTTTGCACATAGCTTTATCACAATTCAATCTGAGACTGCATCAAAGCCGTCTTTTACACTATACTAGTCCACATTCACTATTTCATCAATATATTCATATATTTATTACTTTATAACTCCTTCCATCAACTTCTTATACTTATTTATATCACCATATCAACTCTATTCATCTGTTATCCTTAAGCTTTATGTTAGTTTAATATTAGATCAGTTATTCAACTGTCATTATTTTATACTTTTTATCTAATGGTCTTAAACATGAGGCTTCAAGACTCAAACTATTAGTATTATTATTTTAGGCCTTGGTAACATTTATATGCACTTTTTCTTAACACACAGCTATCAACTATTTTCAGCAATATTTACATGCACGTACGTCTTCTGACTCCTATCTCCTGCCGGCTTCTGACTTTATGTACATTACCTAGGCTTTCAGCTGAATAGTCTGATCCACTTCCTCAACACAGACTTAATTTACACTGCCTAGGTTTATTTCCAAATTAATTAGCCTGATTCACTTCCTCGACACAGACTCAATTTACTCCGCCTAGGTTTATTTCCAAATTGGTGGACCTGATTCACTTCCTCAACACAGGCCCAATTTACACATAAATATAGCCTCTCAATTCACTTCCTCAACATGAGGGCTTAGACAGAAATGATTCACTTCCTCAACACAAAATCTGTCTTTATAAATCGCTACTCAATTCACTTCCTCAACATGAGCGCGTAACACTTCTTTAAGCACGCTTTATTCTCCTATCCTGCCGCAGTCCTATTTAGGCTCCTAGCGGTAACGTGCTATAGTACATCCACCCGTTCAGTCCGAACCTACCATCGAAGAGCCCCAACACTCAGTTGAAATCCTGCGATATAAGCTCGCGGTAGCCACGTGATGACTATTTTATTAGCCTATTTTTGCCCATGCAGCCCCGAGCCAGTAAGTGGAGCGCCCCAGCACTCAGCTGTGACCCTACAACTCTCCGATCCGGCGGTATCCGCAAAAATGCTTAAATTCTTATCTCTTCATCAGCTCACTACGCCTATGCAGTCCTGTTCTGATTGGATCGAAGCTCCCCGACATTAAGTCGAAGCGTTGCGATTCTTAAAAAACAGCGGTATTCACGATAATGGCTTTAAATTCTTATCTCTTCATCAGCTCACCACGCCTATGCAGTCCTGTTCTGATTGGATCGAAGCTCCCCGACATTAAGTCGAAGCGCTGCGATTCTTAAAAACAGCGGTATTCACGATGATGGCTGGAAAACACTTATTTTACTTACCCTTAAAAGCAAACAATTAAACACAAAAAGCGCATCTATTCTACTAGCATTACACACTTTGACATAGACATATTCCGCACCATGGTTCACACACACACACATGCAAATTTAGCTGCTATTGCATTTTGCCTGCATTTAGATTTGCACCGACTCTTACCCTCCAGCGTCTACTTTCTTTCTTTATTTAGTTTCAATTCACCATTAAAATCCAAATTTCGTCTTTTAGTAAAATATTTTATACTTAATTTACTGCTTTTTGCACTCAAAATTTATTCTAGGTTCAAGATTGAGGAGACTTTAAGATTCACACCTGGGCGGAAAATCCCGTATTCAGACACAGTTAAAATGCAGAATTTTGGTTAAACAGGTATTCTGCTTACCTTTTCTATGTGGCCACGTGTCTCAGATACAGGCTGTCCGTCCCGGTCAGAAACTCTCGGCCTCTGGACTCAATCTCCTGGCTGGCCTCGCCAATTGTCGGGTCGGAAATAAGGACCGGCCGGGCCAGTAAAAGACCTGGTCCCTACCCTAACCAACGTAATAAACTCAATAAAATTACTCTATTAGATTTCTTCTTTAGTCAAAAGACGGCGTAGTCAAAAACTTCACTGGAGACGGTCAAGAGTCGGTGCAAAAGAGTTTATTCCAATAAAGGACCGATAAACCCGAGCAACATCCCTGCAGGTCTCAGGATGGAACCGAGTTGGTGGCCAGCGAACATCGCCTTATATTCACCTTAAGCTCCACCTTGTCCCTCCCTTCAGGTGGGCGTTACATCTTAACTCCTCCTTATCTCCTCCTTCTAGGTGGGCGTTACTCCTTAACTCCACCTATGGTGTTCGCTGACCATTCCTCCCCTTTGGTGGATTTCTTATCCTCTACTGCCATCTAGTGGCCTTTTTCTTGTACTGTTTTACCAAATTAACCCTTTCATTGATGTTACAATTTCCACTTTTTAGCTGTTATTATATGTAATTATTGTTACCATTTATCTCTCTTTATATTTTTTACATTACTGGATTAGAAAATCCACCAATATGTTTCAACTTCAGTCCCACCGTATTTTTTAAAAGTTATACAGGCATAGTTTGACACCATTAAAACTTAAACACTTACAATCGTATTTTTTAAAAGAATTAATAAGGAATAACATATTTCATACATATACGTGATTCAGTGAACAATTACATGATTTAGCAATGCCAACCATGAGGTGCTTTGTCTCATACAAGTTAACTTTCAGCAGCGCAGAGCTTGGTTGCATGCAGTACCTAGCCGTACCAGTTGCCATAAATCACAACATGTCATGATCTCATTCTTGGCTTCAGTTCGCGATGATCTCAGCCCTGGCGTACGTGACTTTCTGCATGTGCCTTGCTTCTAATGAGTGGGTTACGGTTGGCTAGGTTTTGCCTGCGCGGCCTGAGCAGCTTCTCTGCTCATGTAGGCACATTAAAAAGCACACGTTCACAGAGAATAAGAATAATATATGATAAACACACAGCGTATAAGAATAAAATATGAGTTTGAACACACTCATTAAACACTCAGTAGTTAAACACTCAGTAGTTAAACTTTACACTATAAAATAACACTTTAAATGATGACGATGTAGACCACCATTGCTCTAGTAATTAATGATAACAATTTAGGCTATAATGCTCCAAAATAATTCACAACACCAGTCTACAGTTGACCTTTAATTACATTTCCTATTGTTCACCCAAACAATTTCTGTTGTCTATACAGTCTACTTCCTTATTTTACTTTTGTCTTTTTTTCATTTTTTTACAGTATCAATGATGCTGAAGCTCTCACTATATTTGCTGCATTTATACTGAGCTACCTTTTGGTTTCACTGTGATCTGAATGGATTTCTTCTCCTCTGTTTGTCTCTAGCTTGGTGTTTTGTGGAGGAGCTGTTAAAGTTAACAACAGCACCACCATGCTGACAGTTGTCTCCACTGCAAGCTGTCCTACAGGGACATTAACATAATACTGAATCAGCTTCATTGTAAAGATGTCTGTGAAGATTCTCAGTCATCCAGAGTTTTCCAGGGAAACTTCAAATCAAGGGCGAATGGACTTAGTTGATACTCTGAGTCGTTTCACCTCTCATCCTCTTGATTTGACCTTGATTTTAATTGTCCTTGGACTTCCATTGTAAAGCCACCCACAGCACCACCAGGTGGTGACATTGCTGCACTAGAGGAGGGTGTGGTCTTAAAAATATACTGATGAATATTCTGTAAACACATGTATGTGAACTGAGACAAACATCTTTAAACCACATTAAAATATACTTTTAGAGTTTAAAATGTCTTTGTATTTTCTAAATGTAAATACATGTTTACTAAAGAACATGCCCTCTCATCTAATACCTTAACACTTTAAACTAATCTAAGTAGCAGTAATCCACCATCCACTAAACTACAGAAGTGTTCCTTAGATATTTCACTTTGTTCAATTAACTCTCATATGTTTGTCTGAAGGTCTCATTTTTACAGTGTTTTTACAATTTATGTATATTTGTGACTGCAGTTTAGACTAGAGGAAATGGTGTTACAGACTGGTATCTGTTCAGCCCTGATACAATCATCTAAAATTATTTTGGTACCATAGTCCCATTAATGTCTGCAAGTGGCATCTGTTTCACACATTCATTTTCTAAGAATCAATGGAAGTGGTCAATAATTTTATATAATAAATAATAAATCATCAGTCATTTAGCTGACGATTTTATCCAAAGCGACTTACAATTGCTATATATGTCAGAGGTTGCACGCCTCTGGAGCAACTATAATGTCTTGCTTGGGGGCACATTGGCGGATGGCAAAGGCATGTGTCTTATGCACTTCGCCATCACCACCCCATATATATTCAAATGCTCTCTGTGGAGAATACCTGATGCCTTCAATCAATCAGATGAAATATACCTTATTTCATTATATATTATTATTATTATTTGCCTGTAACACAACAGGAGGGTTAAACTAAACCAAAAGCTGTGAGGTACTTTGATCACATCGCTCTTGTACCATCTCTCATTAGGTTTTATTGGATGGACAGTTTTACAGCTGTCTTATTATAACATTCAGTATTATTTAACAGTATTAATAGTATAGCTGAAGCTCTTTGAGGTCCAGGAAGACTGTAACCATACAAACAGGTGATATAACACAGACCTGCTGGTTTAAATGCTTGTTCACTTTGAGACTAAAAATAAAGCCTATTTCCTGCTATTTGTGTGAGAGAAAACCACAAGTGATACAGAAAGAGGAAGGAGGTGGGTTTTACTTGGTGTCACTGGAGAACATGCTGATCTCAGATGACCAAGATTTAAAATGGAGGAATCATCTTTACCATGGCTGCTGGGTGAGTAAAAATCTACTTAATGTGTGTTTAATGTGTTTGTCTCCACGTTTCTCAAAGATTAGTTCTAAAACATTTCTGTTGTTTCTGAGAGTGAATAAGGACTGAATTCAGCCAAATAGCGTCAACAACATGAGGATAACAGGTTGAAGAAAATTTCATAAAAAGTTTGAGAAAACAGGGTATTTACTAGCGCTGCACAATCAATCCCCAAAATGGCCAAGTGCAAATCATAGAAGGTGTCATTTTTTGAAAGTAAAATGACAAAACAACATTACTGTATAATGAAGTACTGTAGTGCTGCAGGGACCCAAACAAATGTCACATCGTCATGATTTAATATTTTTAGTGAAAATGAAAATTTTGATCCAAAAAAGATAATTCCCACTAATCGTGCTACAAAAGAGAAAATGTTTGGAAATGAAACTAAAATGGTTGCACTTTATTTTAATTTGTATCAAATTTGATCAAAACTTGAAAAATGTTCCTTGCTTGTTGCCAGCAGCGCTACAGTTTAGTATAGAAATTGTGTGGTAGTCATTCACGTAGAAATGAGACATGATTATACATAAAACTTGATTTTGGATGATAAGATGAATATTACATTTTCAACAGCTCGAATCTGCAAAATCTGCACTGCAAACGGGTTAAACCCCCTGCAAACAGAGTATTTATGATGTAAATACAATGAATGTGGGTAAAACAGGAGCTGACTTCTCATTATAACTTTGGTCTTTCTCACCTTGTTCTTGCTCACTCTTTGTGCTGCTAACCAAAAGGCAAACATTTATATAATAGGAGGAAAGACTCCATGTGGATATGTCTTTTTACACGCACTGGCTTGTAAAAAGAAAAACAACAGTTCAGTCAGTGTTTCCCACACACAGACTTTACTTCTATTGATTTGCCTGTTGATTAAAAAAACGCATTGTGCTACTAAACACTGTAGTAACACGACCACAGACAGCGGTTGGACAGCACTTTGTGTATGAACATTTATATGAGTCACAAGTACACAGAAGTGCTAATAAACAGAATAAACTACAGCTTTCACTAACTGCTGATGCCCCGACAGCCATCTTGGATCACGAAGTCGAGGCAGCGCGGTTCTCCCGACTTCCCAAGTGGGAAATCTGATTTTAAACTTTGAACATAGAAATTCCGACTTCCCATGTCAAATGGAAAGCACCATTAACTCGGGGTTATCAGGTAAACTCAGGGTTGACAAACTCTGACTGCCTACACTGGAGTTAAACGGTACTATGACAGCGGAAAGATGTTGGTTAGCTGAGTCCGTGTTAACCTAATTGGAGTTGGTGCGCGTTCATATTAATCTAATATTGTGGCAGCTGACAAAGCCAGGGAGGCTTGTTGGCATCGCATTAAGTAAATTTGTAGCCTAATTATCTTCCCAGTGTTCTTATTGTAGGCTATGTATCTTATGGACTCCTTTATATGTAATATGATTAAGATTTAAAGATGCACATAAGGTCCATTGTAATAGAAAAAAAAGGAGCCAGCAAAGAGGGGTAATAATCCGAGACAGAATTTAATTTCCAAGATTGATATACAAGTAAAAAACTTGAATATTCTCTGACATTATAGTCACACATTATGAGAGAAACTTCACTTTGCATGCAGTGGAAAGTTAAATTAGACTTCACAATCGGATTTAGTAGTGAGGAAATATGCACCTTAGAGACTTTATACTCCTCCCTAAAATCACCAAGGCTGCAGGACTCGCTGTGTGAACCAGAGGCGATTCTAGCCCCTAATGAGAATGTAACATGTATGCAACGCCTTGCAAATGTGTTCACAAATCGGTGGAGAGGCCTACTAGAGAGGAGCTGGTGCACAGCGGAGCGAGTCAGTCAAGGGCGTCACTTTGTGTTGAAAAGTGGTGGAGACAAAAGGGCTCAGATCAGGGGGTGATGATACATTTGGGTCATGAGACGTGACTTTTAGCAATGTTTAGATTAAACATTTGATGCTGAAATATATGTGTGGGGGGTCTGGGGTTCCTCCCCCAGAAGATTTTGAGCATTAAACTGGTAATTTCCTGCATTCTGGAGACATTTTCTGCCCCAATTTATGGTGGAAATGTATTGTTCTATATGAGGGAAAACTATAATGCATTGCAAGTTTTCTTATTGTGCAAATAAATCTTTCTCAAAGCATTTTCATTTGTCAGTTAACATTTCTTGGTGCAAGCTGTTTTTCAGAACATTTTTAACAAATGCTTTGAAATAGTGATGGGGACAAAATCTGACATTTTAAAATGTGGTGGGGACATGTCCCCAGCGTCCCCAGCGTCCCCAGCATAAATGACCCCTATGGGGTCAGTGGACCAGTTAGGGTCAGACAGCAGTGTGGAGCTGTAGACTCGTGTTTACGCCCTCAGAGGAGGGAGAATGTTAAAAGTGTCTTAAGTTAAGTGTTCGGTCTTGTGTTTTCAGCAAAAACAACGATCAGTGCAAGTTGGGAGGGGCCACACATATCCCCCCTCAAAATTGAAAGTAGGCTATTAGTTTGGCCCAGACTGACACCCAATCAGCCTTCTGCTGCAGCTGACTAGTCGGCCAACGCGGTCGCAGATCATTATAAAACATTAGAAACATGCCAGTATTTAGGGACCTTAAACCAGTTTCATGTAAGAAAAGCCATATGAAACTGTAAATTGTCCCTTTTCTACTGATGGAGAATCAATGGAGCACACGTGGAGAGAGAGACAGAAAGAAGGAGGCACACTGATGTGTTTACCAGCAGAGGTACCTTAGGTTGTGTGGAGAAAAGAGAAGTGAAGGGAAAGGAGACTCAGCAAGTGAGTGACGCCTAAATATGGTGGAGAATGAAGTATAAATAAAACAAGCTAGTACAATAGTAAAAACATACCCGCAAACACAGATATACTGGTGTTCAGCCTAACAGTACAAGGATATGACTTTTTGGTCCATATCGCCCAGCCCTAGTGGGTCATGGAAATCCATCGTCATGGCAACTGACTTTAGTAGCAACTGATTTTAGTAGCAACTGACTTTCTGAGGGAAAAACACAGCTGGTTCAGCACAGTGCTAATCTAATGTCAGAGAAAAAATAATTATTTATAAAAGAAATGTTTGGGGAGCTGAGATGGCCCATGGGTTAGAACCCCTCAAAAGGTCTATGATAAAACTGTGTTTGTTTACTGTCTGATCAAGAACACATTAATTCTGCATCTGATTAGTACTGTAAAATACGAACCAGTTAAACATTGAATCTGATATGTCTTAAGGCAGCACCTTTGTGACTCTTATCTTTTAAAGCATAAAGTGGGTCATGCATACACGTTTGCCTTGACTGAATATCACACTAACATAAAGCTTGAAACGCGTTGTGATCAAAGTGGCTGCAGAGCTTTTTTAAAGAGTTTAACCCTTTGGTGCCTACATGGCTTTTCTACTCTTGAACATCTTTTGTGCTTTTGCTCACTATTGTCCTAGCAAGGATTTAAAAGACACTGTGTCCTTAAATAAATGTAATTTGTGTTTTCCTTCTCTAATATTTCACTTCACGTTTTCCTGTGCTCCACAAGCAGGTTATTCTGTTTTGTAGAAAGTCCAGATGTCTTGTTCATGTAAAACCTCAAACCAACCTGAGTGTGATTTCTCTTTAGTTCTGACCTCACTGCTGAGCTGCACAACAAACCAAGGTGAGCAAACTTCTTCTGTCACAGCTGAAAAGTTATTCACTCCCTGATAGAACAGTTAGTGTTTAGGACAGTGTTTGGGGAGGGAAACAGCCACTTAACAAATGCAATAAAACACTGAATGCAGTGTTGCAGACTGGAACCAAAGCGGAAACTGCTGCTATAAAAATGTTGTTCAGAAACCAGAACTGCACAACATGATGCACATGATGCCACAGAGAAGTGGAAAACAGTTTTTCAACCGTGCATGTGTGCATGTTTGTGTAGGCTTTTCGTGATGGATTTCGTCATGTCCTATCGTTAGTACTGTGTTTATTGTTTTTTGCATGCTTACAAGCTCAATTTACTTCAGTCATGCAAACAGCAATGTTTTGTAGGTCATTCTGCATAAAATAAAGCATTAACTGCAAGCCATGGCAGACCTGATTTTTTGCACCATTACGCATTGTAGAAGACTTCAAATTCCCTCATGTGAAATTATTTTTGTGATACGATCGCCACTACAATATTGATTGGTAAATTATGTCAATAAACAGGTCTCCCTGTTAGGTCTCCTGGGAGGTCAGGACTGGATTTACAGGAAGAACAGAAATCTATTCTCTAGGAAAAGTTGAAAACTTTTACAAAAAGCATGGAGCAGTCAACCTGTGGCACTGCTGAGGTTGCTTTGATAGCAGCCTTCAGGTCGTCTGTATTGTTGGTCTGTTGTTCCTCTTGACAGTAGATTCTCTATGGGTGAGTGAGTTGGCTGGCCAACCAAGCACAGTGAAACCATGGTCAGCAAACCAGTTCCTAGTGGTTTTGTCCCTGTAGGCAGGTACCAAGTGCTGCTGGAAAAGCAAATCAGCATCTCCATGGAGGTTGTCAGCAGATGGAAGCATGAAGTGCTCTAAAACCTCCTGGTAGACGCTGCATTGACTCTGGACTTGATAAAACACAGTGGACCACACCAGCAGATCACACAGCGCTTCAAATCATCATCTGACTGTGGAAACTTCACACTGGTCTTCAAGTGACTTGGATTCTGTGCCTCTCCACTTGAATTGGACCTTGAATTCCAAATGAATTGGTAAATTTACTTTCATCTGAAAAGAGGACTTTGGACCACTGAGCAACGGTGCAGTTCTTTTTTTATCCTTAACCCAGGTAAGACACTTCTGACATTGTCTCTTGTGGCTGTTGAAGCTCTGAGTCTCCGTCCACTCCTTGTGAAGCTCCCACAAGTTCTTGATTGTCAATTTGCTTGACAATCCTCTCAAGGCTGCGGTCATCCCTGTTTCTTGTGCACCTTTTCCTGCCACACTTTTCACACGCTTTTCATGAAAATGCTTTGATCCAGCACTCTGTGAACAGCCAGCCCTTTCAACAGTGACCTTCTGTGGCTGTGGAGGAAGTCAATGAGTGTCTTCTAGACTGTCAAGTGAGAAGTCTTCATGATTGTGGTTGTGTGCACTGAACCAGACTGACAGATTAAAGGCTCTTCTTGTCGCTACTCCACAAGCGGGGAGGGGAGAGCCTTTGTGTTTGTGAGGGTTTTGATATTCATTTCTCTTTTTGAGTAAGTGAGAGGTGCTTGATGGGTTTTTATTTCAGTCTGTCTGTTTGTGTTTTTCTGGCCTTTTCTCTCTTTCCCTCTCACTCGCTCTTTTAGTTAAGAGTATTTTTTTTCATAATGTATGTCAAAAAGTGAAACCTTCATATGTTCTAGAGACATAACGTGAAATATTTATTAATACTTTTGTTGTTTTAATCTTGATGATTACAGCTAACAGTTCATGGAAATATAAATATATAGTACAATAAAGAATGTGTAATAAAGAAATGTCAAACTGAGAAGTGTCAGGGAATTTTCTTCTTGAACCCAGATTCAAGCAGACAGTTCAGGACGGTTTAAACAATTTATTAAGCAACAAGGTGAAGCTCTGGTAACTCAGGAACTGCAACACTAAGCACAGGGAAGCAGGATTAGCGATAGGCAAAGGCAAAAAAAAGTTTCTGGCTGGTAAGGCAAGAAACTGGCTAGACATTAGCGTCTAGTAAACATGACTTAACAATCCAGCGGGGAACAGGAGTGAAGCCAGAGCTTAAGAAGCTGCACTCCTCTGGAGCAACCATGGGTTAAGTGTCTTGCTCAGGGACACAATGATGGTGGGTCACAGTGGGAATCAAATCTAGGTCTGTCACACCAAAGGTATCTATCTTATCTGTTGTGCCATCGCCACCCAGCAAAAGACAGCATTGCTGGATGGACGAAACATGGATGTCAGCTCATATCTGAGTTTTAATTAATGGTTAACTCAGCATCTGAAGCAATGTCATCAGTTTAGCAGTGAAGAAGTGACAGTGAGGATATTATGAATGTGGAGAAAATAAACCCAAATAATCTCTCTAACCACATCTTTCTGTCTCTTCCTCCAGCCTCTCTGACTGTGAATCCCAGCAGCTCTCAGCTTTTCCGCTGGATGTCTGTCTTGCTGAGCTGTGACGAAGACGACAGCTCTGCTGGATGGACGCTGAGGAGGAACACAACCAGAGAAACCAGGACTCAATGTGGAGCTGGCTGGGGAATATTTAGTATTTCTTCCTGTTACATGAGCCACATCAACCCATGGGACAGTGGAGTTTACTGGTGTGAGTCCAGAGAGGGAGCAACCAGTAACACCATCAACATCACTGTCACTGGTAAGATCAGACTGTGGAGTTAGTGTTGATGAAGCTGTGTGTAAATGATGAAATGCTGTAGTTTGTCTCTGTGTTGAGGTGGACCAGTGATCCTGCAGAGTCCTGTCCTCCCTGTGATGGAGGGACATGATGTCACTCTGCACTGTAAAACAAAGACCCCTCCCTCCAACCTCCCAGCTGGTTTCTATAAAGATGGCTCCCTCATCAGGACTGAGCCTACAGGTCATATGACCATCCACCATGTTAACAAGTCTGATGAAGGCCTCTACAAGTGTGACATCAGCGGTTATGGAGAGTCTCCATCCAGCTGGATCTCTGTCACAGGTGAGGAGCTCAAAGATAATTCTCAAACTGACCTTGTTTTGTTTTCTACATTGAGTTCAGCAGGTTTCAGGACAGCAGAGATGATTCATGATGTGACAACATTTCTAACTTTGCAGTCTGCAAAGAAACAAGAGTGAAATCTGTCAGAGTTTAACCCACCGTTTGATACATGATCTTTTAACTCTACATTAACCACAGTAGAGAAAGATTACAAATTTACTTCTGTGTGTTCTGTTTCTGCATTTTGTTGAGTTCTCTGTGAATTTAATCATATTTTATTCTTCATTTCAGGAAAGCCCACGACTACAAGTCCTCCTTCTTCCCCCTCTCCTCCTGGTTCCTCCTCCTCGTTCTCACCCACCTCTCCTCATGGTTCTTCCTCTCCTCCTCCCTCTGTGTCGTGGTCTGCTGTTCTATCTTTCTGTGTTCTGATTCTACTGGTTCTTCTGGTTCTACTGGTGAGACGATGGATCCACATGAAACCTAAAGGTTAGACACAGACTAACGACAACAAAAAAAGTCATTTTATTTACAACCATGTGCTGCAATAACCTTAATTTGTGGAAAGTAAAAATAATATGTTACAAACAGTTTCTCTAAGTGTGGAGTGGAGGCCGGCCCAGTGAGCTGGGTGAGCATTGTGGCACTGTGGGATTCTCAAACCTACAGTAAAAACCCTTCATCTTGTCAGCCAGTCGTTGGGTACCAGCAGTTTTGGGTGATGGTCTGCTCTCCACCACACTGACGCAGGGTCACTGGCTGTGAAGCTGATTTCTAGCTTTTCAGCGAAGCTCCTCTTTGCAGCTTTGACCTCTTTAGTCAGTGTGTTATACAGGATTCTGTCTCCACTTCTGAAGGCCTATTATTTGGCCTGACAAAGCTGCCTGAATTTTGCAGTGAACCAGAGTTTTTGGTTGTTGTATGTGCAGAAGGTTTTCCCAGAGAACAATTAGCATATCAAACTTTCCTCCTCACTAGAGGACAAAGTGGCCTGGACCTTCACCCTTCTCACAAGAGCTGTTTTTTTCATGTGACACAATAGAAAATAAACTCAAACTCATCTGTCTTTATTCCCAAGGATTGGTATTGTTGGCTACGCAAACAGGTCTGTGTATGGCGGTAGTGTCACTCACTGGTCTTTAGCAGTTGTATTGCAGACAGAAATGCTTTGGAAAATGTAACTCATGTGGACGCTACTGCAGTACTTGATCAATAAAAGCGCGTTGTTAATGAAAAGCTATTTGATTCAGAAAACAGCGACTGTCCTCCAATACTGCGCAAGTGGTGACTAATTCACCACAGACTCCCTTAACAAGAGTTTTGTGAGTTGTTGAGGTAGGGAAAACTTTGTGCACTATTGTGTAACTCTTGTAAATTCCCCAGATGTAATACATTAACATAATCCTTTGTTTGTATAACAAAATTGTCTCAGTTTGTGTGTTACAGTAATGGCAGTAAGCTACTTTGTCCCTTGATAATGATAGGCCTTGTTCTCCGTATATATATATATATATGTGTCTTCATGTAACACTGATGAAATGACACTTGGCTACAATGTAAAGTAGTGAGTGTACAGCTTGTATAACAGTGTAAATTTGCTGTCCCCTCAAAATAACACATCACACAGACAGTGAGGACACCCCTAAGTGAAAACGTTCAAATTGGGCCAAAATAGCCATCCCCGGTGTCATGTGACTCGTTAGTGTTACAAGGTCTCAGGTGTGAACGGGAAGCAGGTGTCTTAAATTTGATGTCATCGCTCTCACACTCTCTCATACTGGTCACTGGAAGTTCAACATGGCACCTCATGGAAAAGAACTCTCTGAGGATCTGAAAAAAAGAATTGTTGCTCTACATAAAGATGGCCTGGACCCTAAAACTGAGCTGCAGCACGGTGGCCAAGACCATACAGTGGTTCAACAGGACCCCTTCCACTCAGAACTGGCCACGCCATGGTCGACCAAAGAAGTTGAGTGCACGTGTTCAGCGTCATGTCCAGAGATTGTCTTTGGAAAATAGACGTATGAGGGCTTACAGCATTGCTGCTGAGGTTGAAGGGGTGGGGGGGTCAGCCTGTCAGTGCTCTGACCATATGCCGCACACTGCATCAAATTGGTCTGCATGGCTGTCATCCCTGAAGGAATCCTCTTCTAAAGATGATGCACAAGAAAGCCCACAAACACTTTGCTGAAGACAAGCAGACTAAGGACATGGATTACTGGAACCATGTTCTGTGGTCTGTTCTGTGGTCTGATGAGACCAAGATAAGCTTCTTTGGTTCAGATGGTGTCAAGTGTGTGAGGCGGCAACCAGGTGAGGAGTATAAGACATGCGTGTCTTGCCTACAGTCAAGCATTGTGGTGGGAGTGTCATGGTCTGGGGCTGCATGAGTGCTGCAGGCACTGGGGAGCTATAATTCATTGAGCGAACCATGAATGCCAACATGTACTGTGACAGACTGAAGCAAAGCATGATCTCCTCCATTTGGAGGCTGGGCCTCAGGGCAGTATTCCAAAATGATAACAACCCCAAACACACCTCCAAGACGACCACTGCCTTGCTAAAGAAGCTGAGGGTAAAGGTGATGGACTGGCCAAGCATATCTCCAGACCTAAACCCTATTGAGCATCTAAACCCACCATCCTCAAACGGAAGGTGGAGGAGAACAAGGTCATCCACCAGCTCCATGATGTTGTCATGGGGGAGTGGAAGAGGACTCCAGTGGCATTCGTGACCATGCTCTGCTCTACAACACACTCTCACATGCCAAACATTGCATGCTACACAACGATGAGACCTGGCCAACGGCTCACATAGTGGCTTTTTTTCAGCACTGAGAACCAAAGGTCCAGGGATGCCTTCAACTTAGAGGGCTGTGCCTATACTCATAGAATCTGGAGTTACAGCACGTAACTACCGTTCTAGCCTCACTGGCCCATACCGTACCACCAAGCATAAACCCACCTATCCAGATATATAATGAGCCACGTACCGATGGCACAACATGGGATGCAGCAGGCCGACCCATGCGTAACAGGTGGGGAACCGGACGGTGGGCCCCGCAGCTGTACAGATGCCAGCGAGGTCATGACAGTGACTGCACCAGCTGTGCACAGAGCCCCCCCCCCCCCCACCGTCTGGTGGGAGAGTGCACACCACACACTCATAAAGGAAAACCACTCAGCCAAAACACTCAGACCGTGCAATGCCACAAAAGAGGAGACGTCTCTCATGGAGTGCTCCCTGATGCAGTCTGGCTTACAAAAAGTTCTGTGAAATAGCCTCGCACAGCCAATGAGAAAAGCGCTGTGCTGACAGGCACACCACATAGCAGGACAGCACGTGCATGGGGCAGAGGAGGTGGGATGTAGCTTCCCAGGGAGAAAACAAGCCTGAGAGAGTAATCACCTGCGACCGAAAGAAGCTGGTGATGCTCCTAGGCATGAATGCAGGATTAGGGCGCAGGACAGCCTAGCTGGCGTCACCCTGGATCATGAGATACAACGGAGTCACAGAGAGGGTAGCCAGATCGCTGGCGGAACTCCAGGTCCGCCGACTTCAAAGGGCTTAGGTTAGCGCGAGTAAAGCAGCACCAAATCCTACTGTGGAGCAGCAGGTTGTGACACCTTCCTGTGCCACTACACCCCTTTCAGGAAACGTTTCACCAGCAGGTGAGCGAACACCGTCCTGACAGGATGAGATGGCAGCAGCATAGGTTTTAACCGTACTGAACGGCAAACCTCTGTCCATGAGCAGCTGGAGGAACGAAAGCACTCCCGGCACAGGAGCAGCTGCCTGGCTGAGCAAAACCTGCCCTGGCTGTTTATGTAGGCCACTGCAGCCTGGTTGTCGGTGCGGCCAGCACGTGCTGGTTCCGCAGCAGAGAGGCGAAGTGACGGACCACCTTCTGTCTCACCGGGTCGACACGCAGGTAGATGAACCACCGTTGTAACCTCCTCATGTGCAGGAGGGCTGGGGGGGCCACCAAGTGAGCCGCCGACATGAGGCTGAGAAACCTCATGATTGACAGAGCTGTCACCACTGCCAGTGGAACAACACGGCAGAGCAGCTCCCCCAGAGCCTCCACTCTCTCCTGAGAGAGCCGCACTCTCCAGACAGAGGAACACAGCACACACCCAGGAAGGTGAGCCTCTGGGAGGAGAGAGGAGCGCTCTTCTTCCGGTTCACAGTGAAACCTGGGTGTGTGATGAGCTCAACCGTCTGCACCACCGCCTCGTCCTGGGACCGCGCCAGCAGTAGGTCGTCCAGATAAAGTAAGACCCTGATGCCCAAGCACCGCAGCGGCTCCAAAGCCGTCTCATTACAATTGGAGAAAGAGCAGGGGCCAGGGAGTAACCGAACGGCAAGAGGTTGTACTTGTATTGGGCGCCCCGGAAGGAGAACCAGAGGAACTGCAACCTGTGACCCCGGCGGATTAGGGAGTCCATCCATCTGTACATCGTGAGACACAGTCGCCAGGTGGTCCACACAAGGCAGCGCAACCACACTCTTGGGCTCATCGCCGCGCCGCTCAACCAGCAAGGGAAGAGAAGACATGTGCATGTACATGTGGGCTCAGGCCAGCCACCCGACTACGTCAAGGAGGGGGACACAGCTGGCTCACACAATGTGGGTAAGTGAGAAATAGCGGTTAAAATCTCAAAAGTGGCTGTTCTGTAAAGTGCAACACTAGGTCATGCAGTTTACAAGAAACACATTTCTCCCCAGCCTCACTGTCGCCTGCCGTTCGGCACACACCTGATGCCGTACATCACACATCACACACAACAGAAGGGACGTGCGTAGTGTGTGGAGCTGCGATAGGAAAACATGACACGCAGGGTTGTGTGTGTATACTGACCCCACAAAGTGTAATGTCCACTCTTGTGGGCTCATAAACAGTTTCTCTGAGGAGGGGTGTGTGAAGGGACCACTGACTGTGAACAGAGAGTCTTCTGCTTGTTGCACTGAGCTCAATCTGCAGATTAGCCACCTGGCAGCTGGCTCACACAGTGTGGGGAATGTGTGGCTGATTCAACTGAGACAGGCACAGATAGATTTTGTGTTCAACAACTTCCACAAAAGGAGCAACAAGATTTCAACACACAGCTTTTTTTGACCCATAGCTTACCAGTTGTCTGCTCTGAGCTACGAGTGTCGGTCAGCAGCAAGCAATTCAGCCAGCAATGTCATTAGCCGCAGATAATGTGGAGCAACGTGGACACATGGGGTCTCCCTGGTCGGCTGATCCAGGGACAGACCGCAGACCCGCACGGACCAACTTGCTAGAAGACATTGTTCTTTTCTGACTGGACATCTTCTGCTCTTTAGACAGCTCAGTGTGGAAGAAAAATGGGAGCTAGCCTGGGCCAGGTCTCATCGTTGTGTATATGTACAAGGTGCGGATGTAGGAGAGGCCTACGCTGTGGGTAGACGGAGACAACTTTTCTCTGTGCTGCGCAGGCACACATAGGGGTAAACCCAACAGTGATAGTCTTAGAGGGCGAAGCCTATATGAAAAGAAACTGCATTTGCTACTTCCCTCAATATGTTAACTAAATAAGGGAGCTAGTGCATCTAGCTAGATGGCAAATAACTGGCAAGCAACTGAAGTTGAACATCTGCAACTGAAAATTAGTGCCCTAAAACATACAGCACACATAGGTAAGCTTGCTAGCACTGCTAACGTCATGGACACATAGCATTCCTTCCTTTTTGCTTTCATTCTAAATGGTAACAACACGTTTTTAATTAGTGTTACTGGTTTCATTTAAAGCAACAAGTTTTACATCCAATCAAAGTTAGGATGTTAACAAATAAATCAGACAATGCAAAAGCAATTTATTGATATCCCCAAAGGTCCATGTCCGTGCCAAAGGATTTTTGTTTTGAAAGGAAAAAAAACAAAAAACGAAAAACGGCTCGTTTCCCAGTTACCATTAGTAAATATCTTTTTGATATTAAAAAACAGAAAACGAAAAAAATAAAAAATCTCGTTATCCGATTTTCTTTGATATGTTTGTAGATGGAAATTGGAAATTCAAATACGATTGTTTTTTTTTTTCGTGACCCGGAAGCTATGGTAAGCAGTAAGCGGCTTGGGGTGATGTAGCCTATATGCTGTGAGCTGGTTATTTTTAATGCTGTTAGCGGACTGCATGTCATTAGCTGCAGTGTTGTCGCTGTAGTCTGACAGAGGCTCGGGAGCGCGCACAGAGCTGTCTCCGATCCAGTGTCCTGACATTAAAAGCAGAATAGTAGCTGATGCAAGCAACAGAGAAAACGTGAGGATTTCTAAGTGAGTTTTGAGCCCATTGACAATAAGGCAATGGGCTCAAGCATCACAGGTGATGTTACACAGCAATCCAAAAGTAATTTAACTAGTAGTGTGACTAGTTACTTTCAGCATTGAGTAAAAAAAAAGCAACTAGTAATGTGTAATCCATTACCTTTTTTGAGTAACTACCCCAACACTGCATACCATATACCCCTTTTCTTTTCTCATTCATGTGACACTAACATTATACATGTTTCTTAGTATTTACATCCACATTTTGACATTTGGATTTCACTTTTATTAGGTCAATACATTTGTAGTATGTGTGACGTCAAGATATATTGACAGCAATTTGGGTATTGAGAGGATACATTTTGAAATTTGAGGACATATTGGAATAGAATGTAAGAATATTTTTGAAAAGTAAGGACATGTTTAGAAAGTGGAAAAAAGCAAAAAAAAAAGTGTAAAGAAACTGGGTACATTTTCTGTGAGTGAGGACATCTTGTCTGGTCCTGTCTCTAAAAGATTAAGGCTATTTATTGTGTTGCGGTCAGAATTAGATTTAGGTCAGTGAAGATTGTTTCAGAAAGTGAGGACATTTTTAAAGGAGAGGTCATTGTGAATTATGGGACTGGACAATAAATTGTGAAAGTGAGGATCAGAAGTACAAAAAAAGACAGACCAAAGATACTTGATTGTGCATCTGCATCTTTCTATCCACTGTGCACTTCAAACCACAGCAACAACTTCCTCCTGTTGACTCCAGTCAACTGTGGTGTGAAGCTGGAGATTTTTCACACTAGTGTGGTCTGCTTTAACGGATGGCGATGGTTCTGTTTTGTGCCTTGTGCTGAAATGTGTGAACTTGTTTTCACAGACGCGAGCAGCTTTGTGTCATCTAGTTTCAGATAAATACTTTCCAGCATTATTTTCACTTTTCACAGCAGTGGTGCTAAAAAAAGAAAAACTGTAAAACCTTTAAAACATGTTTAGTCTATAATAAAAACTTACTATAATTCGACATGAGCAGTAAATATACAAGAGGTAGTAAAGGCAAATATACCAACAGTACTGGTAAAAGTTGTAGTAATTACAGTAATGTATTTTACATGTATTTTATTTTCCAGAAAGTGATTCGTCTGCAGCAGTGAGAGGACAAATAGCTGATTTATTTACTTTGGATAGAGCCAGACTAGCTGTTTCCCCCTGCTTCCAGTCTTTATGCTAAGCTAAGCTAACCATGACCTGACTCAAGATCAATCTTCTCATCTCCCAGAAAGACTGTTTCTCAGAACGTTGAACTATTCCTTCAAAGAGATGTGGGTAATGGGAATGTAAGGTCAGACAAAACATAACAATCTTTGAACCAGTCAGGGGTCAGGAGGGTCATTTACATATTTACATATCTTCTACCACTAGGGGTTTGCATCTTCACTGGTTCATGATTCAATTAGATTAGAATTATCCTGTCAACGATTGGATATGATTCAATATCATGATGCATCTCCTCTAGGGGTGGTAATCTTTAGGCACCTCATTACGATTATGAGGGCTACGATGCGATTGTAAAACAAATAGGATAAAGACGTATTTTTCTTCCTGTGCGACTGTACTTTTAAAGCAAAGTATTTGTAATGGGCCAACCAAGTAGGTAGTAATGACATACGGCTATTAAACATTACTTCCTATAAATTTAGTTGACGTCACATAACATTATTACATTGTGACACTATTAGTATAGATTCAGATTCAGGCTTACACTCATATATAATAATTACACTCTGTATATAAGAAGTGGACGTAGTCATCATGACGTCACCTGTTGGTTTGTGGACCGCCGTTTTGAAGCCTCGAGTTTGGCCGAAAGGGCGCCGCCATGTTGACTTCTTGCAACCAGCGGCACTGGACGTGACCATATTTGGACGGGATGGTTGAGCTAATGGCCGTGTGCGGCGCTAGCTAGCATGCTTAGCTAGCATGCTTAGCTAGGTGCAACTGTAACTCAAGGTAACTGTCATTTTAACAGGGCTGATAATTTTGTCTAGCCAACAACAGTCTTAACTCCTAATAAGCTTTTTCAATGGCGCTGGTTAAATTTACACAGTGTCGTGTGTACCAGTCGGTTCTAGCCTGATCAACAGGTTGCCATGGTAACGACTTGTGTGTCCAGTTTAAGAAAACCATGTACTGCCATCTCACTCACAAATCACAATACTATACATATATCATATGAATGATATCATCCCAAGACTATGGCAAAATAGTGTTCACTGAAAATCACCACAGCAGAAAGCACACGTACTTCTGAAACATTTAACATTGGTTTCCAACCTTACCCTTTATACATTGAGATGTCTCCAAATTGAATCCTGAATCTTTTCACAATATTATCTACTGGTGATTTTGAAAGACCTCTCTGTAATCTCGTGGTGAGAAATGTTCCCTCTGAACTGCCTAACAAGAATTTTGGCACAAATAGGTGAGCCCCCACCATTCCTTACTTGCAAAGAGTCTTTGGATGCTACTTTTATATCCAGTCATGACACCTCGCCAGTTATCAGCCTGCATCTTGTGGAGTCTTCCAAAGAGGTGTTTCTTGAATATAATGTGCACTTTTCAATTTTATTTTAACTCTGGTGACTCTTTCTATACAACATAAGGAAAATCAGGCCCTACCTCACTCAGTAAGCCACCCAGCTTCTGGTACAGGCCATGTTTATCTCTCTCCTCGACTATTGCAATGCCCTCCTAGCAGGTCTTCCAGCTTGTGCGGTGAAACCCTTACAAATGGTTCAGAACGCAGCAGCACATCTGGTTTTTGATCAGCCCAAAAGGACTCATGTCACTCCATTTCTCAGTGACCTCCACTGGCTCCCCGTGGCCTCCAGAATCAAATTCAAGTCACTAATGCTTGCATACAAAGTGACTACTGGGTCTGCACCCATCTACCTAAACTCCAAAATACAAGTTTATGTTCTTTTTCGGCCGCTACACTCCTCCAACCACCTGGCTCTGCCATCCCTTCACACAAAGCGATCCCAGTCCCAGCTGTTCTCATCTGTGACACCGCGATGGTGGAATGAGCTACCACACGCCATCAGAGCAGGGGCGTCCCTCTCTAACTTCAAGAAGCTCTTGAAAACTCATTTCTTACGAGAACACTTCCTCTAATAACACCTCTAAACTCTAACATGCACTTCCTGTGCTCTTCTTCTTCTATCCCCTTATCTTGTATTGATTGCACTTCTTAACTCTTACTTCCTTCCCTAGGTATTTACCCCATTGATGCAATATGTGTTATTAGCTCTTACTGGTATATATTGTTAGTTGTAGTTTCACTAGCAAGGACCACAATCAACAGGTATGATTAAATGATTTATTGAGTAATGAACAGAAGATGTATGAAGCTTGCAGTAGCTGAATAGACATTAGAAAGCGTTGTGGGGAAGCTACGATAGGGAAATCTGCCGTAGCACCCGGGCACGACGGACCCCCTATAAACCTATGGAGAGGAGGAAGGAGATCAGGAGGCAGGACAGAGAAAGGAGTGGGAGGGAGGGATGCAGGATACGAGGGCGAAGGGGAGGACTTAGGACGTGTGGGTATTTATGGAAATGCTGGCGATGACGTGCTTGATGTGTTGTCCCGCTCCTGAAACTCTGCTAATTAGCACCACTTTTTTAAAAATTCTAACTTTGTTTATATTTACAAAACACAGTTATGCTGGTCAGTAAACCTGTTGAAAATATTTTCTGTGTGTCAGTTAAATAAAGGTTCACATAAATTTACAAATCACAGATTTATGTTTTAATAGCATTTTGGAATATCCCAACATTACTGGGGATGTGGTTTGTAATATTGTTGACAATATCTGATTTGTAAAAATGACGTAGAAGAAGAAGACATTTATAAATTAGCATTATAAAACATTATGCTAATAAGGACCAAATTACCAAATATTGTTTGTTAACTTAATCTGAACGTTTTATTTTTCAGCTCGTGATGCTACACTGACTTCCTGTTAACATATTTGATTGCTCCTGATTGGACGGCACTACAGATGTTTCCTAGCAACAGATTCAGATCACCAAAGTTTTTACTAGCTGAGACATTTCTCAAGTTGTACTGGTGCGACCTGATTAAGTCACTAGTTTGAAACTCTTGTTAGTTCCTGAGAACTGAGTGAAGCAGAGTTGTGGTCTGGTGATGGAGTTTCTTTGTCAGTTTCTCATGTTGTTTGAACTGTTTGTGTTTGTTTGTTCAGAGTTTCCAGTAGAGCCAGAGGTCGTCTACTCTTCACTGAGGTAGACCTTCACACCTTCACACCAGTCCAACCACTGATGTCCAGCTGGCCTGGAACTGGTCCCCAGAGCCTCTCACACCTCAGCACATCCATTTATTATGTTTCACTGTTAAAGAAAAATTAGACTCAGGCAGCTACAAAGAGACAAACAGATAAGATTTAATTAATGTTTTTAAACATTTGTATTTTTCAGTGAAATATCGGTCACATGAAAAAACTAAAGAATAAACAAATTGTTAAAATGCTTTTTTAACTTGTGTCTGTATGATGCATATAACATGACATGGTACCTGTTTCATTGCACTTTCATTCATATATTTCTACTGAACAGGATCTAATAATAACATCGTTTTGTGGGTAATAGAATAACTAACTGTACTTTTATTTATATTTTATTCATGTTTTTTGTTTCTTGTTGCTGCAGCAATTGTTTCTTTGCAAAATCAATCAACTTTGGTCTCTTCTTGTTTTTCTCCTGTGGTTCTGTTGGTTTCACAAAGCTGTCGGATGCAAAATGCAACTCATCAGATCACCTGATGGGACAAATATGTGAGAAATAAAGTCAGCACATTAGACACATTGTCATGATGCCTGCATCTGTCTTATGATGGTGGTAAGTGGATGGTAAGTCTGTTAATTTTTACCTTTGAGTGAATGTGTTGTGCTTTGTGCATTTTCTCTTTGTGTTCTCTCTCTCGCTCTCCCTACTTCCCTCCTTCCTTAGTCTGTTGACGGATCTGATCATTTATCGATTTATCGCTGTAGCCCACTGTATGTTTTGTGAGGTGACCTTGATTGTTAAGAAAGGCTCCTATAAATAAAATTTATTATTGTTATTATTATTATTATCATTCAGCTAACTTCTTAAGGAGATCCCAGACATCCAGTCCCCACTCGATCGTTGAGTCAACTCTAGAGAATTGACCCTTCGCTAAGCCACGCCCCAAATATGCAGCTGGCCAATCGCAGCGCAGTATAGGACTCGTTCTAACTGAGGTCCGACACTTTCATGGATGGTCTCCTTTAACTCTAATGCAAAAAGAGTAGTTTTCTAGCTTTTTTGGCAGTATTTTTCTAAGATCTGGTCAAACGCTGTTCCTGGCGCACTTGTAATAGTTATAGTCGCTACCCAGAAAGGTTGAAAGGAGAAGTACGATTTATTCTCTTTCTAAAACCTAAAGTAAATCTACAAAAATGTCGGCGATGGATTGTTCCTAATGTTAGTTAGCTAACGCTAGCTAACTTCCTACTGAATGTAACGTGATAAATCCCCACTGTTCTGCTTTTTAATGACTGTAATAATGAATAGAGGCCTACCCATCTCTACAGGAACAGTGTTGATCCTTAATGTCGTTGTCTTTTGTCTCAATCGCCAGGGGATGCTGTGATTCACTTGTACTGTGTTATCGGTACACTTTAGCTTCTATCTTTAATTTTTGTCACGTCAGTTTGAGTCAGTTTACAGCCTGAATACAACCTTCAAATGTATAATGCAACTGCAAAACTGTCTGCTTCTTTCTCTGATCGCTTTTCCCGACATATTTGACAATATTTCTCCGGGGAGTGTAGTAATAGCCAGTGGCAGTGCCGACAGTTTGTCGGACTTAATAACAGTAACTAAGGAGGGTGGGGCTTAGCGAAGGGGCAATAGCCAGCCATCCTACTCTTCAGAGATAAATCTTTGGATTCTGGGTTCCAACCTGAACTCTGGACGCCACCTAACTTAGCCAGAACATTTCACAGCAAAAATTCTCACTTAGCTGTGAGGCTAGCAGTAATAATATACCAAAATATTTAGACATCAAAAAGTATTAAACACTTGATTTTGATAGAGACAAAAGAGGTGCCGGATTCAACAAATGAATCCCTGGGGAAGGTGAAATCCCCTATTTCAATCAAGGGAGACTTGATTGAACAACAATCATTTATTTACATGTGATTTAATTAAAATGTGAACAAAGGTTTGGTGGTTTGACTCCATTGTGATGATGAGGTATTTTCAAAGTGTGTGGAGCTGCAGAAGGATAGAAATCCCCCAATGGAGTGTAAACATGATGGTGGTGGGATGAAAGGATGGAGAAGATGTTGGGGATCTGGACAAAAAGAACTGGCCCTGGATCTGGTGAGCAGGAGGTGAATGAGGACCACGTAATTCATGCTGAAATAACAGCTGTCAGCAGAGGAGAGATCAGATTTAAACTGTAATAGTGACTTCATGATTGGCTGAGTTGATCGTAGTGAAACCTGATTGGGAAAACTAGGTAAGAATGCCCAAAGTCAGCTGTTTGGGGCATAGAAAGAAAAGTGAATGAGTGACGCATAAGGACAGTCTTACTGGGTGAACTTGAGTTTCACGCGTGGAACAGACAAACTTGAACTTCTCAGTTATTGTCCTATGTGACTTTATCAAAGGAAATCTCAGCCATGAACTGGCATGAAAATTACAGTCATGTAAACATACTTTGACTGCCTAAATCTCCACTCCTAAACTCCTTCCTTTTCCAACCTCAGCTGTCTGAGTTTTGCTGTGAACCAGGGTTTGTCTGCCGCTGGTGCATAGAGATACACAGGACTCCTGACAGATGCTGATGTAGTACGTCAGCTGTGAACTGATCCAGACAGTTGGTAGCAGTCCTGAAAACATCCCAGTCACAACAGTCCAAGCACACTCGAAGATCCTCCATAGATTCACTGGTCCACTTCTTGAAAGTCTTCAGAACAAATTTACAGTCTTTTAATTTCAGCCTGTATGTGGAAATCAGGTGGACCATGATGTGGTCAGAGTCCCAGTGCAGAGAGGGAACTCCAGGACTCTGAGGCGAACAGGAAAGGTTTTGACTAATCCCTCCCACCCTGGGAAATAAACTTTTAGAGTCCCTCCCCTCTGGCAGAAGGACCCAAACCTCATGCTAAAAGAAGAGTTTCTTCCTGTCTGCAGCTCGTCAACAAGGCCAGGGACCCCCACTGACACTGACTCTTATCACCTCCAATAAACACCACAGGTAACATTAACAGTAGTGTCCACAACTGTCTCTACTGTATGTGTTACAATCACAAAAACAATTTGGAATATTATCTCTCTATCTCGCACATATTGCTCAGCTCTTATCCTTCAAAATGTCAATATTTTCCACATTCCTGCACAAACTTATTTAAAAAAAAAAATTTTTAAAGAGACTTTTTATATTTTGTTATGGTGCAGTGTACATTTAAATGTTGGCTGTTTCTACTGTGTGTAAAGTTTGGTAATATGAGAAGTTTAGACCAGAACTGTGTGTTATGATTGGACATATTTTCTGCTACTTAGCAGATGGGAGTTAAAAACTCAGTTTCACTATATAACCTGTTATATTGCGACAAAATAAATCTACCCCCCTACCTACTTATGTAATTTAACCCTCTCAGGCTTAGTCTCCTTTTTTTTTATTCTTTCTTTACAGCATTAATGATATTAAAACTCTTTCTATGTTTGCTGAATGTTGTGTTTAATTACTATTTGGTATCACTGTGATCTTTTGTGGATGAGATGATAAAGTTAACAGCAGCAACAAGTTTAACTACTATTTGGTATCACTGTGATCTTTTGTGGATGAGATGATAAAGTTAACAGCAGCAACAAGTTTAACTACTATTTGGTATCACTGTGATCTTTTGTGGATGAGATGATAATGTTAACAGCAGTAACATCTTGTGGACAGTTGGATGTACTGCAAGCTGTCCTGTATATTAACATAATACTGAGTCAGCTTCATTAGCCATTTTTCCATCAGTGTTTTGTAATGCACATTTTGAAGTATCGCATAAGAAAAGGTTGATGGAAATGGCAACATTCGTAGAAAAAGGCCTTTTCATAAAGCTTTGCTCTGCGCTCCTCATCAACAGACAGGCAAACAAGCGCTCCACGAGGTAACCATAGCAACGACTTCTGTGTAACTGGCGTGATCCTGTGAAACTGTCGTGGTTGTTCTTGTCTCACTCAGCCGCCCGCTGCCAGATTTGAAATGTCATAATTTTAAAAAACTGTTTCTTTAACAGTTAGGCCCCCAGGTCTTAAACAGCCCACAACCTTTGCTGCTGTCTCTTATTATTTAAAAATAACCTATTAACTTCTAGTGAACTAATTTGAATAGACTCAATTGTTTCACATGTTGCATGTTGCACATTTAGCTGTTGAAGTTTGGTAAAAAATTAATACAAAATAATAATTATTATAGAGGTTGCGATGGCGCAGTGGATTAGACCCTTGTTTTTGATTCCCACTGCAACACATCCACCAAATAAGTTATTATAATGGGTCCGGCTTTACCATCCATGTTATAATAGAGGAGCCCGTTCTCATCTCAGGGTGTCATTTACCGACGATTTGAGAAAGAGTGACAAAGTGTAGTTATTTGACGCTAAAGGTACCCTTAAGCACTCTGGGGCATCACGTACAGTGCTAGCTAACTACGTTTGTGATAAAGTGGTTGACAGCCCCCCGAAGGCCCTACCCTTACCACAACCATCAGAAATGTTAGTACCTAAACCTAAGTCACTGAATTTATGTATGTCGACCGGCTAACCCTACAGCTGCGCACATCGGCCTCAGGTAGGGTTAGCCTCCCTTGTGTTGCTGCAATGTAGCAAACGGGGGCGTAAAATACTTACGCTGTTTGAAAGCATCAGTTATGACGCATTTAGATGAGAATGTGTTGAATAGAGCCACCGCCAGTTTAGGGTGTGTCGGGGGGGTCGCAGTATATTTTCCTGCTCTTTTGCCCTTTGCCAATCACATGCCTGAAAAATATGCACAAAAACCTGTGTAAAATAGTCATTTTTCATGGTATTGGTTTGAAATTTAAACTAGGACTAGGTAAGGCTTTATCCTGTGGCCCAGTGTTTTCCAGCAAATATATTAGTTTTAGTATGTTTAAACTTATATTAACCAATTCCAGCAGCACTTACAATCATTCTGACTTTTGGGTTAGACACTCCAGAATGTTCTCTTTTAGTGAAGCCTAAAACCACGCATATACATAATGGTACAAGAACTACAGTACATTCAATATACTTTGGATATGCCTTGAATAGGCGTTTTGCACGAATATAAACAGCACTGCAGGGCCGCAACGAGTCGGTAGACTATGAAAAACTGCAGAAAACCGCCGTGCCGCCGCCTTTCTCCTCAAGTGACCCCTTAGCTGTGGAAACATCTTTTATCATCCTGACTCCGTGTTGCTGCTCCGTGCATGGACCAAATTGTTGTACTGGATCGGTTAATACTAGGCTATGGATTGCGGTTGTTGTCATGATGTTTTTGGTCATATAGCCGCTTTCATGCTGCTTTTATTATTCAAGATTATTATGCCAATATGCCAGCTCGCTGCTGTATGAAAAGAACGGAGCCAGGAAGGGCATATATACTGGTGGACATTCTTTCTGTTTTGATAGCAGGATCTCAGCGGTGTTGGGCTAACTGCTGTTTGCTTATGGCCCTGTAGGCTCATTTGTTCTCTGCTTGGTTGTTTTGGCTTAAATATTGCATTCTTAATTTGCAATGTTTGTGACAGTGTTACTGTAACTTATGTAAATGCACTACTCTCTCCCTCTAATACTCACTCTCTCTTGGTGGAGCCATGCTACTTGTTGACATATTAAACACAGTAACAGAGAGTATTGCAGTTTTATTTGCATGTTTTGAAACCATTTTTCTAAAATAGTATGGTTAAAAAATAATTACACAACTCTGTGTAACTCTGAGACATATTGTACATTTCCATTAAATAACTATATAGTCTAATATGAAAGAAAAATATTTATGCTCTATGATGTCTGTAATCTTGAGTAGGCTTTGCAATCAGTGCACTCCTACAAAAGCTGTGGTTGTTTTTTTTTAAGGAAAAGGTCAAGTAGTGTATTTTAAAGAACAATTTCCTACATACAGGATTTTTATGGAACTAAAAATGTTAGGACATTATGAAATATGGGACTGGAGAATAAATTATGTCAGTGAGGATCAGAAGTGCAAACAAAGACATTTTGGTAATTTAATGAGCTTTAGTCAGAAATTACATTCTAATATTAATTATCAGATTTGACATAATTACTTAAGGTCGTACGTACACTAACACACACCTATAACAGACCTGTTCAAATTGCATTGATATTTGATTTGTTCTGATTGTTACAACCCCCTGTTGGTCTAGGGGTGTGGGGGCCATAAACATATAGGCACAACTGGTATAGATCTTAACAAGGTAACTTTTATTGGTAACCCGGAGATGCAGACAGGTAACAACAAACAAAAGGAGGGTGGATGAGGGTGCTGCAAAAATAACAAACCAAGTTAAAATAAAAAGGTCCTCAAAAGGAGGCCTGTACCTATCTATATATTTAAGCAGAGTTAATTCTTGCTACAAAAAGAACACAAAGAGCACAGCACCCACTTCACCTGGTGAAAACTAACTCAATAGTAAACAAAAATACTAAGTGAATTTCTCTGAATGTGGCTCTGCACATGTTTCACTGCAGGACTGTTCATTTAAAAAATAAAATTAACATAAATTACTTAAATGTGTAGATTTACATTTCTCTGTGTATTCTGCTCACAAACAACATGTGGAAAATGTTTCATTTTAACTTTTACTCAAACATTATCATTGATCTGTTTGTTTTAATGTAAATAATTATAACATTAAGTTCTTAAGTGATTTTACATCAAAGAAATGATGGAACACAAAAGATTGTGCGTCATCTTTTTTTCCATTCTGCAAATCAAGCCACAGCAGCAACTTCCTCCTCTTGACTCCAGTGAACTGTGGCCTGATTCTAGTGGTTTCTCACTACAGTGTGCTCTGCTTTAGCTGATGATGATGTGTCTTTTTGTTTTGTTCCTTGTGCTTAAATGTTTGAACTTCTTTTCAGAGAAGCGAAGAGCTTTGTGGTCGTCTATATACAGATAACTACCCTCCAGCCATACTTGGGCTTTCACTTTTCACAGCAGTGGCATTTAGAAAAACAAAAAGGTCAAATCTGCTGACATTTGCAACAGAACTTACTAACTGCTGAAATTATTTCTACAGCAGTAGTATTATTAGATGTGTTGCAGAACTTGTAGAAGTGCAAACAGCAATAAATATCCCAGTGGTAGTAGCAACAGTAAATATACTAACAATACTGGTATCAGCAGTGGTACTCGCAATAATGTAATTAGTATGCATTTTGTTTTCCAGAGAGTGATCCAGCTGCAGTTTGCTCAGCTGTGAGAGGCCACATCAGACCACACAGGACAAGAGGTACAGCTGCTCTTTACTTACAAACTTTGGGTAGAGTCAGACTAGTTTCCCCCTGCTTCCAGTCTTTATGCTAAGCTAAGCTAACCACAACCTGACTCCAGATCAATCTCCTCATGTCCCAGAGAGAAAGAATATTTCCTAAAGAGTTGAACTATTACTTTAAAGAGATGTGGGCAATGGGAAGGTCTAAACATGAGGATCTCTAGACAAGTCAAGACAAGGCTCAGGAGGGTCGTTTACATATCTATTAGCAGGTGGTCTTGTCAATCACCATGGAAACATACTATACACTGACAGCTATTACTGGTGAGAAATTTGTTTGTAGAGTTTGAATTTGTAGAATGTTAAGAACAACATATTCTAAAATTTAAAGGCTCGAAGATCATACACATTCAACAGGGGTTTCCGACCATTCTCTTTACGTACTGAGAGTCTCCAAATTGAATCCTGAATCTTTTCACAACATTATTATAATAATTTATTTGTAGAGCACTTTAACAAGTTACAAAGTTCTTTAACAAGTGTAAAGACAATAATACCCAAAAGATAATAATACAAAAACAATACAAGATAAAAGCATGAAAACATTGAAAAGACTAAAATACACATTTAAAATAGAATAAAATAAAAGGGATAAAATAAAGTCAAATAGGATCGGGAAAGGCTCTCCTATAAAAATATGTTTTAAGAAGGGACTTGTCACGTTTTGGTGTGGGTGAGGCAGGTTGGAGGACCCAAACGCAGGACGCAAGGCAGGAAGAGGTATAGTACAAAGGGGTTTTAATGAACGAACCAAAAGCGAGCACACTTACAGGTGAGTGGCTGAATACAGAGTCCAAAAACTAAGCTGGTCTAAACAGAGATCCAAAGGGAGCAGCGTAACACGACCGGGAGACGAGACAAACAGGCAGACAACAGGAGACAGCATACAATGACCCGACAAAGACAAGACAGAAACACCAGGCATATATACACAGGGACTAACGAGCAACACAGGTGAAGGACATGAGATTAACGAGGCAGGCAGAGAGAGACAGTGGGAGTGATATGATGTTACACACTCCAGTACAGTAGGTGGCGGTATGCACTTAAAAGTTGTTTGCAATCCGCCATTAAAGAAGAAGACGAAGAAGAAGAAGCGAGAGACAGTGAACAGAGAGACTGACATGCAGGCAGAGTGACAACCGGGGGAACAGACGGAACACAGGTTACTGAACACAAAACAGACCAGAGTGAACACTTAACATGAACTAAGGTACAGGACTGGGAACAAGGACAAAGAACTAAAACGCAGGAACAAGAGTTAAGGCAGTGATTAAGAAACCATATAACAAGTAGACTACCAAACCAATATCAAAACAACACAGGACTACGAGCTAGAACACCAGACAAGACATAAACACTAAGGACAAGGAAACAAGAAGAACAGGTAAACAGAAGGACACCAGAAACAAATGGCAAAAACTACAACTCATGACAGGACTTAAAAGAGTTCACTGACTCAGCCGACCTGATTTCCTCGGGCAGGCTGTTCCAGAGCCTCGGGGCCCTGACAGCAAACGCTCTGTCCCCTTTAGTTTTCAGTCGAGACTCTGGAACAGACAACAGACCTCTGCCCGAGGATCTCAAGGTACGTGCTGGTGCGTATGGGACTAAAAGGTCAGAAATATAACAAGGCGAGAGGCCATGAAGAGCTTTAAAAGTGATCAATAGAATTTTAAAGTCAATTCTAAAACATACTGGGAGCCAGTGTAATGAAGCTAAAATAGGAGTAATGTGGTCATATTTCTTTGTTCTGGTTAAAAGCCTGGCAGCTGAGTTCTGGACAGTCTGGAGTCGATCAATAGATTTTTGGGTTAAACAGGTGAAAAGGCTGTTGCAATAATCCAGGCGTGATGAGATGAAGGCGTGTTAAATGGTCTTGGTGTCCTTAAAAGTTAACATAGATCGAATTATTGCTATATTTCTAAGTTGATAAAAACATGATTGAACAAGCTTTGTGGTGTGCTGCTCGAAATTTAAATTACTATCATTATGTACTGTTGATGTTGAAAGACTAGTGAGAAATGTTCCCTTTGAACTGACTAACAATGTTATCATGAATATTAAGGGGTGAGCCATGACCCATCCTTACTTACTAAGACTGAGCCTTTGGATGCTACATTTTTATATCCAATCATGACATCTCACCTGTTACCAGTTAGCCTGCTTATTGTTGAGCCTTTCAAACTTGTGTTGCTTGAATATTCTGTGCAATTTTTGTTAAGTGTGTTGCAGGCATTAAATTCTAACTTCGTTTATATTTACAAAACAGAATTACGCTGATCATTAAAACTGTTGAAAATATTTTCTTTGTACTTTTGTCAGTTAAATAAATGTGAATTAACAAATCTCAGACTTTTGCTTTTATTGAATTTTGGAAAATATACCAACTTTTCTGGATATGGGGTTTACAAAACATGGTGATAATAAACACAAAATGAGCAAGCACTGTTAGTGTTTGGCTTAATCTGATATTTCCCACTGAAAATAAACCTACAAGTGTGAACATTTAATTTTGGAGGTCATATTACAGCTTACTTAGACACTAAAGTCTTTGAGACATTTCTTAAGTTTTACTGGTGCGACCTGATTCAGTGAATCTCTAGTTTGAAACTCTTGTTGGTTCCTGAGAACTGAGTGAAGCAGAGTTGTGGTCTGGTGACGGAGTTTCTTTGTCTCCAACAGTTTCTCATGTTGTTTGAACTGTTTGTGTTTGTGTGTTCAGAGTTTCCAGCAGAGCCAGAGGTCGTCTACTCTTCACTGAGGTAGACCTTCACACCTTCACACCAGTCCAACCACTGATGTCCTGCTGGCCTGGAACTGGTCCCCAGAGCCCCTCACACCTCAGCACATCCATTTATTAGATTTCCGTCTTAAAGCTAAATTAGCAAATAAATTGTTAAAATCTATTTCTAAGTCACTAATTTTTTACCCTGTGTGTTTCAGTATGTTGCACAGCACCAACATGTTACCTGTTGACCTACTTGTTGTACTGTCATTCATATATTTCTACTGAACAGAATCTAAAAATAACCTCCAGTTGTTTTGGGGGTAATGTAATAACTAACTTTGCTTTTATTTATATCTTATTAGTGTTTTTTGTTTCTTGTTGCAGCAGCAACTTGTTTCTCTACAGGACCAACTTTGGTCTCGTTCTTGTTTTTCTCCTGTGGTTCTTTTGGTTTCACAAAGCTGTTGGATGGAAAATGTGACGTGTTTTGGTCTTGCTGTGGCTAGATAGACGTCTCGTCAGATAACTAAAAATAAATAAAACTGCAGCTGCAGACTCAAAACAGCACAAACATCATTCAGCTTCAGGACAGAGTCTCTGTGTTTGAAGAGTTTTGAATCAATTTTATAGTAGAAGAAGATAAAAAGATAAAGTTAGGAATAACAAAACGAGAGACAATAAATAGTTACAATGTGAGCCAAAATTCAGTGTTTCACATTTATGAGTCAGTATGTGAAGAGTTGTATTACGTTTCAGTTGATACCAGAGACGTTACTAGGATTGAAAGACGGGGGAGGCTTATCCTCCAGGGTATGCGCACTTGCAAAATCTTTGCACTCACATCTTTTGTTACTGTATTAGAACTACACTTATGTCAAAAACCAGTAAAGCCAATATGTTAACAGGTAAATAGTGCAATATCCTCTTCTTCCATTTCTCCTCTGTTGAACAAAAGTTACTGTAATGTAGATTTTAGACACACCAAAGCTGAATTTACTTAGGCCAGACTGAGTTCTTGTAGGCTGTGACTTAAATGTTATCCATCTGCTCATGTAAATGTGTGATACCCAAAGATGCTCACAAGTCTTTGAGCTAGAGTCCAAGTCAAGTCTCAAGTCTCCCGTTGTTATTACGAATGTTGTATCACCTGCTGCGTTCAATCCAGGTTGGTAATAAAACTGCATAGCTACAAGGAATTCTGTAACTGTAACATGTTTTTCATTTACAGAGCACAACCATGTAATGTGCAATGCAATTATTGATGGTTTATTAAATACTGTAAGTCAAGACATTCCCCAGACTCTTAAACCCAGTGTAACGTTAACTAAATAAAATTGTGACGTTACATAATCAACAATAAAGCTGTAACCCGTTTTTAACTTACAGAGCACAACCATAATGTGCAATGTGTCTACAATTAATGACAACATATACAGTGGGTACGGAAAGTATTCAGACCCCTTTAAATTTTTCACTCTTTGTTTCATTGCAGCCATTTTCCAAAAATCAAAAAAGTTCATTTTATTTCTCAGTAATGTACACTCAGCACCCCATCTTGACAGAAAAAAACAGAAATGTAGAAATTTTTGCAAATGTATTAAAAAAGAAAAACTGAAATATCACATGGTCATAAGTATTCAGACCCTTTGCCGTGACACTCATATTTAACTCAGGTGCTGTCTATTTCTTCTGATCATCCTTGAGATGGTTCTACACCTTCATTTGAGTCCAGCTGTGTTTGATTATACTGATTGGACTTGATTAGGAAAGCCACACACCTGTCTATATAAGACCTTACAGCTCACAGTGCATGTCAGAGCAAATGAGAATCATGAGGTCAAAGGAACTGCCTGAAGAGCTCAGAGACAGAATTGTGGCAAGGCACAGATCTGGCCAAGGTTACAAAAAAATTTCTGCTGTACTTAAGGTTCCTAAGAGCACAGTGGTCTCCATAATCCTCAAATGGAAGACGTTTGGGACGACCAGAACCCTTCCTAGAGCTGGCCGTCCGGCCAAACTGAGCTATCGGGGAAGAAGAGCCTTGGTGAGAGAGGTAAAGAAGAACCCAAAGGTCACTGTGGCTGAGCTCCAGAGATGCAGTCGGGAGATGGGAGAAAGTTGTAGTAAGTCAACCATCACTGCAGCAATCCACCAGTCGGGGCTTTATGGCAGAGTGGCCCGGCGGAAGCCTCTCCTCAGTGCAAGACACATGAAAGCCCGCATGGAGTTTGCTAAAAAACACCTGAAGGACTCCAAGATGGTGATAAATAAGATCCTCTGGTCTGATGAGACCAAGATAGAACTTTTTGGCCTTAATTCTAAGCGGTATGTGTGGAGAAAACCAGGCACTGCTCATCACCTGTCCAATACAGTCTCAACAGTGAAGCATGGTGGTGGCAGCATCATGCTGTGGGGGTGTTTTTCAGCTGCAGGGACAGGACGACTGGTTGCAATCGAGGGAAAGATGAATGCGGCCAAGTACAGGGATATCCTGGACGAAAACCTTTTCCAGAGTGCTCTGGACCTCAGACTGGGCCGAAGGTTTACCTTCCAACAAGACAATGACCCTAAGCACACCGCTAAAATAACAAAGGAGTGGCTTCACAACAACTCCGTGGCTGTTCTTGAATGGCCCAGCCAGAGCCCTGACTTAAACCCAATTGAGCATCTCTGGAGAGACCTGAAAATGGCTGTCCACCAACGTTTACCATCCAACCTGACAGAACTGGAGAGGATCTGCAAGGAGGAATGGCAGAGGATACCCAAATCCAGATGTGAAAAACTTGTTGCATCTGTCCCAAAAAGACTCATGGCTGTATTAGATCAAAAGGGTGCTTCTACTAAATACTGAGCAAAGGGTCTGAATACTTATGACCATGTGATATTTCAGTTTTTCTTTTTTAATACATTTGCAAAAATTTCTACATTTCTGTTTTTTTCTGTCAAGATGGGGTGCTGAGTGTACATTACTGAGAAATAAAATGAACTTTTTGATTTTTGGAAAATGGCTGCAATGAAACAAAGAGTGAAAAATTTAAAGGGGTCTGAATACTTTCCGTACCCACTGTAAACTACTGTAAGTCAACAAACTCTTTTGATTTTCAAACTCAGTGTAAAGTTATAACTAAATAAAACTGTAAAGTTACATGGTCAACAATAAAGCTGTAACCTGTTTTTAACTTACAGAGCACAACCATAATGTGCAATGCAACCAATGACCACTTAAACTACTCTAAGTCAACACACCACCAGACTCTTAAACCAGTGTAACGTTATAACTAAATAAAACTGTAATGTTACATGATCAACAATAAACCTGTAACTTCTTTCCAGCCAACGGCAATAATTAACATGATGGCAGCCAGCGGGACGTAATGATTACGTTAATCGACCACCACAAGTTTGGCAAGTGAACAAACACTCATTCATCTTTTCATAACAAACGACAGTCAGAGTAAACCTCCCGTAGGTCGTAGCTGAAGCAAGAAGCAAGCTAACATTAGATGGCCAATGCTGAGCTAAACATATTTACTCACCACAGGTTACTAACCTATTTGCATTCAGCGCGTCTTTGTTTGGGTCTTGTTTTATGAAGTTTTAAAGCCAAAGTTTATGATGAATGGATCAGCAGCTGCCAGAGTTTGTTGTCCTCTCTCACATGCGGCCAAGCGCAGCAGATGCTACGTGTTAGGTAGCGGGTTATAGGTAACGGAGGGAGGGGAATAACGGCAAGCTCATCAGAAGTTTCCTAAAAATAAACATTGTTCACGAGTCCTGCACCTCGAGTCCGAGTCGAGTCTGAAGTCTTTTGAGGACGAGTCTCAAGTCCAGTCTGAAATCACTGTGTGTGCAACTTATGTCGCACTCGAGTCCGAGTCTCTAACTCGAGTCCCCATCTCTGGATACCATACCATAAAAAGTATTACCATATCTAATTCCTCTCTCTATTAGATAGGTTGCAGGTCTAAAGAATGCTATTTAATTACACTTGTTGCTGTTACTGCACTATAGATTAGGCCAGTCAGAGTGTGATTTTGCTCTGTAGTTTGTCTTGAATACAAACATACATACGTAAGCCATTGATAAGTATCCTATTTAAAGTGGCTACTGTCTGAATTTAATAACCTGATGGTGGAAGAAATAAAATAGTTGGAGTAATAATAACTATATGCATTGATGTATGTATGTATGTATTATTGCTTTCATTTTATATTTTCCTGTGGGTATATGCTCATGTATAGCCTACCCTACATTTAGTAAACATCTAGACATTTATTCGATTTATTACAGCCAATAAATGGAGAAAGTTCAGTTGGTCAAATATTAAAAAGCAAATGCAGACCACTACTGACCTGCAGAGCACTACAGACATGTAGACTACCACTGGTTTGTAAACCACTACTGACCTGCAGACCTCTACTGACCTGCAGACCTCTACTGACCTGTAGACCACTGCTGACCTGTAGACCACTACTAACCTGCAGACTACTACTAACCTGCAGACTACTACTGACCTGTAGACCACTGCTGACCTGTAGATCACTACTAACCTGCAGACTACTACTAACCTGCAGACTACTACTGACCTGTAGACCACTAATGACCATGCAGAACACTACTGACCTGAAGAGCCCTTCTGACCTGCAGACCACCACTGACCTGTAGAACACCAGTAGACCTGCAGAGCACTGCCTACCTATAGACCACCACTGACCTGTAGAACACCGGTAGACCTGCAGAGCACTGCCTACCTATAGACCACCACTGACCTGTAGACCACCACTGACTTGTAGACCACTACTGGCCTACAGAGCACTACTGACCTGTAGAAAACAATCTGTTTTACAATATCTGGACCTCAACTTTGCCCTGACTATCCTCCGATGCATGTCCACTCTTGTTCACCTCTTCTATTCACCAGCAAACCTATTCCTCACCTACTAACCACAATAGCTCCTCCCAGTGGCTGGGAGGCTGTACTGCCACATCACTAGGCACTTTTGATGTCCACAGCATACCTGTTTTGACTAGTGTCAGAATCAATAAAATGACTACCTGTAACACAGCTGACTTGTCAAATCTGATAACTGTTCCCTGCACTTCAAAACTGGCTTTGGGGTCTGCCACTAATATTTGCTCAAAGGGTCAAAAAGGGTCAGCGCAAAATCTGCATAAAATCCCTTTGAAAATGGCCTTGGTGAATGTACAATCACTTGCAAACAAAACTTTCATTCTAAATGATTTCTTTTTATCATGTGATTTGGATTGTGATGTGTAACTGAGACTTGGCTTAATATTGGTAATCTAAGTCCTCTTTCTGAACTCTCCCCCAGTGACTATTTTAGTTCTCCCAGAACAACAAGTAAGGGTGGAAGCTTAGCATCTGTCGGTTGACAACTACACTAGCTTTGAGGTGCAAGTATTTAAAGTTGAAGTGGCCTACCCATTACTTTGTGCACTTGTGAAAAAACACCAAAGGACTTTATTCACAAATTGTCTAGCTTTCTGTCATTGTTTGTGCCCAACTTTGATAACATTTTAATCCTTGGTGATTTTAACATTCATGTCTGTTCATTGGTTAGCCAGTTTCTGCAACTTGTGGACTCATTGAATCTCTCTCAGTGGGTTACTGGTCCTACAAATGAACATGGACATACACTTGATCTGGTTTTATCATTAGGTTTCCCTATTTTAAATGTTGAGTTGGATGATACTATTTTATCTGATCATAAACCTGTCATCTTCACTGCTTCACTTTCATGTCCATTACCAAAACCTCAAATGCCAGATCGCTATGTTCGGGCACTTACTTACTCCACAGCTAGGCAATTCTCTGATGTCTTTATAGCTTCGCCTTTTGCTAAACTTACAGAGACAGTGTCCACCTCCACAGAGGCACTAGTCACTCGATTTAATTCCACTGTCACAGACATCCTTGACACCATTGCCCTGCTCAAGCTTAAGAGATCCAAAGTCAAAGCTCAGCCTTGGCTTAATAGTGAGACCCATGCCCTTAGACAGGAATGCTGGAAGGCAGAGAGGAACTGGAAAAAGAATAAACTGCAAGTGTCCTACAAAATATTGAACATCTTACCAGCGCCTGGTCAAAGTCTCAAAAGCAAAGTATTTCTCTGATATCATTGCTAGAAATGCACACAGCCCTAAAACCTTCTTTAGTGTAATAAACAGTGCACTAAACCATGCTACTACACTCCCTGATGCTACCTCTGAAATTACGAGAAGTTCTTGAGGTTCTTTATTGATAAGGTTGACGTCATTAGATCTGGTATCTCACCTTCCGATCTTGACCCATCTGAGCTATTCCCAAGCCCTGTCTCTCTAAATTGTTTTGAGCCAGTCAGAACTGATCGATATAGCTTCAGTCACGAAGCCTACTTTTGCCCCTACGGACACTTTCCCCTTGCGTCTTTTGAAAGAGGTTTTAGATGTCCTTGGGCCTAGCCTTTTTTCTGTAATAAATAGCTCTCTTTTAAATGGAATTGTTCCATCCACTTTTAAACATGTTGTGGTTCAGCCTCTTATTAAAAAACAATCTTGACCCTATGGATTTTAATAATTTTAGGCCTATTTCTAAAGTATCTTTTAGGTCCAAAATATTGGAAAAGATCATTCTTTCTCGACTCTCCTCGTTTTTAGCTGAAAACAATGTGCTTGATAACTTTCAGTCAGGTTTCAGGTTACATCACAGCACAGAAACTGCACTGCTTAAGGTACTAAATGATTTGTTGCTGTTTGCTGATACTGGAAATTGTGCTATTTTACTCTTGCTTGACCTCAGTGTGGCTTTTGACACCGGTGATCATGACATCCTCCTGGTTTGCCTCCAGCAAGGGGCTGGTGTCCAGGGTGTCGCGCTACAGTGGTTTCAATCTTACTTGAAAGATAGAACCTTTTCTCTTAACATTGGTAACATTTCCTCTTCTTCAGCAGCAATTGAATGCGGAAAACCTCAAGGTTCAATCCTGGGGCCATCTTATTTTCTTTGTATATGCTCCCCTTGGCCTCCATTCTCCGAAAACATAATATACCACTACTATGCTGATGATACACAGCTATACTTACCTCTGAAGCCAGGTGATTCAAAGTCCTTACAGTCCATTTCCAACTGTCTAAATGATATTAAGCGTTGGATGGCAATAAACTTTCTCCAACTAAATGAAAACAAGACAGAAGTAATATTATTTGGTTCACCTAACTCAGTTGAGGAATTATCAAAAAATCTGGGACCCCTGTCCATTAATGTAAAACCTTTCGCTAGGAATTTAGGGGTTTTCTTTGATTCAGCATTAAAATTTGACAAACATACATACGTTACATGGACTGGCTCCATCTTATATTTCAGAACTCCTAATGTTTCATCACTTGTCCAGACCCCTCAGATCATCAAACCAATCACTCTTGGCCATCCCACAGTCTCGTATGAAAACAAAGGGTGACCATGCCTTTTCAGTGGTGGCCCCGAGAATGTAGAATAATCTACCTCTGATTATTAGATCTTCCATCAACACGTTTGAGTCTGTTTAGGGGCACCTGCGCTCATGTTTAGTATACTATATAATATATAATAATATATTATATAATATATATGCTTTATAATATATATTATATAATACATTATATAATATAATATATAATAATATATTGTATATATAATAATAGTAACATTGCTCGGCAGCTTGGCAGAGCAGCGAGGAGCAGCCTTCCTCATGGTCCTAGTGCCTGGCCACAGTAGGCATTTAAATTATGAAACAGATTTCGGCAGCGTAGACGTCTGTCACTAGAAGAAGAGGAACTAATAATAATAATAAACAATCTGAGTAGTCGTCAGGTTTATTAGAAGTAAGAGGAGAAGTGAAATTTGGACAAATGGAGGACTACACGTTTTATTTAGTGTGGATCTTTGTCGTCAAACAAGCGAAAACATGAAGTCAGGCGGAGTCAGGACAGATACAGACAGATGCCAGAAATAAAGGATATAATCATTGTGGATTTTCCCAGATGGAAGTCGCTGAGATGGAACAGATGATTTAAAAGCGGAGGTAGCAGAGTTTTCTATTTTCTGTTGGACAGGTAATTAGGTTAGTGTAACTTTAGCAATATAGTTGGATTGTAATTCATTAACATTATTCTTTGTGTGTTTTGGCTTTGCTGTCAACAGAAATGTGTCTGTTACGTTTGTGAGACAATCAGCTGATTGGCAATAAAAAAGTAACTTACTGCAGGTCAGATCAGCCAGCTAAACTACACTGCCCTGGTAGAAAATTATGTTGGATTGTAATGTCATGTAACATTATTTATTCTCCAGGCTTTAGCTTACACGTAGACATAAATGTGTTGGTTATGTTTGTGAGACAATCAACTGATTAATTGGTAATGAAACAGCTCACTGCTTTGTTCAGCCTTTTGTTTTTGTTTTACTTTAACACCAGGGCATGGTTTCAGAAAGTGGGTTTAGTGAAAACTCTGAGTAAGTTGACCCCGAGATGAGGGAAACTCTGGGTTTTTGGTTTCAGAGAGTGAGATCAGATAAACTCTAGGTCTGTAACCCCGGCAGCTTACGCTGTGAACCTAACCTGCTCTGGAGGACGTTTACTTCAACTAACGTCACGGGTTACGTATGTGACCCTGGTTCCCCGAGAAGGGGAACGAGAGACTGCGTCGGTTACGACACTATGGGAACGCCTCTAGGCGAAGCAGGTCTGAACGTAAATGAAATCACTCCAATCCTATTGGCTTGTTGCTAGAACGGTAAGGTGTGACGGAATAACTGGAGGAGTATAAAGCACACCTGTACACACTCATCATTAGTTTAAACTATGAAGCAGGCGCTTCAGGCGGGGAGAGAGGTGCGGCGGGCCGACGCAGTCTCTCGTTCCCCTTCTCGGGGAACCAGGGTTACATACGTAACCCGAGACGTTCCCCTTCGAGGGAACTCGAACTGCGTCAGGTGCCGAAGGAAGGTCAAGACTGTAAAACCGAATGAATGTGTGCGGAGTGGCCCAGCCAGCCGCTAAACAAACATCCTGCAAAGAGGCCCCGGAAAGGAGGGCTCGAGAGGCCGCCATGCCTCTGGTAGAATGAGCCCTCACAGCCACAGGTGAAGGCAAACCGCGCACCTGATAGGCCAGGGAAATAGTCTGAACAATCCAGTTGCTAATCGTATGTTTGGATGCAGGGAGCCCAGCCCTGGGGGACCCAAAACACACTAGCAGCTGGTCAGCCTTCCTCCAACGGGAGGACCTCAGCGTGTAAATACTCAGTGCTCTGACCGGGCAGAGCAGATGAAGCCTCCCGTCCTCCGCCGTCACATGAGGTGGAGGATGAAATGCCTGCAGCACCGTGGACCCTGCCGCACAAGAAGGCACTTTAGGGATGTATCCTGGACGAGGGTGCAGGATAGCCCTAATATTCCCCGGGGCAAACTCCAGGCTTTGCGGGGAAACCAAAAGCGCTTGGAGATCCCCCACCCTCCTCAGAGAGGTGATAGCAAGGAGAAAGGCCATCTTGAGGGTCAAGTGCTTAGCCTCAGCTGACTCTAGGGGTTCGAAGGGGGCCTCAGCCAACGCCCCAAGAACCACCGCCAGATCCCAAGGGGGAACCTTGGACCGAGTCGCAGGTCTCATCCTCCGGGCACCACGGAGGAAACGTACAACCAAGGGAAGTTTCCCCAAGGACCCCTCCCTCAGAGGGGTGTGGAAAGACGAAATAGCTGCCACGTACACCTTGAGGGTGGAAGGGGAAAGACCAGCAGAGAACCGGTCCTGGAGGAACTCAAGTACCTGAACCACCGGGCAGGTAACAGGGTCCACCGACCGCTCCCTACACCAAGTGGAGAAAACACTCCACTTCAGGCCGTACATCCTCCGTGTGGACGGGGCCCTGGAGCTCAGGAGGGTCTCGACTGCTCCGGCTGTCAGACCCGCCTCTAGGTACTGTGCCCCCTCAGGGGCCAGACCCACAGTCGCCATATGGCGGGGCAAGGGTGAAGAACCCGGCCCTGCGCCTGGGACAGCAGGTCTCTCCTCAGAGGGACCCGCCACGGCGGGCCGTCCAGGAGCGACATGATGTCCGAGAACCACACCCGGGTTGGCTAGAATGGGGCTACAAGCAGTAGGCCGACATTGTCCTGGCGGACCCGCTCCAGAACCCCCGGGAGCAGATTGACTGGGGGAAAAGCGTACAGACGTAGCCTCGGCCACGAATGTACCATGGCGTCCTGACCCAACGGGGCCTGGAGAGAAAACCATAGCGGGCAGTGCGTAGTCTCTTGAGACGCAAACAGATCCACGTCTATGGGGCCGAACTCTTCGCACAAGAGCTCCACCACTTCGGGGTGAAGTCTCCATTCCCTGGGCCTCAGCCCCTGCCTTGACAGCAGGTCTGCTCCCTGATTCTGCGTCCCCGGGAGATACATCGCCCTGAGCGATAGTAACCTCTGCTGGGACCACAGGAGGATCTGACGCGCCAGTCTGTCCAGAGGGCGCGAGCGCAGACCGCCCTGGTGATTCAGATAGGCCACCACCGCTGTGTTGTCGGAACGAACCAGGACGTGGTGGCCTTGGAGATCGGGCAGGAAACTCCTTAGAGCCTGGAACACCGCCAACATCTCAAGACAGTTGATATGCCACTCGGATAGATGCACCTGCCAGGATCCCCTTGCAAAGCGGCCGTCCATGACCGCGCCCCAGCCCGTGAGGGAGGCGTCTGTCGAAATAACCAGCCGGCGACAAGACCCTCCCAGCACGGGCCCCTGGGACAGGAACCAAGCTTCCTTCCAAACTGATAGGGAACAAAGACACTTGCGCGTAACCCAAATCAGACGGAAAGGATTTCCCCTCGGGGAAAAACCCTTGTTCCTTAGCCACCACTGCAGTAGTCATGTGCAGTAGTCCAGATGGTATTACGCTGGACGCAGCTGCCAGGAGACCCAACACTCGTTGAAAGTGTTTCATAGTGATGGCGTGGCCTAACTTCACCCCTCTCACGGCAGCCAATATGGTGTCGACACGTGCCGGAGACAATTGTGCCCGCATCGTTGTCGAATCCCATACAACCCCTAGGAACGTAGTCCGTTGGGTGGGCGCCAGCACGCTCTTCTTTGCGTTGAGCCTCAGCCCTAAACGCTGCAGATGAGCCAGAACGACATCTCGATGCCGAACCGCCAACTCTCGAGACTGGGCCAGGATGAGCCAGTCGTCGATGTAGTTGAGAATCCGGATGCCCCGGAGCCTCAGCGGGGCCAGTGCTGCATCCATACACTTGGTGAATGTGCGAGGGGAAAGTGCCAGGCCGAATGGAAGAACCCGATACTGGTAAGCCACACCCCCGAAGGCGAACCTCAGGAACTTCCTGTGAGAAGGACGGATGGAGACGTGGAAATAGGCGTCCTGTAGATCTATCGTGACGAACCAATCCTCGGATTGGATGTGCGACACGATGGCGGGGATGGTGAGTATCTTGAACCTGAATCTCCTCAGAGACCGGTTTAGAACCCGCAGATCCAAAATAGGGCGTAGCCCTCCGTCCTTCTTGGGGACTATGAAGTACCGACTGTAGAAGCCGGCGTCTCTGTCTGGGGGGGAGACACGTTCCACGGCCCCTTTCCTCAGCAGAGTCCAAACTTCCTGTCCCAACACCGGACCTTGCTCCGGGCGGACCACAGTCCAAACCACCCCGTTGAATTTTGGAGGGCGAGTTCTGAACTGTAGTCGATACCCATCTATGGCAGTGCGCAGGACCCACGGGGAAATGTTCGTCAGGCTCCGCCAAGCCTCTGCAAAGTCTGCCAACGGAACCAGCCCCTAGGGGCTGGTGGTCGTGTGATCTTCTGGTGGACCCCTGAAGCCCCAGAACGGCAGGGGGGAGCCGCCGAAGATCCACGGTGAGTGAGTCGGGATGCCGTCCGCCTGCAGACCCTCGGGGCAGGCAGTACGGCGCGGACTCGTTGGTGGCAGGTGCGTCCTGAACGTGTAAACGGCGGGATAACATCACCTGTTGCCACGGCGGAGGGGACCTCGGTCGGCCTCCGGGGGGGGTGGGGGGGGGGTGCGGGAGGGGAGAAAAAACTCCCCTACCCCGGTCTTCAGGACCTCTTCCCTGAGCTCCGTCGGGACTGGATGACGGTCCTCAGATCGCGTCTCACAGAAGGCTGAGGTTGAGAGCGCCGCCTCGCTGCCCTAGCCCCTCGGGGGGGCCCCCGAGAAGCGACACTCTGCTTCCTCTCCTCTCGGTAGGAGCTCGTAGAGGGAAGGGACCTACGCCCGGCAGCCTCAGCTGCCTGGGGTGCAGACCGGCGAGGGAGGTACTGGCGGAACGCTTCGCCTTGCGTCTTAACGTGCTGGAACCGATCCACCACCGAGTCCACCGCGTCACCGAAGAGGCCCGCCGTGCTCACCGGTGCATCGAGGAGGCAGCTCTTATCCCTCTCTGACATGCCCGCGAGGTTGAGCCATAGGTGACGCTCCGTGGCCACCAGAAACGACATGGATCGACCAATAGAGCGGGCCGTTTCCTTGGTGGCCCGGAGAGACAGGTCCGTGGTTCTGCGAAGTTCCGCCAGATCTTCCTCAGAGGGACCCCCCCTCTGAACCATCTCCTGAAGCAGGTCGGCTTGGTAGGCTTGAAGCACCGCCATGGTGTGCAAGCACCAGCCTGGCCCGCTGCCATGTACGCCTTCCCCACGAGAGTGGATGTGGTGCGACATGGTTTGGATGGTAACGCCGGCTTCTCCAGGGAGGACGCAAGTCGAGGGGAGAGATAGCTCGCAAGCGCATCCTCCACCCGAGGCATCCTCGCATAACCACGGTCCCTAACCCCCATCACATTGCTGTAGTTAAGTGATCGGGGTGTGGAAAGCCGTGTAGAGAAGGGTCTGCCCCATGATTTACTCAGTTCATCAAGTAAATCAGGAAAAAATGGCAGAGATCGGCGTGGAGGTGGTGCGTGGTGCTTAAGAAACCTTTCATCAAGCTTACCACTGGCCTGTGGTGTCTGCTCCTCCTGTGGCCAGTCGATGTTGAGCTTAGCCACGGCTCTAGTCACCACCTCCAGCAGCACGTCATAGTCGGGCGCAGCCTGATGACGTTGCCCCGACACCCGGAAGTCATCGTCCATTACGCCGAGCACGTCCACCTCCTCGGAGTCGGATTGCTGCAGCGTCTCCGGATCCAAACCGCGAGTGGGAGAAGCTGAGAAACGGGCTCCCGAACGGGGGAAGGAAGCGTCGGAGCCAGCGGACGAAGGTCGGGAAAAAGCCTCAGCCGTCCCGAAATCCTCCGACAGATCACGCTGTGAACCCCATGAGTGAAGCCGCCGGGCCGCCCCAGCGGCCGCCGGGCCCGTCCCACGGGGAGAACACATCCGGCCATCCTCGGAAAAGAGAGCCATGCTGTACCTCAGTACCCGCACGGAAAGGGTTTCGCAATGGCCGCAGGCAGCCCCCTCGAGAGCTGCCCGGGCGTGCTCCATCCCCAAACATGAGACACACATCTCATGAGAATCTCCATCCGTGATGTACCGAGGGCATGGAAAAACACACTTTCTGTACCTCTGATTGCCGGACATGCTGGTAGACTTCTTCCTCAGGTAAGACATTTCGCTGCTTGTAGGACTGGAGCTTCTTCACCCAACATACAGAGCGCCTGCTGAATAGAAAAAAGCTAATGATGAGTGTGTACAGGTGTGCTTTATACTCCTCCGGTTATTCCGTCACACCTTACCGTTCTAGCAACAAGCCAATAGGATTGGAGTGATTTCATTCACGTTCAGACCTGCTTCGCCTAGAGGCGTTCCCATAGTGTCGTAACCGACGCAGTTCGAGTTCCCTCGAAGGGGAACGCTGAGTTTCTCTCTGACTCCTCCCCTCCTGCGGAGCTTGAAGCGGCTGTCTGACATTTCCTCACTCAGACTGTCGATATCAAAGCACATATTGGAACACAGTTACGTCTTTAGACGAAATAGGCTATTAGTATTTTTTTTTTTACCCAAACATGATCTTGAACATGAGGCTTTTATGATCAATCTGTCATCGATGTATGGACAGAGAGTTATTTTTGGACATTTATCCTCAGCACAGAATAAAATCTATAAACTACACGGTCCTTTATAACACAGTGACTCTGTGGACATTAAGGCAAAAAAACTTACTGTGCGCTACAGTAGCCTAATCACTGCGTGGTGTGGGACAGAGAGGACCCAAATGCAAAGTTTGGAGGGAAGGAGGTTTATTGAGGGAGAAAGGGGTAAAGGGACTGGAGTGGAGGAAGAGGTGGTTGTCGGGAAAGCACAGGCACGGGGAACCAAGGAGACAGGGGGCCAGGGAGCCGGGGAACACAGGGGCCGAGGAAGCGAGGAGAGGCGGGGGAACAGGGAGGACGCCGTGAGGGAAGTCCGAGGAGGAGTGGGCCAGTGGATGAGCCCAGCCGAACGGAGGACGAGGGTGAGTGAACCTGGGAGGGAAACAGACAGAGAGACAAGGTTAGGGAAGACAGCGACAAGGCACAGGGAAAATGTGGAAAAACATGAAAGCCTGAACATGGGGGTGACACCGGGTATGGAGCAACGACGATCACGCGAGGATGGTGTGGAGAACCGGGGTTGAAATACAGGCTGGGATGAGGTGATTATTGGCAGGTGTGGCAGGCTGACGAGGTGGCTGATGAGATGCAGGTGCAGGTAGTTGGCTGGGCTCAGGAGCAGAGGGAGAGAGAGAGAGAGAGAGAGAGAGAGAGAGAGAGAGAGAGAGAGAGAGAGAGAGAGAGAGAGAGCACATGTAAGGATGATGAAAATGATGTAATACTGAGTGCATTAAGTGAGCACGTAAGGATGATCAAAAAGGTGTTATACTGAATAAATTGAATGGGAGGATATAAGTTGGGTTGATATGAGTTAAAAGATACTTAGAAATGTCCATAAAAAGGGAAAATTAGAATGCTTTGAATCATTGCACTGTTTGAGTAAAAACTGATAATTCATTCCTTTATAAAACAGGACAAAGTTAAAATACAATGATCTGTAGATCAGTAATCTATTGCTTTTCGGGTAAAAGAGGCTAAAAAGGTTAATAGGATAAAAAGACGATCTATGTTTAAAATGTTTTTTTTTATTTAACTTCTATATCAATTTGGGGAAATGCATCTTAAAAACACTATGCAGTGTTTGATTGTTTACATAAGTTTAACTTTCTTTTTGACGTATAGTTTTAAGTACTAGTTTTTGATTGGAGGATCTGTTCACGATTGCTCATGCCTAGTGTGGCTTACGTTCGTCCATTACAACATTGGACTTGACTGAGGCTACATCGTGTCCGTGTCGAACTTTCTATTTCCCCTTTTACAGGGGCGTAACATTTGGAGGCGTGGTTCAGCGTCTACAAGAGATGTCCCCAGCCGTCACACATCCCTTTTAAAACAACCCAGAACATCAGGAGCTGGTGGCGAATCAGCGACAGTGGGATCCCGATCCTCTTGGGCAACTTGTATGTGATCTGAGGTATTTCTGCATACCAGGAGAGCTGCCACTACCAAAGATTGGAAGGTACCACTTCACTGCTAGCACACACACTCAGCTGGAAAGATGAAGTCGACATAGTTAGAGGAGTTACAGCCTGGAGTAATAAGGTCATTGTGTCTGCTGCCCCAAGAAATTTTGGTGGAGCTGTGTGACTATCTAATCATCGCAGGAGCAGAGTTTGAACATGTTACCAACAAGGGCCGAACTGCTCTCATCACACTAATTTCAAACCACATTCAGAGAGGAGAGCTAGAAAAGCTTGAGGATAAAGGTATTGCTCACTTACTCCATCTTCAAGACAAAATTTCTGAGCTCCAGATAGCTGGTAAAGCTGGCACATCAAAACAAGTAGGCGAGCAACAGGATGGGGAGGAGGAAAGAATACTGGAGGGAATTGAGGCCTTGCAGCTTCAGTTAGCAAGCGCACAGAAACAGAATGAGAACAATAAGCCAGAGAGGAGAGGAATTAAAAGCATCACCCCCACCAGGCAGTCACCACAGAGTGTAGTCCACAGTCCTGCATCTCACCCATGGCACAAGGACTTTAAGATAGCTGGTCAAATTGGTGAGCCCGGTCAGAAAGACAAGCTGACTTTTTCGAGCTTGGCACGTCAAATTGAACATGGCTTAAGCAAGGGGTTCCCTGAACTTGAGATAGTAGATGCAGTGATAAGAGCGATATCCCCTGGCATGCAACTTCGCAGCTATTTAGAGGGCAAAACCAACTTGACTTTACCCACATTGAGGCGAATACTCCGATGTCATTATCAAGAGAAAAGTGCAACCGAACTTTATAAGCAGTTGACCTCAGAGGTACAGGGTGTAAAAGAAACCCCACAGAACTTCCTTATTCGCACTTTCGACCTGAGACAAAAGATTTTGTTCGCTTCGCAGGAATCTGAGTCAGGTCTCCAATATGACCCTGGGTTAGTGCAGAAAATGTTTCTTCACACTGTGTTAACTGGCCTGCAGAATGACAACATCAGGCGGGATCTTCAGCCTTATTTGGAGCAAGCTGACATCTCTGATGAACTGTTGCTTGAGCGAATCAATACAGCTTGTGCTTATGAGACTGAGAGGCAGAACAAGAAAAAATTGTCAGGACAACAAAGACCTGTTACCATCCATTCAGCGCAGTCAAGCGAGGCTCCTGCTGAAAAGAATGAAAACCCACCAACTCAACAAAAGTCTAAAGTTTCCCCAGTTGTTCTGTCCCAGCTCGAGGAAATTAAAGCTAAGATGGCTCTGTTGAAAGATCTTAAAGCTGAAGTGTCACACATTAGGGAGTCCATGCAACAGCCCCAGCATATGTCAAGACAGCCACCGCCAGCAGGGGGGGTCGATTGCGCATCAGGAATGCAATTCTCAGGGCAGCAGGTGCAGGATCTGGCACAGGGATACTGGTTTACTCCGGGCATCAGACACAGAGGAGGAACTGCTCAGTATCAGCAAAGGTTTGCCCCACAACACAGCTTCCCTCCATCAAATCGTGGCCAAAGGAGAAAGTGTTCTGGTTGTCAACAGAGTGGAGCTGAAGATTATTGCACACACTGTTATAGGTGTGGCAGTAGCGAGCACTTTCTGGCTGGGTGTCGAGCAAGAGGACAGAGACAGTTAGGAGGTGAGTCTTTAAATGGGGGCAGGTCACTCGCGCGGGACAGGGAGTGACCAGTAAGGCAGCAAGGTCCCAGCAATGTGCGCATTGTGGACAGTGGGGTAAAGCAGTAATCCTCAAGCAATGTGCATCCTGTAAGAAAGTGCTTTAATGTTCCAGGCCATGTCAAGTTGATAATTGGGCAGTACACAAAAGAGAATGTCAAGCACCCTCATGTATGACTACAAACCCCACTCCAAAAAAAGATAAAAGGGCTAAAAGGGCACCATTGGTAGGGGAAAAGCACATGGTTGATTGTTTCATCGAAGGCCAAAGTGTTCAGGCTTTGTGGGACTCAGGCTCCCAAGTGACCATAATTGATGAGCTATGGAAAGAAGCACACCTGCCAGACGCAAGACTAAGAGACATAACAGAAATTCTGGATATAACACAGACTTTTGACATACAGGCAGCAAATGGAGAGAGCATGCCATACACAGGTTGGGTCGAGGTAACTTTTAGATTAGCTTCAGGGGCTGCATCCAACACAGAAGTTATTGTCCCCACACTTGTAATGAAGGGTGATAAGCTTGTTCAACCTATCATTGGCCTAATGTGATTAGGATTATTATAGACAGTGAATTGAAACAGTCAAACACTACTGACAGGGACGGGTTAAGTAGAACAGTAAGGGCAGCATTTCCAGGCCAAGCAGCGGCTTTTGTAGAACAGGTAACTGCTGTTGTAGAGCAAGTTAGCGCCACACCAGTGGAGGAGTATATAGTCAAGACAAAAAGGGAGAGAATTAACATACCCAAACGCACATCAGTCAGAGTTGAGTGCCATATAAATATGGATTCCCCACATGAAGACAACACACTTCTCTTCGAGCCGGATGTGAACCCCCGCTGGACAGAGGGACTCGAACTATGTGACATGCTCGTAAAAGTAAATAAGGGCAGAAAAAAACCCTCTATTACTGTAAGCGTGCAGAATATTACAGATCATGACATCATGTTAGCAGGGAAAACTGTAATGGGAACTGTCCAGCAGGTCCAAGCGTCTACCCCGCCTCCATACTAGAGGGGTCCCGCCCTCCACCTTCAGCTACAACAAGTCACATCAAAGCTGAAAAGGATCAGGCTACAGGCAAAGTTTGGGATCCACCTGTGGATCTGGGCCACCTCAGTGAGCCAGAACGGGCGTTAGTTCATAAGATGTTACGAGAGGAGTGTGCCTCCTTTTCAAAGACAGAGGATGATATCGGCTGTATAGAAAAACTTCAACTCAGCATCTCCCTGAAAGACACTGAGCCTGTAGCAAAAGCATACCTCTCTGTGCCTAAGCCACTTTACCGGGAAATGAAGGATTACTTGAATGACCTCATTGCTCAGGGTTGGGTGGAGAAATCTAACTCACCGTACGCATCACAGTCGTGTGTGTTCGGAAAAAAGATGGGAGTCTCCGACTGTGTATAGATTTTCGTGAAGTGAACAGGAAGACCCTGCCTGACCGCCAGCCTATCCCCAGAGTGCAAGAGATAATGGATGGTCTAGGAGGAAACTCTACCATCTGCATTCAGGGAAACTTGAATTTCTGGCTTTGAAGTGGGCTGTTACAGAGCGCTTTCGAGACTACCTAATCAGCTCATCTTGCACTGTATATACGGACAACAATCCACTAACTTACGTGTTATCGACGGCCAAGCTAAACGCAACAGGACATAGGTGGGTTGCTGAATTAGCGGATTTGACCTAACAATCAAATATCGCCCAGGCAGAGAGAACTGTGATGCTGATGGCCTTTCAAGAATGCCCTGTGACATAGAGACAATGATTGAAGAAGAGGAAATGTCCTCTCCGTCTGTGCAAACTATGGTACAAGCTGTAGAAATGAGTGTCTCACACACTGTGTGGTCCATTATGGCTACTGGGTGTGCGGAAACTGATGAGGACTTGCCCCTTTCAAGAGCAGCTCTCTGTCGAGCTCAAAAAGACGATCAAGATATTGGCCCCTTCGCCGCCTGTAAACAGTCAAATGAGAGACCTGTAGGACAGCAGTTAAAATCATTCAGTGCACGGAGCAAGTGTCTCCTCCGTGACTGGGAGAAACTCAGCTTTGATGGAGATGGGATACTTCACAGAAAGACTGCAACCAGGACACAACTTGTTCTCCCTGAAATATACAAGTCAACAGTTATGAGACAGCTCCACAATGACATGGGACAACAAGGTGTGGAACGCACAACATCACTTGTACGGGATCGTTTCTTCTGGCCACACATGCAGAGAGAGATTGAACACTGTCACTCAAAGCTGTACCTGCCTCAAACAGAAAAAACCCTGTTGAGAAACAAAAACTCCACTCACACCTATTGTCACTACTCAGCCATTCGAGCTTGTATCCATTGACTTCCTGCATCTAGACAAGTTAAAGGTGGATACGATACATATTGGTAATCGTAGATCATTACACATGCTTTGCACAAGCCTACCCCACCACATCGAAATCTGCCAAGACTGTAGCTGATAAGATATTTAATGATTATGCACTGAAGTTTGGGTTCCCCCTGAGGATTCATCATGATCAGGGAGGAGAATTCAAAACCAGTTGTTTGCACAGCTAAAGAAGAACTGTGGCGTGATGGGCTCAAGGACAACACCGTACCACCCACAAGGCAATGGGCAGGTGGAGCGCCTAAACAGAACACTATACTGCAAATAATGAGAACGCTCACCGAGAGGCAGAAGTCAGATTGGAGAGAGTCGTTGCCCAAGCTTATTTACGCATACAACAGCACTCGATGCGAAGTCACAGGTTTTTCTCCCTTCTACCTCCTGTTTGGGAGATCACCGAGATTACCTGTGGATTTATTATTTGGCTTGACACCAGAGGCTGGAACTGCTGATCATCAGGTGTATATGAGAAGATGGAAAGAACAGATGCAAGAGGCGTATGAGATCACAACGGCCAATACAAAAAAATGTGCTGAGAAGAGTAAGAGAAACCATGACAGCAAAGTGAGGAGTTCTGTATTGCACGAGGGCGACCGGGTTCTCGTCAGGAATTTGACACCCAGGGGCGGAACAGGAAGCTCCGAAACCACTGGGAAGATTGCATTCACAAAGTTATCCGTCAGGTGGAAAAGACATGCCCATATGAAGTAATACCAGAGCAAGGCAAAGCTAGAGGGCGTAGGATACTGCATCGTAACCTGCTGTTGCCGTGTGACCATTTGCCACTGGAAATACAATTGAAACCAGCTAAAGCAAAAGGACAAATCGCAGCAGGGACTCGCAAAGGAAGAGAGCAGGGTACCAGGGTACTGAATGTGGATCCCACGAACACCACACACTCACTATACATTCCTTGGTGGACTTTTGGACAATCTGAGTGTTAAAACACTTACCCATATGCACAAACATCATACACTCAAGGATGGACTGTTTAACGTACTGAGTGTTAACAATACACACACACACGTTCATTCTTCACTCAATGATGGACTAAGGGACAAGCCGAGTGCTAACATTTACACTACACACACTCCTGGACTTTTGAATAAGCTGAGTGCTTGTATACAAACTGATGCAAAGGTGATCTGGTGACATCATATGTACCCTTTCATTACCCATCTGTTGGTTGGGATGTCGAGGACAACATCTGTGTTGAAGGGGAGTATGTAAGGATGATGAAAATGATGTAATACTGAGTACATTAAGTGAGTACGTAAGGATGATCAAAAAGGTGTTATACTGAATAAATTGAATGGGAGGATATAAGTTGGGTTGATATGAGTTAAAAGGTACTTAAAAAAATGTCCATAAAAAGGGAAAATTAGAATGCTTTGAATCATTGCACTGTTTGACTGCACTGTTCATCCCCACGCACACGCTTCAATCAGGCTCAAAATACTCTGAGTTGTCTGAACTTTTTCTGATCGGCCTTTCTGAAACGGAAAACTCGGAGTTTCACAGCTCAGAGTTCGTCTACCCAGAGTTCAGGTTTACACTCAGAGTTTGTTGAACCTGCTTTCTGAAACAGGGCCCTGGACTCTACTGATTATCATTGATTATCATTATGACACTAGGTTCCTATACATAGGTTCTGTCATTATATTTGCCGCTACAACACATGTAACCTTTCAACAGGCCTATTGATGTTTCCATGAATGCAAAATATAATTTTAATTTGTTAAACTTTTGCATTAGAACAAGTTTTGATCAGACTAAATTAATTTAAAATAAACATCACATTTATCATCATTCTTTCTTATGTTAATTGAATATAGTGTGATCTAAACATAACAAAATATGAGGTAACCGCTTGAAATGGAAATATTAAGACGGTATTATAGGTTAACATTTTACATATAGGCCTATGTCAGTAAAAACAAATAAAATGAAAAGCTGATGTTATATGTTAAGTGTTTTATTTGGATGAATGTGACATTTACTATGAAGTTACTCTATTATGAAAACCAAAGAATTATCTGCACCCCTTAGGGTCAGTGTCCACCAAAGCGTTTTCTGCCAGCTAAAAACGCCACCTGCTGTTCTGAAAACGCCTAGCTGTGAGCGCTAGGGTGCGTTTTGGAGGAACAGTGTTTTTTTTTCAAGACGCTGTCGTTGCTATGATACATAATATCCGTGGAGGCGATGTGCTGCAAGTACGGTAGCCTACTTAATTTTACTGAATGTAAAAATGTCACCACAAGTATGTAGGCCTATTTGCTGTGGCCCTTGCTCTGCATGAAGAGAAGGCTGAAACATGAGAGCACGTGGATTCATGAGATTTTGCAGGCGAGGAAACACCTCGGCGAGTAGGCACATCGCTTCGTTAAAGATCGGATGTACTCGTTGCAGTGTTTGTCCCGCCCCTCCTGCACTGTGATTGGACGGCTGGGTAAAAGTGATGAGCGCAGCGTTTTTTCCCAAAGTTGAACATTTAACAACTCTCGGTGACCGGGAAAAACGGTCAGCGCCCAGCACGGAAAAACGCAGCGCTCCCATTGCAATGAATGGAAAAAAGACGCTGGCGTCAGAAAAAACGCTTTGGTGGCTGAGCTAACTCGGTCACGTTGAACTAGGTGGTGTTAAATAAACCGTTCAATAAGATAAGTGTCAACTTAGTAATCAGTGTACATTATAGATAGATAGATAGATAGATAGATAGATAGATAGATAGATAAATAGATGCCTTTATTCATCCCCACCGGGAAATTCAAATGTCAGCATATAATGTGTTTTGCTTGTTACCAACAAGCAATTATGTGTTAATATTTACTATAACATAATTATATAGTAGCCTACAGTATACTAATACTATAATTCCTGCAAATATTTATTTATAATAATGATAATAATAAAGCAATGTTTCAATCCATACCACTGTTGTTTATGTTTTATTTGTGTTTTTTTTATTTGTGTGTATAAATGTTTCTCAAACAATGAATGTTCTGTACATTACGAGCCAGATGTATGTTGATTTAGGTTAAAACTTTGCAACATTACTGAGAATTATTGACAGAATAACAGCGGCACAAACATTAACACTATCGTTCAGCTGTTGCTGGACAAGTCTTCTGTCTTGGCTGCAGTGGTCTGTGTGACTGGGCCTGGGGGAGCTGACCGGCCGCCAGCAAGCTAGCTAGGCCCTACCTAACTATTCTTGACAGCCCTAAAGCATATTACTCTTACCCTAACCATCACAGGGGTGTGCCTAAAAGTTATTGATTGTAGTCGACCAGCTAACCCTACAGCTGTGCACATTGGCCTCATGGCCAGCCTGCTAGCCGATAGGATTAACCTCCATTGTATTGCTGAGCAGCCTCCGGTACTACATCTATATAATATTGACACCTGTCAGCACTTGCGGAGCTTGTCAACTCTGAAAACGTTTATGCACATTTTGAATTCGTCAATTTTCATTTGTTGTCATTCATGCACATATTGAGTACACAAACGAACGAAATGCCGTTTCTCAAGGCCCAAAGTGCTCAATGCAGGATTACAATAATCACCTTACAAAAAAACGATCAGATATATTAAGGTGGAGTGAACATGGTTTGGGTGGAACATTGTAAAGTGCGTAGTTCACCCCGGATCTGACTTTAATAACAACAGCATCAGAAAGGAAAATAGCAGCAGCAGAGGTCAGTAATATAATATCTGCATTTCATTACTACCTACTTCTTTGTATTGTTACAAATACTTTGCTTTAAAAGTAGGGTAGAGTGGGGTAAGACAAAACTGACTTAAATGATTTTACTCAGACAGAATATTCATGACAACTTATTTAGAGATAGATGTGTGGTGTGCGGGTGTATGGGAAAGTTTTCCTCTGCTGGTAGAATATAATTAAGTCTCACACAGTTGTACCCAGCCTGTCAGTTAGTTTGTTCGCTTTGAGACTTGATGAGACTAATCGTGAAGTCTATTTCCTGCTATGTGCTTGAGAGAAAACCACAACTGTTCCAGTGACATAGAAAGAAGAAGGAGGGTTTTACTTGGTTTGACTGGCAACCGTTAATTTATTGATCTCAGATGACCAAGACCTAAAATGGAGAAGTCATCTTTACCGTGGATGCTAGGTAAGTAAAAATCTACTTAATGTGTGAATGTTTGTCTCCACGTTGTCTCAAAAATTAGGTCTAAATTATTTCTGGTGTTTCTGAGAGCAGCAGCGAGTTATAGAGTGAATAACGTGAATACAAAGACTGAATTCAGCCAAATAATGTCAATAGACCATATACATATACATATATATATATATATATATATATATATATATATATATATATATATATATATTATAGTATATATTATCTACAACAAGACAACTACAATTTCAGTGATCATTATTTGGTATTTGGTCAACATTACTGAAAAGTGTAATTCAAACAATATATCATATATATATAAAAAAGTTTTAAACAAAAGGTAAATCCACATTACTGTATAATGAAGTACTGTAGTGCTGCGGAGACCCCTCAGCCTACAAATCTCGTTCTTCAGAAGAAAACATGTTTGTTTGGCTCTGAACCCAACAAATGTGTAATTATCATGATTTAATATTTATTATGTATTTCAGTAAAAATGAAAATAGTGATGCAAATATTATCATTCCCAGTAATCATATCAGAAATCATAATATCTGTCAAAATAATCAAAATATTTTTACCATATCATAACAGCCCTGGTATTTACTACACCGAAGTGCTGCAAAAGAGAAAATGTCGCGCTTTATTTTACAATACACCATTAAGCCGTACTTTATATCAAATAGATCTAAACTAGAAACTTCTTCTTTATTAGATAGTAAACGAACATGTATACCCTAAACATACCTAAATTAAGCTGTAGAAACTGCATATAATACCGCGTTAGGCCCAAAATATACCATATTTAGACACTAATAATTATAATTTAATTAATCAGAAACCAAACTCTAAACACACATTAATGGGATTATATTATGAACTAGATTACCTCGGCCTGTTCCCCTTCTCCCACGCCGTTCAGGCAAAAAACTTGAGTGAGTATGGATGGGAGTTCAATTGTAATCAGCCGGGGCGGCTGTATAATGGCTCAGGAAGTCGAGCGGGTTGCCCGTTAATCAGAAGATCGGTGGTTCAATAACCGGCTCCTCCAGGCTGCATGTCGAAATGTCCTTGGGCAACATACTGAACCAAGAATTGCCCTTGGCGTCTGTTCTGCCAGTGTATGAATGTGTGAGAATGTTAGTTTCTGTTTGAGCACTTAGGCTCAGTGAATGCAGATGGAGTGTAAAAAAGCACTTTTGAAAAGACTAGAAAGGCAGTATACAAATACGCATTTCTTGATGTTAGATATTTATTTGGTTCATGTATGGGTGTCTCTACAGCTTAGTGTAAATACAGACATTCTGTGGTATTCATTCGTGAAGAGGGTTGGATTGTACCTAAAATCTCAGCTTGGTTTTTAATGATACAGTGAAGTATATTAAATTTCCACAGCTTGAAATTGCAAAATCTACTTTTGAATTTTTACTTTGCATGGCGTGTATCAATTCATACTCATCTGGGTTCAAAGAGTTTGTGTTACATAACAACCAACAGAGTATTGTTATATAATAAAAGATTTGTAGACGGGAAAGAATCTGATCAATTTATAAACTTTTCTGACTGAATTGTTTGGTGTGAGTGATGCAGTCAAGTAACATCATGTTGACCTTACTCTCTCACCTGAACCTGGCTGTTTTTATTTCGTATTTATTTAGCAGGGACATTAATAAACATTCCAGTTTTACACATCAATGTAAATGTGCTAGCGAATTAGGTCATTTTCTTCGGTTGTCCTTGGGCAGGTGGCTCTAAACAAAATTCTGTTCGGAACCCTCTTTCTTGACCTGTGAGCCATGTAAACTGTTTGCCGTTGTCACACAGTCACACCTGACACCACGGTGCACTACAATCCTCCCTTGTTTAAAACAGTTTGCTCCATCTGTTGTTTTAAGAATAATTTACCTCTAAAGACCAGAATGAGGTATAAAACACAAATATTTGTTAAATGGAATAGTTTCTATAGAATCTGAAGATAACTGAATGTTAAAATAATGCATCGTTGTCTGTTGGCGTTCATCAAATGTAATAAATACTTGTATTTCACTCTCACTTTTGTCAGGCACTGAGTCACGGAACTCAGCACAGACACAAACAATCCAAGAGATGCGCTGCACAGGTTAGCAGGAAAGACCAGAGAGAGATGCACTGCAAGCTGCACATCAAGTGAACATTACTGAAACTTGGAGAGGAGAAATCTCCCAGGTCATAGCATTGTGATGATAGACACGTTTACCCAGGGAAGTCGGCGTAAATGTTTACATCGTAACTGTATGATCCTGATTGTGTGGGTGATGAATCAAACCCACTGCAACACACACACATCAATGTGTCCCTAAGCAAGACACTTAACCCCTCCTTGCTCCAGAGGCTTGCAACCTCTGACATAAATAGCAATTTTAAGTCGCTTTGAATAAAAGCAGGTAAATTGATTATTTGAAAATGACCTCTCCTTCATTCTATAAGGCAAGTGCTTGAAATACATTCAAATCAGACATCAGTCAGTGCTTCGGCTGTAAAGAAAGTAAAAAAAACATCAAATAAAAAGTCCCAAACCCACAACTGTACGTAACATGTTTTGGTATCATAACGGTAACATGATTTGTTGCAAATTACTGTCCCATTATACCATTTTATGCCCTTGCAGCCTCCCACGTTCAAGAACTTAGCAGGTGACAACTACTAAGTCTGTGAGGGTTCAGAGTTTAAGGTGTGGTTTGGGATTGGCCCATTGACACCTGCTTTGGCTTTGACGCCAGGGGGAGGTGGGCCCTATGAAATTTGCATGTGTAAAGGGCTGCCCGGCCCTGCAGCCTGTTGCAGTAGCTGTTTTTAAGTTAGAATGTAGCCCAGTTCATAGGCATCGCCAGACCCTTTTTACTGGGGCATGTGCCCCTGTATCCATGTGTTATGCAGAGGCTACGCCGTCACCTGACATGCACCTCCTCAAAAATGTAACTACACGTCGAGTCGACTCGGACCGTAAGCTCTGTGATTGGTCGGCTGGGTAGCCTCGCAATGCCTCCGAGCCGACCGGAAGTACTCCTTGCTTTGAAGTAACATAACATAACACAGTGAATAAATATATTTGACTGTCGCAACCCGAGCGAAATGACTCGTTTCGCTATCAGAATGTGATCCATTCAGTCGATAACATTTGAAAGGCTACACCAGCCGCACGTTTACAATTTTACCCCGTTCACGTTAGCGGAGCGCTAAACCGGAATTTATCCTGCTCGGCCGCAAAAGTCAACAGAGTGGACGCTGTAGCGCTACTGCCAACTAGTGTTTGGGGGTGTAATCGCAGAATGATGGACACACCTATGTACAAGTATAAATGCATGGCTACGTGCGTAGCATATGGCGTAGGTATACTATGCAGGAGTATAAATGGGCCTTAAGAGGCACTATCCTTCTGTGCACAAGAAGAGAAAATAAGAGTGACTTTCGAGAACAGCAGTCAGGTAAACTCTCCTCTGAAAGTCTGATGTGAGCAAGTTCATCTGCAGCTTCAGGGAATCTCTCTAGTCTGTCTGTCTGTCCTGCTAACCAACTGAGCAGGGCAGCTCTGTTTGTGTCTTGGTTGGTTGCCAGACTGTGACTGAACAATATTTGAGTGAAATACAACTAATTATTATGTTTTTTAAATGCTGACGTGCAACGATGTTTATAAACTGCAGCACGGAAATGATAACCACGTCGCGCGTAAAAACATGCGCTCATTCGCACATGCTTGAAATGAAACTGCCGCATTTCAGGAGAAGGACTGTATTGCATTCTAGCAGCAAAATTAGTGGGACCAGTACAGACAACACAGGGATATGATGACACTCCTCATTGGCACACATAATTTAAAAACAAGACTAATTATCTGTCTCTCAGTGAAGGTTTAGTTAAAACTCTGGACTAATGCAAGATGAAAAGCAGTGGATTCACATTGACAATTTAAATGATAGTAGAGCAGACTGATCAATATGGATGTACATCTTTCAATAATAAACATCACTTATTCAGTCAAGTCATATAAAGTAGGTCTGGACAATAAAACAATAATAATTATTATAATAATTAAATTTTAAAATTAATTTTCCCTTAATAACAATATAGGCTTACAAATGTTCAATAAATATTCAATAAAGGTTTCATCTTAATTATTTAAATCATGAACGAATTAGCACTTACTTTTTCTATTAAAATATTTATTTTGTTGGGGAAAAGGGACTGAAAAAATATTTAATTTATTTTACTCGTGCATATTTTTTATCTTAATTGTTTTGAATGTTCTGCCTCAGATTTGTGAAGTGATCCACTGTTTGGTAAGTGATTTTCGAGTTCTGACCATAAAGAAAAGTTTAAACCACAATTAACTATCTGGTTTCTTCAGCTTTCACTAAGGAGCAAAAATCAGCATTTGAACTCGATAGAAATAATGAATAGAATATTTTTATTTAGAACATACAGCCCTAGTATAAATATTATGTTAGCTTTGAAAATATTAAAGAAAACTGGGGGAGCGAGTTTGAACGGGCCTGAAGCAGCAGATAACATTAATATCTAGCAAGTATTGATATCTATCATTTATAGTGGCTATGCTTAAATTTGTCTGTAGTGTAGATGCTGGATCATAAGCCAGTAATAGCAAAGTTGATCCAAATATAGGACCAGCACAAACCCAGTCCAGATGTTTTAGCAAGTCACACAGAACCAGGCGAAATCTTTTTATATTTATAGGTTTCTATTCAGGCTTATTACAGAGACAAACTATTTTAAATAAGAGGTAATAGTGAGAGCACTGCAGTGTCAGGTGAGACTGTGCAGCAATGGCAAATTGTTTACAATGGCTCACAAAACAGGTTGGAATTTTTCTTAGGTGGTAAAGCCCTTTCTGACATGACAGAGCCAATGTTAATGCCTATCATTGCCCCTGGTCTAGTTATAAGTAAATTATTACTAAGTTGCAGGGACGGACTTGGAGTAAAAAATGGCCCTGGACTTTGATCTAGACCGGCCCACCAGAAGAGTCCACCGCATACTCCACCACGGCCGCCCTGCTGATGCACGCACATACAAACATGACTAGCCTCTAATAAACTAGGGAGCAGACATTTTCTGCACCAATTTATGGTGGAAATGTCTTTATTTATATGAAGGGAAAGAAAATGCATGTGACCGGTGACAAATCAGAATATAAAAACATTATGAAATATAATGAAGTAATCAGTTGCTTGTTTTTTAGCCTAAGTTACTTTTGTTGGACAAGGCAGATCTGTTTCTTCTATTTACACTGGCTTTCATGCTTTTCTATTGTGCAAGTAGTTCTCATAGAATTTGTATTTGTTATTTAACATTTCTTGTTGCAACCAAATTTTCAGTAAATGTTTGGCAAATGCTTTTAAGAAGTGGTGGGGACATGTCCCCAGTGTAAATGACACGTATGTGATTACACCGTCGCAACCCTCATTTCAAGTTGAAAAACTGTTTCCCCATCGACAGAAGCACATGACAACGTTGTGCGCGCATTACCTGAGAGTACCGCTTTTTGTGCGATAAAGATGTTTAGCGAATTATAACGTGGATGAAACAGGGTGAAGCGTCTCCCCATGAAGAGAGACGCTGTGTGCATTTAAGCACGAGCCACAGCAGCATCACTTCATATTTAAATCTCCGGACAAGCCGACAGGATCATCAGGATCTAAGGTTAAATAATATGCTGTGTTCTTCTACAGATCCAAAAGGTCTCTCACACAGTCCAGGGTCATACAGAGACAGCAGCCGTCCTCCTGATCAATACTGAGCTCCATCAGAGCATCAAAACATTTCAGGCGCTAAAAGTTGAATTCTGTTTCCTCTGCAGAGTTTCCTCTGTCTGTCCTGTCAAGTTTTAAACTATTTTTTTTGTTTTGCTGCATAAATGTCCCACGACAACGACATTAACTGTGACATTACTGCATGCATGGAAACATTTAAATGACTGACAGCAGCAAGGGCGTCACTTTGTGTCGAAAAGGGTCTCCAACAATGACAGTGTTGTGTTGGAAGGATTTGTGCAGTGGAGAGAGACAAGGTGCTGCGCGAATATGCACTGCGCCCAGCTTTGAAGAAAAATTTAAAATCAATTGGCCTATGTGGCGTTTAGCGTTGATATTGAGGCGGGCCGCCCCAAATAAATCAATATATGGGAACACTGTACTGCTCAGCTGCACTAGGCTATCTGTGGCTTCCTGTCCTCTCTGTCTAATCTTTCACCCATGAACCGGGCTGTGGCATCTTTCTTTTCCTGGTCTTAGCGTCTGTGGCCGAATGAGTCAGTTACTTCTAGGTTTACTTTCTGTTGTAGGACGTTTTCCAGCTGTCAGTGTCACTGTGGTGTGTGAGTGTGATAGAGGTGAGCTAATGCACATGGCAACCATGACGATTGAACTCTATCTCTGTAACTTGGGAGAGAACACACAGCTGGTGCAACCCAGTACACGTGTTTTTTTATACACTTGTGGTGCATTTATACACGTTTAATTGCCTTTACTGAATACAAAACAAACACCAAACTTGAAACACATTGCAATCAAAGTAGCTGCAGAGCCTTTTTAGTGTTGTTAAATTAACCCTTTGGTGCATGTATGTCTTTTCTGCTCTTAAACAGCTCCTCTGCTTTTACTCACTACTGTCCTAGCAAGGATTTAAATAACATTGAATGTGTCCTTAAAAAATAATGTGTTATTTCCAGATCTAATATCAATGTGTGGCTGTTTTTCTGTTCACTACAAGCAGGTTGCTCTGTGTTGTAGAAAGTCCAGATGTCTTGTTGCATGTAAAACCTCAAACCAACCTGAGTGTGATTTCTCTTTAGTTCTGACCTCACTGCTGAGCTGCACAACAAACCAAGGTGAGAAAACTTCTTCTGTCACAGCTGAAAAGTTATTCTCAATCGTCAGGTGATGCGGTGGTTCACTTTTACTCTGTGATCAGTAGGTTTTAGCTTCTGTCTTTTTCACATCAGTTTGAGTCAGTCTGACAGCCTGAATACAACCTTCAAATTTATAATGCAACTGCAAAACTGTCTGCCTCTTTCTGAGATCACTTTTTCAACAATGTTAACAATATTTCTCTTGGGGGTGCAGTAATAGACAGTGGCAGCAGCGCCCTAAAAGTCAGACAGGTTGGACAGTTTGTCTGACTTAGCAACAGTAACTAAGGGGGCGTGGCTTAGCAAATATTGCCTGCAATCCATCAATTTAAAGGCATCTCCTTCGATGGGGAAATCAAAATTTCGCAACTGGCGGGTGTAACTTTTACTTAAAGATAAAGATGAGCTACTGAAGGCTATTGAGCTAGTTGAACAGTTTTTGCCTTTGCATGATTGTATAGATACATCAGAATTTATAAAACGTCCCTGTAAAGAATGCAGTGAAATATGTAGGTATTGTATATAGGCTAACTAAGAATCATTTAGTTTGAACTTTAATAAGAGAATTAAGAAAGCTAAGAATATATTTAACTTTTGTCGAAAGCTGAGGGTCTGTCTCATTTTGTTTACCCTTCACTTTCTCTTTTTGTTAATCACTCCACGGCCAATTACATTAATAAGCTATTCCTTGATTTTATTTGGAGAAATACAACACAAACTTAAAAAAGCTGTGCGATCTAATAGTAGAGTGGAAGGAGGTCTTGAAGTTTTAAATTTCATTGATACTGGTAACACTTTTAAAATTCACTGGCTTAAATGTGCCTGGCAAACCCAAATTCTCTGGGGGGGGGTTATCCTTTACTACATTTTTGATAAAATTGTCTTACTGTCCAAACAAACGTCCTATTGCATTATCTAAGTTTCATCAGCACTTCACTTCTTGCATAAAAGTTATGCTTCGTCCACAATTTTTCTCCTCACAGAACGTTCTTATGGAATCATAATAATTAAACTATTAGAAGATTGTCTCTCTTTTATCCAGAGTGGTTCCAAATATTGAACATGTCTCTATAATGTCATATGAGAATTTCATGACAAAGCACAGTTTTTCCATTCCTTTTAAGGAATGCAATGCTGTAACTGAAGCCATTCCTTCTGGTTTGATCCATCTAATTTAGAGTCATGTTCTCTTTAATAAAGTAAATACCTCATATGTTTAACCTACATTGTCTTTGAATTACATTAAATTACTGGATAAAAAATGTAACAATAAATATAGTCTTCAAATGTTGCAAAGTAAAAACAAAATGATTCAAAGTGGAAGGTTTTATTGGAATGGTGGCCATGTCAACTTTAAATCTGTCCCAGAAAACCCTTAAGACATTGACAATGCCATGTTGTAAAACTTGTGGCATGGTGGCGAAGTTCCATGCTTTGCCATAACACATGAAGTTGTTGTAACTTGACTGTACATGCTCATATCTGTACCAAATATTACACATTTAATAGTATAGAGTAATAGAGTCCTGTCCTGAACGCATCCACATGCCAGCAGTCACAGCACCACCTACTGGCAACAAGAAGTAAGCACTGTGTGACTCTCATCAAGTGATTTAAATAAAAATTGCACAGTGTGTTCCACACTTGATATACTGAGACATAATGTTAAGTTGCCGAGTGCTCTCTAGCACCACCTAGGAGACACAGGAATTGGTGCTTAATCATACATGCTGCGTCAAGTGCCTGACAATTTAGAGCTGCGTCGGCAATGTGGTGGCATCTGCGGCATCTACTTCCCGTACTTGTTTCCCTAACAATGTAAAACCTTTGACATCAACTTTGAGAGTTGATGTCCACGCCTTTGGGTCTCTTCCTCCAGCCTCTCTGACTGTGAGTCCCAGCAGCTCTCAGTTTTTCAGCTGGAAGTCTTTCTCTCTGAGATGTGAGGAGGACGACAGCTCTGCTGGATGGACGCTGAGGAGGAACACAACCAGAGAAACCAGGACTCAGTGTCGAGCTGGCTGGGGAAGATCAGCTGGTTCTTCCTGTTACATCAGTCTGACAGTCCCATTGGACAATGGAGTTTACTGGTGTGAGTCCAGAGAGGGAGCAACCAGTAACACCATCAACATCACTGTCACTGGTAAGATCAGACTGTGGAGTTAGTGTTGATGAAGCTGTGTGTAAATGATGAAATGCTGTAGTTTGTCTCTGTGTTGAGATGGACCAGTGATCCTGCAGAGTCCTGTCCTCCCTGTGATGGAGGGACATGATGTCACTCTGCACTGTAAAACAAAGACCCCTCCCTCCAACCTCCCAGCTGGTTTCTATAAAGATGGCTCCCTCATCAGGACTGAGCCTACAGGTCACATGACCATCCACCATGTTAACAAGTCTGATGAAGGCCTCTACAAGTGTAACATCAGAGGTCGTGGAGAGTCTCCATCCAGCTGGATCTCTGTCACAGGTGAGGAGCTCAAAGATAATTCTCAAACTGACCTTGTTTTGTTTTCTACATTGAGTTCAGCAGGTTTCAGGACAGCAGAGATGATTCATGATGTGACAACATTTCTAACTTTGTAATCGGCAAAAAAACAAGAGTGAAATCTGTTTCTGAGTTCAACCCACCATTTGATACATGATCTTTTTAACTCTAAACGAGACTGACATTATGAATTCACTTCTGTGTCTTTCTGTTTGCATGTTATAGAATAAATTATGTATTTATTTTATTTATAATTTTATATCATTTTATTTTTAATACACTATATTATATACTTTAATTATAATTTATTGTTATTTTAGGGCAACCCACCACTACAGGTCATCCATCAATCCCCTCTCCTCCTGGTTCATCTTCTCCCTCACCCTCCTCTCCTCCTGGTTCATCCTCTCTCTCACCCTCCTCTCCTCCTGGTTCATCTTCTCCCTCACCCTCCTCTCCTCCTGGTTCATCCTCTCTCTCACCCTCCTCTCCTCCTGGTTCCTCCTGTCCTCCTCTCTCTGTGTTGTGGTCTGCTGTTTTGTCTTTCTGTGTTCTGGTTCTACTTGTTCTACTGGTTCTACTGGCGAGACGTTGCCTCCACAGGAAACCTAAAGGTTAGTCACAGACTCCATGTGCTGCATTTCACATTTAAAGTCATATTTTACTGTTGACACATTTCTATTCACACTTCTGGATGTACAAATAATAACAAGTTACAAACTGTCTCTTAAAGTCAGATGTCCATCAGGATTTTTATAAATCACATTGCTGTTGTTAATAAAACAATCTCACCACAGGGTCCATTTAATGAGCTGTGGAGCTTTGATCACATCACATCATCTTTGTTGATATAAATTTGTGCTCCTTTGGTTCATTCAGCTGCTGAGGTTGGAGATGATGACATCACAGATGACATCACATACAGTGATGTCAAAATATTACGTCACCTACAGCAGCCAGTCAGACACAGCAAAGGTAATGATGTTTTATTGATTCTGTTTTTTGGGACAGTGACTGTGTGTTCTTGTGTCGGTGTAGATGCATGTTTCTAGACATACTAAAGTTGACACAACAATCTGGCGGGAACTGGATGCCTGGCCTCTCATTATGTAGATAAATTAATGGCAATCAGAATTAGGTGTGTGATTAGAGGCAGGAAGGTACCAACACCAAAGAGCCAGGTACACCCATAGGCCGCACTTTACACCTGCTAAAAAGGCATATCTGAACGCCTAAAATGGAGAAAAGGATGTATTTGTTTTAGTGTGTTGTGCATCTAGAATACATGCAAGTTTCACTTTTTGACTTGAATTATAGAAAGAAATTAACTTTTCCATGATATTCTGATTTTCGGAGATGCACCTGTACACTTGTACTTTGCATTTAACTGTATTTGCTTTGAAACTTTGCAAAAAAATCTCTGGTGTGGTTCTCTTGGACCATTGATATCCTTCGTTTGTCTGTAGTACTTTCTTCTTTAGCCAAATATTCTGCATCTGCGGTATAAATGATATACTTCCTCTTTACACCTGCATGCGCATGCCCAGTGTAGGTGAATGGCCGATTGATGTGCGTTTTCAGTCGTCGGAGATCAATTCTGATTTGCAGCTAAAACACTGGAGTGGATGGAGATTAATTTTAAAACACAAACGTAGTAGTGGTGATGTAGCTTAAGGAAGAGAGGGAGAGAGAGACCTAAGCCCCCTGTGTTCACCCAAAGGCAAAAATAAAAAGAACACCCTAACTTACACTAACTGTCACAGGGCTGGTGTGCAGTAGTCATGACAGAGAGGAAATTTTTAGAAAATGAGGATATGTTAGAAAGGTTGTTGTGGCATACCTACTTTTGTAATACAAATTATGACTATTAATATTCAGGTTATATTAATCCATACCTCGAAAAGGGCACCACCGGAGATTCAGTTCACCCAGGGTCTCCGGACCCCTGAGTAATGTTTAATAACTACACAATTATTCACTAGTGATCAGTTAGTCAATAATCGCTCAATAATCTTAAATTCATCCGTCAATCAGTCATTCTCATAGCGAAAGGGCATAAATCCTTTGTGACAGTGACTTGGAGTTAAACAATACACACACAAAGTTCCCGTAATTTAGGTGAAATTTATTAGATAACTAAGTTGAAATAAATGCAGTTAAATATACATCAAAGAAATACAATGGCTAAACAAACATGTGGCAAACAATGAGTGTTGAGTTCTATTGCGGGACGAATTTGATTCATAGGGAGAAAGAGAACTAATGAAAGCAGTTAGATGATACTAACTTGGTTAAATTTGTCAAGGAGTTTTAAGGATTAAAGCTAATGGATTAACAGACTATTGGACATCAACAAAATGCCTTGGTTTTGCCTTACTGCATGTTGGTTCTCCCAGCGCTCCGACTGTTTAACCAGTATTTATTTGTTCCTTTTCACAAATAGTTTTCCTTTGACCAGCAAACACTGTGAAAAACTGATATAAAGTAATTACAAACACTGTCAGTATGAAATATAGTATAAAAACAAAATATTATTAGTTTAAAATACAAGATGCACATACCGCATGCACCTTCTGTACAGAAATTTAGGAGCTGTTACAATTTTCTATCATCACAATAGCAGCACATTTTACAGTGACAGCTACACGGTCACAAAAAAAGATTTTGCCAGCCATACAAGAATACACTTCAATAAATCTTGCTATTTTCCATAAATTGGTAAACAGCATTTACAGCCACTTATCATTTCACATTTTAGATGAGCTTAGTAACAACACTGATAAACAACACCCTTCTTTATATGTTTAAGACTGCAGACTTGGTACTCTTTCAATAGTAGTTTAGGGGTCATTCTCAACTAGTACTACTAAGGATAGTTCAGTCAATCATTCATCTTTCTTTTCTAAATGTCTTTGCCCTATTTTAACCATAACCTTTCGCACCAGAGCATTATTATCTTTACTTGTCTACTACTCTGGCCAATCGCCATTAATTTCTGGAAATATTGTCCTTCTTGACAATGACTACATCACCAAAATATAGGTGGGCCACCAGTACTCTTTCTTCTATATTTCAATTTTATTGCATGTTTCCTTTTGTGCATTGTTTCATTTGTTATTTAACATTTCTAGTTGCTGTTTTCAGAATATTTTTAATAAAAGAGTTCAAAAAGTGACCTGTCCCCAGCATAGGGGACAGGTCTTAGCAGAGGTCAGTGCCAAAAAGAGTGCTGTCTTCAAAGACAGCAGTCTGAGAGAGGCTTGGGGCAATGGCTCAAAGGGGGAATTCCCCAGAGCGCACAGCACAAACGATAAATCCCACTGTGGTGCCAAGGGGCGCTTGACAGGCCATTGTCTTCTCACTCCTCTTAAAAAATGCTTAACCAACGGTTGCTCAAAAAGCGATCTCTCTCCAAAGCCGTGGCAGGATGAGATGGATGCCACATATGATTTGACCATGTATAAAGCCAGATTTCTGTCCACCAGCAGCTGGAGGAAAGACAGAACATGAGATAATGGGCACTAGACGGTGTCCGTGTCTCTTTCCACACACCAGTGCTGGAAAGCGGACCACTTTGCTGTATAAGAAGCAGTAGTGGAGGAACCTCTAGCGCCTTGGATGGTGTGCACTACATTAGGGGACCATCCAAGTCTTTTAAGGCGCTCCCGTCCAGAGGGGAAGCCCACAAACGCTAACCTATCACTGGAAAGTGAAGGATGGCGCCATCCAGCTGTGAGAGTGCGTCTCTGCGCCACGGCAGCTGCCACGGTTTTCCCAACAGCAGCTGAATCATCACTGGAAACCATGCTGTGCTCATGCGCTCTGGTGCCACCAGAATTACTGTTAGGAGCTCCTCCTGAATGCGTGCCAGAAGGCGGGGAATCAGAGGAACCGGGGGGAAAGCCTAAAGGAGTGTTCTGGGCCACGGGCTGTGTGAGAAGGCGTCCACGCCCAGTGGCAGCTCGTCCCGTGAACCACAGTGCGCACTGTGCATTTTCTCGTGAAGCGAACAGGAAGGAATTCAGTTTCTACTTGTTCTCAGAGAGACATGAGGTCTGGGGCTCGGTTCTCAACACTGGCAATGTAAAGCACTTTGATAGAGCGCAGGTTCACGTGAGCTCACAGCAGCAGGCTCCTGGCTATCTCTAGTAGCCGAGCCGAGCGGACGCTGCCCTGACGGTTTATGTAAGTGGCGGCAGCCATGTTGTCTGTTCTCACCAGCACTTGTTTGTCTCTCAGAAGTGGAGCAAAGCGTTTCAGCACTTTCAGCACTGTGGACAGCTCCAGGCAGTTTATGTGGAGAAATGGAGGTTGGAGACATCCCTCCCACCACGTGAGAATGGCACATGAGAGACGGGTCCGTGTAAACATGTACGTCAGGTCTAACTGTACTGAGGTAGGGACGGACAGCATGCGTCTTTTGTGTTTTACGGGATTATGCGCGGGGCCAGACTTTGGAAATAGCTCCTTTGTTCATGAGCTCTGTTATTTCTGCCATCAGAGCAGAGTGTGGATCAGCTGTTGTGTTTATCTGATGTGAATGTTTTTCACTCATGATAATATGAGAAAAGGACAACAGCGGCTCAACAACTGACACAGCGTGTGCATGTGCAGCGCAGCTCAGGGGAGAGAGGGGCAGACTGACAGTTAGGAACATGCTCTTTATTGACATTTGGTTGGCTCTGAAAAGAGCAGTTGTGTCTGGATGTTAAGGGAAGAAAACACACGTCCCCCGCGTCCCGTCAATACCTCTGCTGTTTGTGGGGAGGCTTGGCAGGGGGGTTGGACCAGGAGCAAGCCGCTCACCTGTTCTTGACAGGGGGTTGGCACTGTGCAGATGGAGCGGCGGCCGCTGGCAGTGGCCGGGAGGCGCCTCGGTCTGGGGCAGGAGTCACGGCGATTACGCCAGGAACCCTGAGAGCGCCGTGGATGTTGAGGTGGCGCTCTGCTCCAAGATGTGTGCCACTTCACCTTGTCTGCCTCATCCGAAGCTTGCTGCAGGTGGGTGATTGCATCCTGGAGAAATGGCCCAAACAGTCCATTGGGCTGATGAGGCCGTCCAGCAACTCTTTCCTGATCTGCTCTTGCAAATGGGACATGTGCAACCACATGTTCCATTGCAGCATCGTCATCCACGCCATGATCCGTGGCGGCCATGTCCTTTCCAAACTCGCTGGCAAGCTTGGGGGTAAAAAGCGTCGGGCTGGGCAGTGACAGACAACATGGATGAGGCCAGCAAGGTTGTGTGTAATGTATGTTGTTGATGGCAGCTGCTGCCTGGGCGGCACACTGGTGGGCTTGGTCAGTGACTCGAGCCGTAACCTTGGCCACCAGAAAAAGGGGCCTCATGGGGAGCATCTGCACGCCCTTGCGCTCAGCAGCTGTCTTGATGATGTCGGGGAGATCCCAGAAGAGAGCCGACAAGCCGGAAGGCGGAAGTGGAGCAGGAGCTAGCAACGCCTCCTTCTTATCCAACTCAAGATCAAACTCCAGGTCTTCCAGCGGGAAGAGTGGAGAGCCTGGTGGGGAGCCAATGATGAAGGGAGCAGAGTCAGAGGACTCAAGCCTTACATCGCCGGCAGGTCCGCCGTGAAGCTAACTGACTTAGCCCAGCTAGCATCTTCAGCCTCTTCCTCCTGCAGTGCCGCGAAGGCAGTAGGGACACAAGACCCGGGGAGTCAGAGCCAGGCCAGCGTGCTGAGGTCTGAGGCAGGTCTTGCAGCGGGCGTGGAGATCATACCCCACAATGTAGCCGGCATGGCGGGATGGGCAGATGCGGACTCCTTCCAGGCGGTGGACCTCAACGCTAGAGCGGTGACTAGCCATAGGAAAAGCTCTTTAGTAGGAAAATTGCTCTTTAGACTCTACTCTGCTCTCCGAAGTGATTGCTATGCAACGCTGGAGAAAAAAGGGGAGCACATCTCTGGTCCCCAGCATCCCCAACCCAATAGCGACAGCTTTTAGAGGGCGAAGCCTACATGAAATAGAACAGCCTATTTGAACCCAAGGAGCTTGAAGGCGGTCTTGCAGGCAGCACAGGGATTGGAGGAGGGTTGTGGGAGGCGGGATCAGGCAGAATTCCCCTGGAATCAGCCAATCCCCAACCAGGAACCTCCCAGCCTTGTTAACATCCATCCATCCAACTGCTTATCCTGTGTACAGGGTCGCGGGGGGGCAGCTATCCCAGCATAGAACAAAATAGCACTAACAGTGAAATACATAGACGGCTGCCTTCGTAGACGTCAGTCTGTCACAATCTCTCAGTCCAATAAAAACTTGGCTCCGGTGAACCAGGTTGAATCAATCAGGTCTGCCACCTTGACACCCCGCAATGCACGGCCTGCTGGATTTTGACCTGTTTCAATGTAAAACCATTGACTTGGATCTGTGGTGTCTCTTATTCTCTGGACACAATTAGCGTCAAAGGGATGAATGTTCAAGTTCAAATTTATTTATATAGCACATTTAAAAACAACACTAGTTGACCAAAGTGCTTTCCACAATAGAGAACAAATATATATGACAATAACAGTAGAAAAGTAAAAAAATAAAATAAATGTCACTACTCCAACCCGTTTACAATTTTAAAAACAAGCAATAAAATCTTAAAATCAATCCTAAAGCAGAGACAGACAAGTTCTGATTCAACCATATTTTAAGATATCTCAGGCAGTTGAGCAAGGACTGAGTTGCGGCTTTATCATTAGATTTTACAGGTAAATAGATGTGTATATCATCTGCAAAGCAATAAAAGAAGATTGTTGTGGTGTGGTGTGGGGATAGAGTGGACCCAAATACAACACTCGGGGAGGACAGGCTTTATTGAAGGGGTAGAGGGAGTGAAGGTGAGGAAGAGGCGGACACCGGGGAAACACGGGCACGGGGAACCGAGGAGACTGAGTCAGGGGAGCCGTGGGCACTAGGGACCGAGGAAGCAAGGAGGCATGGGGAGGAGCCGGGAGGACGCCTTGGAAGAGGTCCGTGGGAGAGGAACAGAGGACGAGGGTGAGTGAACCTGGGAGGGAAAGCAGAAAGACAGAGTTAAACACAGAAAATAACCAGGGGCTGGAAAACTGAGATCTCTTCTGGAGTTAACCGGAGCTTGAGAGAGGTTGGCACCAGGTTGGGAGCAACAATGATCAAGCAGCGATGGAGTGGAGAACTGGAGTAGAAGTACTGTGGGAGCTGAGGCTGATTGCTGGCAGGTGTGGCAGGCAGAAGAGGTGGCTGATGAGGTGCAGGTGCGGGTCGTTGGCTGGGCTCAGGAGCAGAGGGAGAGAGAGAAAGCATACACGGGGGAGGAGACACAGGGAGGCAGGCAGAGTACAGTTAAAAAACCAGGGAAAACAGAATCACAGACAAAAAAGGAGAAATAACCAGAACACTCACCATCAGCCGGACTGGCACCACAACAGAGATATTGTGTTTTTTAAAAATGGACCCCAATGGCAGCAAGTACAGTGAAAAAAGCATGGGGCCCAATATGGACCCTTGGGGGACCCCACAAGAAAGAGGGGTAGCAGATGAAGAAAATTCACCAAGGTGAACAGACAAACTTCTGTCCGCCAGATATGATTTAAACCATTTGAGGACTGTGCCCCCAATGCAGACGGGATAAGAGAACGGAGTGATTAACCATATCAAAGGCAGCAGTCAATCTAAAAGCACTAAAACAGCAGAGTTTCAAGTCAACAGCTAAAAGGAGATCATTAAAAACTCTTAAAAGGGCAGTTTCACTACTGTGACGGGGCTTAAATCCAGACTGGAATTTTTCATAAATACTAAAATCATCTAAAATCATTGAAGTTGATTAAAAACCACTCTCTCAAGACTTTTGACAAAAAGGGGTGCTTAGAGATAGGTAAAAAATTAGAGGGGTTTGTGTCGAGCTTCTTCTTGATCTGTTTTCAGAAATCCCAATGGGGTACAAACTTGCTACTGTAGATAGGGTTCTGAGCAGTGTGGCTGTCTTTTCACTCAGGCTGATGTTGAATGAGAATGCATCAGTCTCCACGTTCCACTTTACTCCAGTACACTGCAGTGGAGCCTCATTGTAGTTCAGATCTACATCCTTCACAACACGCAAATAATTGCCTAATTGAAGTCTTTCTGGACAGTTCAATAGGTCTGGAATCTCTTCGGCTATGCTGTGAAGATGGTTCCACCTTTTTGCTGTTTCACAAGTTGGAATGCCACTTTGTTCCTGCGGAATACATATTTGAGTGTATGTGGTTGGTTCTCTGGAACACAAGAAAGCCATACTGTAACAGTCAATGAAGTTGTCCACTCTCACAACGCATGAGAAATTAGAAGCATTTTCCTCTCGTGGTGGCATTTCAGGCTTCTGTCCTTGAGGACATTTTTTATATAGTGGTGAGGGGGACTGCCTATGGATATTGCATGACACCCTCTGTCTGCAATTTTTGTAAACATGACCAACTCTGAGGCAACCAAAGCACATAATCTTGTCCATGACAATTTATTTCATTTTTTTCTTTCTTCCAAAGGCATTGTTGCAAATGAAACTAACTAATCAAACTGGCCTGGACAAAAATGAAGGTACCCTGAATTTAATATTTTGTTGCACAACCTTTTGAGGCAGTCACTGCAATCAAGCAATTTCGGTAACCCTCAGTGAGACTTCTGCACTTGTCATAGGTATTTTTGCCCACTCCTCATGAGCAAACCGCTCCAGCTGTTTTAGGTTTGAAGGGTGCCTTCTCTGGACTGCATGTTTCAGCTTCTTCCACAGATGAAGAATAGGATGTTCACTAGAACCGCCCCGACGGCAGGAGTCCAAAAATTGCTGGATCGTATAAGCGGAGACAGGCTTGAGGTGCGAAACATGAAACGAAGGATGGACCTTCATGGAGTGGGGAAGTATCAGTCTGACCAGTGAGGGATTGTTCTCAATAACAAAAGGGCAGATGAACCTTGTTTGAACTTGAGTTTGTGGGAGTCCATTTGTAAGGGTTAAGTCTCAACCAGACCATATACCTCTGGTGTACTTAGGAGCAGTGATGCGGGGGCAGTGATGCAGCGGCAGTGATGTGGCGGCGGTGACACCAGCGGACATGGGCCCATACAACATGGAAAGGGAGACCTGTGGGGATGCCTGTGGCAGAAGTGGGCAAGGGTCTTATTCTACCCATGGAAGCTGGGATGCCCAAGTGGTTGGGTTATTGGAGACCATGCAGATGAGGGTGACCGCCATTTTCTGGTTAGGTCTCTTGGCTTGACCATTTGACTGGGGGAGGAACCAAGAGAACAGGCTAACAGTAGCTCCCTGTGCCCTGCAGAAGTTTTTCCAGATCGCAAGGATGAACTGAAGCCTCTGGTCTGAAACAACATCCACAGGGATTAATACCTCCTCCGTCTCCTTCATTATATTTATTTTAAAAGTTGTAAAGGCCCGTTTGTGAAGGCCTGCCTGATCAAACTATCAGTAAAATGAGTAAATATATAGTTTCGCAGTAAATAAAATGAACCAATTGATTACCTTTCACCTGATGACCTCATCCGTGACGAGCCCTCCTGTTCAGACACGGTTAGTGATTCAGCAGCTTTGTCTACAGGAAACTTATAGACTTATAGCCTCCTTCAACCCTTAAAAAAAAATCTCATTAAATTCAGAAGAGTACTGAATATATTTACATTTTGACAGCGACAGTAGTGTTTACAACAGCTCAACTACAATAAAAATTCAATAACTGGAAATACATATGTCAGTGCCAATGTAAAATAAATAATATTCCTGACATCAAAGTAAAGATTTCAGAAAAATGGATGAATTGTTAAAACAAACATAGATATATATTAGCTGATTAAACAATTATGTTACCATGAAAAGATGTAAAGATTGTTGAGTGTTTGGGACTGGCTCACAGTGACTGACCTGCTGGGAGACGCTCACAGAGCTGCACACCAAGAGTTGCCGGTAGAGGAAAAAAGATTTCATACATTTTTCTGAAATCTAATAGGGCCGTTTCTTCTTCACTCTTTACTTTGATGTCAGGAATATTATAAAAGATGAATGCTAGTTTATTTATTTAGATATATGATTGGACATATAGTCAGTAAAAATCCAAATATATCTCAATATGCAATATATAAAATCATTATCACAATATTGCATACTGTAGACACACAACTCTGTCTATAGATTTGTTTGTCTCACTCTTACCCCTGCCATGGCCGCCCTCATCCTTTCCCCATTAATATTTCCTTCTCAGTTTATTTCCCACACTTTTTTAAATCTGATATCTTATTTCCTCTACCTGCAGCTCTTGGTGTGCAGCTCTGTGAGCGTCTCTCTAGCTGTCAGCCTTGGTAGTGGCTGCAGTATTACAGCAGGTCAGTCACTGTGAGCTGGTCCCAAACACTCAACAATCTTTTTATGGTCACATAATTGTTTAATAAGCTAAAATATATCCTATAGTTGTTTTAATATCTGTAGTCACAGATCACCTCCTGTAGTATCAGCAACAACAACACAACACCAGCAGCAGCCGCATCCATAGCAACTGTTCCCTGTAGGTTATGTCAGCCCACAGTGTTTTAAAGCTAGAGTTGGGTATTCCCGGTTTCTTTTTGCATCACAGCATTTGCTGATGTATCGATACAGAAGCATCTGTATATGCGTGTCAATAAGGAATACATAACGATATATTTCTATGTCAATAGTATGAGATCAGTCGTATTTAAATCCTTGTTCCATGTGCCCTTTTTATACTTTGAGCGCCTGCCCTTCCAAGGTCTCTGCACGGCCCTGATTTGGGCAGAGGCACGAAATGAACGGATTTACTTAAACGATCCACAATAGATGACTGGATGACTGTCTTACCCTCTGAGGGAGGCAGGTCCATGACCAGTCCAGCACCAGATGTGACCATGTGTGATTAAGTATCGGCAGAGGTTGTAGGAGGCCAAAACTGGTTTGATTGAGTGCCACAGGGCAGGCTGCCACAAAAGTCTGTGTGCTCGCCCATGGTGGGCCACCAGGACCTTCTGCGCAGAAAGGTAAGGGAGTGGGAAACTCCAGGATGGCCTAGCTTGAGAGCATGGACCCATTTTAGTACAGAAAATCTGCATGAACAAAAAGGAAGTCAGGTGGACAGTAACCTGGAACCGGTTCCTGCTGCTGAGCTGTTTGAACCTCCTCCTCAATCTTCCAGGTTACCTCCCTAACGATAAAGGAGCTGGAGTTCTCATCTTTGCAGAATACATATGGCTTCACATTATGGGATTATGGTCTGTTGGATTGTGAAGTAAAAATATAGCAGCATAACTAAGGGATGGTTCAGGACTCACCTGAGCCAGCCCTAACTATAAGCTTTATCAAAGAGGAAAGTCTTAAGCCTACTCTTAAATGTGGAGATGGTGTCTGCCTCCTGAACCCAAACTGGAACCTGGTTCCACAGGAGAGGAGCTTGATAGCTGAACGCTCTGGCTCCTAGTCTACTTTTGGAGACTCTAGGAACCACAAGTAACCCTGCATTCTGGGAGTGCAGTGCTCTGATTGGATAGCTGCATAGATCTGGCCTCCGGGTGCTCCCCTCGGACTTGGAGACCGCTGAGGTTACACATGACAGCGTGCGTAACATGATGGCATACTCCACTATGGTGCACATTCCCTGGCAGAAAGATAGCACTCATTGATTCATCTTTGCCGTTAACAGGTGATGAAATACCTTACGTAGCTTTCGAGCAGAACATGGTGTAGGATGAGGCAGGCAAGGCTTGTTTCTCCCACACAGCTGATGTCCATCTCAATGCTTCACCACGGAGCAGTCCAATCATGTAAGCTATCTTGGCACAGTCAGAGACATACAGTATCTCACAAAAGTGAGTACACCCCTTGCATTTTTGTAAAAATATGATTTTAATGTGACAACACTGAAGAATGTAAAGTAGTGAGTGTGCAGCTTGTATAACAGTGTAAATTTGCTGTCCCCTCAAAATAACACATCACACAGCCATTAATGTCTAAACCGCTGGCAACAAAAGTGAGTAAACCCTTGAGTGAAAATGTCCAAACTGGGACCAAAGTGTCAGTATTTTGTGTGGCCACCATTATTTTCCAGCACTGCTTTAACCCTCTTGGGCGTGGAGTTCACCAGAGCTTCACAGGTTGGAGTCCTCTTCCAGTCCTCCATGACGACATCACGGAGCTGGTGGATGTTAGAGACCTTGCTCTCCTCCACCTTCCGTTTGAGGAAGCCCCACAGATGCTCAATAGGGTTTAGGTCTGGAGACATGCTTGGCCAGTCCATCACCTTTACCCTCAGCTTCTTTGGCAAGGCAGTGGTCGTCTTGGAGATGTGTTTGGGGTCATTATCATGTTGGAATACTGCCCTGAGGCTCAGCCCACGAAGGGAGGGGATCATGCTCTGCTTCAGCATGTCACAGTACATGTTGGCATTCACGATTCCCTCAATTAACTGTAGCTCCCCAGTACCACAGCACTCATGAAACCCCAGACCATGCTTGACTGTAGGCAAGACACACTTGGTTTGTACTCCTCACCTGGTTGCCGCCACACACGCTTGACACCATCTGAAGCAAATAAGTTAATCTGGTCTCATCAGACCCAAGGACATGTTTCCTCTTCTGGGACACTTCTGGAATGCGCTGTGGCGCTTCTGGTGTGAGCACAAGCATTGACTACAATGGCCGCGCATAGTTCCACCAGCCACAGCGCACATGCCTCCTGTGTGAGTCCGGCATCTGCTTGTCTTCAGCAAACTGTTAGCGAGCTTTCTTGTGCATCATCTTTAGTAGAGGCTTCCTTCTGGGACAACAGCCATGCAGACCAATTTGATGCAGTGTGCGGCGTATGATCTGAGCACTGACAGGCTGACCCCCTACCCCTTTAAACCCTGCAGCAATGCTGCCAGCACTCATACGTCCATTTCCCATTGACAACCTCTGGATATGATGCTGAGCACGTGCACTCAACTTCTTTGGTCGAGCACGGCGAGGCTTGTTCTGAGTGGAACCTGTCCTATTGTACCACTATATGGTCTTGGCCACCGTGCTGCAGGTCAATTTCAAGGTCTTGGCAATCTTCTTATAGCTTAGACCATCTTTATGTAGTACATTTCTTTTTTCAGATCCTCAGAGAGTTCTTTGCCATGAGGTGCCATGTAAAACTTCCAGTGACCAGACTGAGGGAGTGTGAAAGCGATAACACCAATTTTAACACAGCTGCTCCCCATTCATACCACATGACACCGGGGAGGGAAAATGGCTAATATTTGTATGTATATGTATCTGAATATGTTACCTGGAGTGATCCAATCTTGCCTTATTTTTCATACATTCTTTTATCCTATGGACTCTGTGTCCTCTAAACCTGTGCGTGGGTAATTTAAGGCTTTAAGACTCCCTTAAAAAGAGTTTTGTGAGCTGTTGGGGAACTAGTATTAACTTTGTTTCCTCTAGTAAATTCAGCAATTAAATAATAAACTAGATATTCCTTTCTTTGTATAAGAATATTGTATCAGTTTGAAATGGTGTGATGGTACTTACTAGCAGTAAGTTACTCTGTCACTAGATATGTGATATGCCTTGTTAACAGCAGATGAGCTGCACAGATGAGTGCAACACACACGCAGTTATTTATTTCTGTATACCTTTTTGGTCCATGACAGGAGTGATTTTAGTTTAACTTTTTGTTGCTACAGCAGAAACATTGATTTTAAGATGTAATTTTGAATGCAGTATTGATTTTACGGTCTTTATTTTTAATTAGGGCAACCCTAAAACAACCTCTAGCTAAATCTAAAAGCAAATAGGTAAGTACAAGGCCTTAGAGTAAGAGTAATTTTGCATTTCCAAATCAGAACAATCAATTATTTGTTTCAATAATCAATAGATTATATGACAGTTAATGGACATATAAGAACTCCTTTGTTGCAGCCCTAACCAACAATTAGATGTAGTTTTTTTGTGGTTTTCATGGCCAAAATATTTGTAGGGTGTATCTCAAAACGGGGATATAATCTGTGAGTTTAGCTGTTAGTGGACACATTGTTATACCTACTATTCAATACTCTGGTTCCTGGTTGCAGTTTGTTTGAATGATATACTAGAGATCTTGTTGTTCATGAATGGGAAGGCTGTGAGGGTTCAAGCAAGCACGACAAGAACATTTAATTCTTTAATAGTTTAAAAAAATGATGAGATCCTTCACTGGCTTTCTACCAATTTGAAGCTGACGGTGTTTGTTGAAATACTCGACCAAGCCAGAGGGACTACTACAGGGAATCAAACATGCAGATTTTCGTGTCACTCTTTATTCCACTCACATAAAGTACATAAAAACGCTGGGAATATTTTACTGTTATGTGTTTTACTCAAATACTAGCATTGATCTGTTTATTTAGAATAAAAAAATTGTACATCTAGTATTATACTCTGTTTTTACTTCAGCTTGGTACTAGTATTTGCTGTCATTTTGTTCATGATCACTTTATGTGACACCAACATTTTACATGTTTTTTAGTACATCCACATTTTGAGTCACATTTGGATTTCGATTTATAAAGTCACAGATTTTGTATTTTGAGACATCCTTGCATGTTGACATATTGATAAAATTGGTTTTGAGAGGATACTTTTTGAAAGGTGAGTATATTTTTGTAAACTGCCAACACTGTGAAATTTGAGAGCATTTTGGAATGTGAGGAGATTTTAATAAAGTATAGTTTTTGGGAAATTACAAAATATATACAATTTCATGAAATGTTTTGAATGTAAGACTATTTTAAAAATAGGGACATGTTTAGAAAGTGAAAACATTTTTGAAAGTGGAAAGAAACTGGCAAAATCTGAAAAAGTGAAAAGGTAAGGACATCTTGTCTGGCCCTACCTCTTTAAAAGATTAAGGCTATTTACTGGGGTCAGAATTAGATTTAGTTCAGTGAAGATTGCTTCAGAAAGTGAGGGCATTTTTAAAGGAGAGGACATAATGAATGATGGGACTAATAAATAATGACAGTTAGGCTCAGAAGTACAGAAAAGGACATTTTGATAATTTGATGAGTTTTATTCTGAATTTTTTTTATCTATTTATACAGACACCTATAACAACAGACCTGTTCAAATTACATCTGTATGTGATTTGTTCTGACAAATGTTTCCAAAGAGCAACGTATTCAAGGTTAATCTTTTTTACTTCACAAAGTTCCAAAATGTAGTCTGTTTTGCTGATGGTGATGTTTGTTGCATGTGAGTCTGTTTTGTGTCCTGTGGTGAATCTGTAAACAGAATCTGTTTGTTTGAAAGTAAATAATTATTAAATTAAGTGACACTTAAATGAAAGAGAAGACGGACTTAGCAGACTAAAGATACTTTTTTCCACTCTGCAAATCAAACCACAGCAGCAACTTCCTCCTGTTGACGCTGGTGTGGTTTCTTATTATAGTGTGCTCTGTTTTAGCTGATGATGATGTGTTTTTCTGTTTTGTTCCTTGTACTCAAATGTTTGAACTTGTTTTCACAGAAGTGAAGAGCTTTGTGGTTGTCTAGCTTATGATAAATACCCTTCAGCCTTACTTGGTCTTTCGCCTTACACAGCAGTGGTGTTAAGAAGAAGAAAACTGTCAAACCTGCTGACATTTATAAAAAAAAACTTACTAACTACTAAAATTATTCTTAGTAGTATTATTACATGTGTTGCAGTACTACTAGTAGTGCAAACAGAATAAAATATCCCATTAGTAGTGGCAGCAGTAAATGTACTAACAGTAGTGTAATGTAATTAGTATGTATTTTATTTTCCAGAGAGTGATCCAGCAGTAGTCTACTCAGCAGTGAGAGGAACAGGAGACGTCAGTTATGGACAAATAGTCATCAGACCACACAAGACGAGAGGTACAGCTATTTGTTAACTTTGGATGGAGCCAGGTTCGCTGTTACCCCCTGCTTCCAGTCTTTATGCTAAGCTAACCATGACCTGACTACAGATCAATCTACTCATCTCCCAGAAAGATATATATATATGTATGTATGTATGAATTTACGAAATACAATTACGCTGGTCGTTAAAACTGTTGAAAATATTGTACTTTTGTCAGTTAAATAAATGTGAATTATTAAATTACAGATTTTTGTTTTTATTGCATTTTGCACTTTTCTGGAAATGGGGTTTGTAATATTGTTGACAATATCGGATGTCTAATAACTATGTTAACACAAAATGAGCAAGTACTGTTGGTTAGCTTAGCTTAATCTGATATTTCCCACTCAATATAAACCCACAAGTGTGAACATTTTATTTTGGAGGTTATATTACAGGTTACTTAGGCACTAAAGTCTTTACTAGCTGGGACATTTCTTGGGTTTTACTGGTGCGACCTGATTCAGTGAATCTCTAGTTTGAAACTCTTGTTAGTTCCTGAGAACTGAGTGAAGCAGAGTTGTTGTCTGGTGACGGAGTTTCTTTGTCTCCAACAGTTTCTCATGTTGTTTGAACTGTTTGTGTTTGTGTGTTCAGAGTTTCCAGCAGAGCCAGAGGTCGTCTACTCTTCACTGAGGTAGACCTTCACACCTTCACACCAGTCCAACCACTGATGTCCAGCTGGCCTGGAATTGGTCCCCAGAGCCCCTCACACCTCATCACATCCATGAATTGATTTCAGTGTTAAAACTAAATTAGACTCAGACAGCTACAAAGAGACAGCTCTGATAAACTGAATGTTTTTAAACAATTGTATTTTTCAGTGAAATATCAGTGACATGAAAAGTAAAAATTAAATAAATTGTTAAAATGCTTTTCTAAAGTCAATCCTATTTGGGTTTTTTACCAGTGTTTTTACCAGTGTTTCAGTACACTGACATGTTACGACCTGTTTTTTTGTACTTTCATTTTATATATTTCTTCTTAACAAAATCTAATAATAACCTCTAGTTGTTTTCTGGTTAATATAATTACTATATTTACTTTAATTTATATTTTATTAATGTTTTTTTCGTGTTGTTGCAGCAGCAATTTGTTTCTCTGCAGGGTTAATAAACTTCAACCTCATTCTGTGTTTTTTTCCTGTGGTTCTGTGGGTTTCACAGTCAGATGGAAAATGTGACATGTTCTGGTTTCACTGAGGCTAACAGGCATGGGCGCCGTATAGGGGGGAAAAGTTAGGACAATTCCAATGGCCCCTGACTGTAAGGGGCCCCAAAAAATAATTATAAACTAATATAAAATTATATTATATTATACATTATATAAACCATCATTGAGTATAAATATATTTCAAAAAGTAAACCTCCATGTTGACCGACCCCCCCCCTGTATCTTCATGAAATGGTTTTGTTCTGCCTCAGCGCACTCATCAGTGACGGTGTTTAGATGGAGTCAGTAGTGATGGCAAATCTCGTTCATTAAAATTAGCTCTTTTTTTTGTCATTTCGTTCATTTGAACTAGGCTGGTTATTGCGGCGCTGCAGCCCTCTAGTGGGCGATTAAAAAACAGCGCCGTTCTCTGCCTGGCTTGCTTTATTTTACAAAGTATAATGCACAAATTCACCTCTTGATTACTGTATATAATCATTGTATAAACCCACCTGGGCCCACAACCAAATTCAAACCATGTAAAAACCTCAGAAATATGTTGTCAATATGTAATCACCACTACTCCGGCTAAATCCTTCCATTTTTACAATCTTTCCCAAGTATCCAACCAGACCAGCCAGAACAGGGCTGACGTACTGCGGTAAGCGTGTCGACTCATTTCTGTTTCCGGTGCTTGTGTGTTGGTACCGTGTTGTGCTGCTCTCGCTAAATAACAGTTACATTTGTTAGATTACAGCAGCCAACTGTCCGCTAAACACTTATTCTTTACAGTAATTTTGCCTAAGCACTCACAGTTCTTTCCATCTTTTAGTGACTGCTGTTCAATCTCATAGTTGTTCAAAAGTTTTGGTAGCTGACGCTACAGCACTTTAGCTTAGCTGTTAGCAACTTTAGCAGCTAGCGATGGCTTCTCCTTCTCCCTCTCTCTCTCCTACTTTCTCCTGCTCGGTGTGTCAGATGTTCAGTTACTCCTCTGCCTCCTTTAGCGGCAATGGTACGTGTAATAAGTGTAGTTTATTTGTAGACATGGAGGCGAGGCTCAGTGATTTAGAAGTCCGGCTCCGCACCTTAGTAGATCAGTCTTTATCTACTGTAGCTAGCCAGTCCCCGGTAGTCGGTGCGGAACGGTCTGAGTTAGCCTCTGGTAGTCATCCCCCAGCATCTCCTGTGCAGCCAGGAAGGGGGGTGACTGGGTGACTGTCCGAAGGAGGAATAGTCATAAGCATTCAAAGCCCACGGGGCATCATCAACCTGTTCATGTTTCTAACAGATTTTCCCCACTCAGCGACACACCCGCTGAGAAACCAACTCTGATCATTGGCAGCTAGTGGCCAGTGGCCATAGTTAAGTGCATCCCTGGGGCCAGAGCGGGCGACATTGAGTCGTATGTGACACTGCTGGCTAAGGATAAACGTAAATACAGTAAGATTGTTATTCACGTTGGCGGTAATGACCCAATCGGAGGTCACTAAGATTAATGTTGAGTCGGTGTGTACATATGCAAAAACAATGTCGGACACCGTAGTTTTCTCTGGACCCCTGTTCTGTCCTTGTTCTTGGTCTTTCGCACCCAAGTTGGAAATCACTGCAACCAATTCTCTTTGTTATAGTGTACCAAGCACCTGGTCCGTATTCTGAATTCTTATCTGAATTTGCAGAGTTTTTGTCAACTTTAGTCCTTAAAACGGACAAAGTTATTAGGGTAGGGGATTTTAATATTCATGTGGATGTTGAGAATGACAGCTTCAGTACTGCGTTTATCTCTCTGTTAGATTCCATTGGCTTCTCTCAGAGTGTTCATGAACCGACTCACTGTTTTAACCATACCCTCGACCTTGTTTTGGTGTATGGTATTGAAATTGAACATTTAGTGGTGTTCCCACAGAATCCCTCTTTGTCCGACCACTGTTTGATAACTTTTGAGTTTGTATTGCTGAACTACACGCCATTGGGCAAAAATTTCTATACAACATGTATGTCTGATAGTGCTGTAGCTAAATTTAACGGACGCGATTCCATCAGCTCTAAATTCATTATCAAGTCACAAAGTAACGGAGGGCTCCTATGCTAATTTCAGTCCCTCCCAAATAGATCATCTTGTTGATAGTGCTGCAGGCTCGCTGCGAATGACGCTCGACTCTGTAGCCCCTCTAAAAAAGAAAATACTAAAACAAAGACGGTTAGCTCCATGGAATTGGCGTTCCACCAAAGTGGAAAATTCTCGTTTAATTTGGCAAGATAGTCTTAAAACTTATAGATAGGCCCTCTGTAATGCCAGAGCAGCGTACTACTCGTCATTAATAGAGGAAAATAGGAACAACCACAGCACTGTAGCCAGAGAGTCACAGCTCTATTGAGCCAAGTATTCCCATTAGTTACGACTTCATGAGCTTCTTTAATGATAAAATTCTAGCTATTAGAGACAAAATTCACCAAGACCTGCCCTCAACTGGCACCAGCTTATCTCTAAACTCAGGAACCTTAGAAACAACTGTAAAACCAGATATATGTTTAGACTGTTTTGCTTCCCTCAGTCTTTACCAACTAACTTCAATAATTTCTTCATCTAAACCATCAACCTGCCTCTTAGACCCCATCCCGACTAGGTTGCTTAAAGATGTTTTACCCTTAGTCAGCACTTCTATGCAAGATATGGTCAATCTATCTTTATCAACAGGCTATGTACCACAGTACTTTAAAGTAGCTGTAATTAATCCTCTTTGAAAAAGCCCAAACATGATCTGGATATTTTAGCCAACTATAGACCTATATCTAACCTTCCATTTCTCTCTAAGGTCCTGGAGAAAGCAGTTTCTAAACAGCTGTGTGACTTTCTACAGAGCAATAGTTTATTTGAGGATTTTCAGTCAGGATTTAGAGCTCATCATAGCACAGAGACAGCACTGGTGAAAATTACTAACGACCTCCTTATTGCATCAGACAAAGGACTTGTCTCTGTACTGGTTTTATTTGATCTTAGTGCTGCATTTGATACCATTGACCATCAGATCCTATTGCAGAGACTGAACATTTCATTGGCATTAAAGGAACTGCTCTAAGCTGGTTTAAGTCCTATTTATCAGATCGATTTCAGTTTTTACATGTTAACGATGAGTCCTCCATGCACGCCAAAGTTACTCATGGAGTTCCTCAAGGATCTGTTCTCGGACCAATCCTCTTCACTTTATATATGCTTCCTTTAGGCAATATTATCAGGAAATATTCCATGACCTGTAATTTTCTAATGTTAAACTCAGATAAAACTGAAGTTATTGTTCTGGGGCCTAAGCACCTCCGTGACGCATTATCTAAAGTTATAGTTTCCCTTGATGGCATCGCCCTGGCCTCCAGCACCACTGTGAGGAATCTTGGAGTTATCTTTGATCAGGACATGTCGTTTAAGTCTCACATTAAGCAAATTTCCTTCCTTCCTTTTTTCACCTACATAATATTGCAAAAATCAGGAAAACTAGTCCATGCATTTGTTACTTCTAGGCTGGATTACTGCAATTCCTTATTATCAGGCTGCTCGAAAAAGTCCATTAAGACTCTTCAGCTGATCCAGAATGCTGCAGCACGTGTTCTGACAGGACCCAGGAAAAGAGATCACATTTCTCCTGTTTTAGCTTGTTTGCGTTGGCTTCTACAATAGAATTTAAAATCATTCTTCTTACCTACAAAGCTCTTAATGGTCAGGCACCATCTTATCTTAAAGAGCTCATAGTACCTTACTACCTCACCAGAGCACTGCGCTCCCAGAATGCAGGGTTACTTGTGGTTCTTAGAGTCTCCAAAAGTAGACTTGGAGCCAGAGCGTTCAGCTATCAAGCTCCTCTCCTGTGGAACCAGGTTCCAGTTTGGGTTCAGGAGGCAGACACCGTCTCCACATTTAAGAGTAGGCTTAAGACTTTCCTCTTTGATAAAGCTTATAGTTAGGGCTGGCTCAGGTGAGTCCTGAACCATCCCTTAGTTATGCTGCTATAGGCCTAGACTGCCGGGGGATTTCCTATGATGCACTGAGCTCCTCTCTCCTCTACTTTCTCTCCCTCTGTATGCAACCTCATCCCATTATTGCATGTTACTAACACAACTTCTCCCCTTTCTGGTAGTCTTGTGCTTTCTCGTCCCTCTCCTCCCTCCTATCACTTCCTGCAGGTTTTCTGGCTCTGGAGCTGTGGAGTCTGGATCTGTGGTTGCGGGTCACCTGCTGCCCCCGTGTTCCTGCTCGACACCCTCTGCTGCAACGACTATTGTTACTAGTCCTATTGTTATTATTGTTATTATAATCATTAACATTACGATTGTTATCATTAACACTACTACACATATCTAAACTATTTTTCATTCAGTCTATAGCAACATCACCATTAATGTCTGTACCTCTGTGTGTATATTGTGTAGGCTGCCTCTCTCCCCTCTCTCTCTCCTTCCATCCTTCTCTTTTTCTCTCTGTTCCTCTCTTCCCCCTCTCTCTCTGACTCTCTCTCTCTCTCTCTCTCCTTCACCCCCAACCGGTCGAGGCAGATGGCCGCCCACCCTGAGCCATGGTTCTGCTCGAGGTTTCTGCCTCTTAAAAGGAAGTTTTTTCTTGCCTCTGTCGCCTAGTGCTGCTCTTGGTGGGAACTGTTGGGCTTCTGTAAATAACATCACAGAGTACGGTCTAGACCTGCTCTTTTATGAAAAGCGCTGTGAGATAACTGTTGTTGTGATTTGGCGCTATATAAATAAAATTGAATTGAATTGAATAAAGGCTTATGTGTATAATTACTATCATTATCTCTAAAGTGCTCATTCATACAGTAGCCTAATGTCCCTATCCACGAGTAAAATATTAATATCAGATTTGCAGTAAATATTTTGAAGTAATAAGCTTGATACACAATATGAATAAACACACTTATTAAAATTCAACCAATTTAATAATAATCTGGACCAAGTTCTTAAAGAACTCCAGCACAGACAGAGGAACAGAGAAATATTAACACATTATATAAATGCAGCAGTTTGGCAGTTCTGGATGCAGAATGGGCCACATCAGGTCCTGTTTCTGCAGACAGAGAAACACACATGACCACATCGCTCTAAAACACTGCAGGTTGTTCACCAGTCAGGAGCTGTGAAACAACAGCACGGTTCTGTTGGTAAATAAAAAGGAAAAGTTACGTTGCGTTCTCTGGTGGACCGGATCAGCTGTTAGCTGTAAACACATCACAGGGCTAACGCTAAAGTTGCTGTGTTTTAATGTTTTAATGACCGGGTCTGTTTGTTTTGGAGAGGAGACGACCTCGGAGGTAATTCAGCTCCAGGTAGAACCCAGTCAGGGCTCTGAAGTGGACCCAGAACAACTCTCATCAGCTGTTAGCTGTAAACACTAGCAGGACTGAAATTACAGTGCAGCTGTGTTAAAACTATAACTTAGCACAACATCACTGCGCTGTAATAACGTTATGCTTTATAAAATGTCACATAATTAACAAAATAGCTATATAATATCATTCTCCGGCACTGGCAGTCACTCAGCCTGCAGAATGAACGAAAGACTGAGGAGGACCCATGTGAGCGCTGAACGACTCAGACCTGGAGACCCACAGTTGAGAGTTGTGAACTAATCAGTTCTGTTTCCTGTGCTCACAGCCCACGCAGCTGCCGTGTGACGAGTGAACGTAGGAGTCCAAGATCCTTCACGCATGCGTGAAAATGAACGAATCACTCACTGAGACAAGCCGTTCCTCCTGAGCCATATACAGGATTAGGTCTTATGAGTGAAATGTTCATTGAACGACACAACACTAGGAGTCAGTAGATGCACCAGAACACAGTTATCACAATGTTGCCTAGTAAACCAAACTCTGGTTTTCAAAAAAGGAAAGAGAGAAAAGACAAAGGACAGGATGTTACCTATCTGTACCCCAGTTTTTCACCAAGAAAAGTGGGCAGCTTTTAGTCTGTGAGTGGTGTTAACCTGTTGGCTTAATGTCCACAGTGAAATAAGATAGCTAGCTACAGTCTGGTGTTTCCTACATTTCATCACATCAACACATTAATCAGTGCAGGGAAACGTTTAGCAAGATGTTCATATTAAATCATTGTCCCTGCCCCTTTTAGCAGACTAACAACAGATGTGTCAGCAGCAGCCCAGTCTGCCCATAACTGTAGCCTCCCTGTCCCAGTGAAAAGGTGAGCAGCACTCATTCAAGGGAGTCTGGAGATTTCTCTGTCTCTCTATCTCTTTTTATGATAACAAAAAAACAATGAAATATTTCTCATATCATGATCATATGAAATAAAATTTAAAAAACACCTTCCTGTCTGTACTGGATGCTGGACAGCAGCTTACCTCAGTCTGCATGTAAGTTACAGACTATATTAAAATTATCCAATTTGATAAATTCATTTAGATTGAATTATGGCCGTTAATAACATCTATAGATACAGACTTTATTATTCCCATCATGAAGGGCAATTTATTTGAGAAGCCAATAGTGAACTGCATCCTGTATGCAGACTTGCATGTACAAACCACCAGCATATTGTGCTAGTACTACCATTGAACTACAAGAAGCCAGACACTTGCAAGCCTTTAATTAGAGTTATGTAAAGATTTTGATGGGACAGTTAAGTCCTAGAGAAGTAGTGACAACAGCTGTGCAGAGGGGGTCCAATTAGATATTTTTGCCATGGGGCCCAAAATTCTTGGTGGCCCCCACAGTATATGAAAAGTTAACTCAAATTTGTGACAAGTTATTTTTAAATTTAGTATCAAGATTAGTTATTTCAATACCTTTCATAGATTTCACTTTATTTATTGAATGAATTGAATGAATGATAATGAGATACCTTTTCTTTGACATCATCAGATCACGTTAGACTTTCAAAATGAAACTAGGTGTAAATGTTGTCAAGTGTCGTATTTAGTTAGGTTTAGGCAACAAAACAACTTAGTTAGAATTAGGAAATTAAGTTATGTAATGATACTTGTTTCACTGTCCATTTACAGAAAAGAAAGTGAGTAATAAATTCAGCACATTGGCCAAGCCCAGGTGCTAGCTGTTTAATCTAAACCAAGCTGTCACCACAAACAAAGCATTATGTATTTACATTTATTAATCACAGCATTATCAATAGTCAGTCCAAATCGATAGGGCAGGTGTGTAGAAACAGCGGTTTCTCTCTCCCTCTCACACTTTGCCATCATGTTGTCACCACCCCGGCATCTGGCCGGTGACAGTTGTTGATTGAGAGTGTGTTTATTGTGACCTTTGAGTGAATGTGGTGTGCTTCGTGCATTTTCTGCTTGTCTGTGTTCTCTCTCTCTTTCTCCTCTCTTCCTTGGTGGACTCTCTGGTTTTGGCGCCAATCTGCACCTGCCGGATCATTGAGTCAACTCTAGAATTGCTGATTTCTTCACTCATATCTGGGATTGTCAGCCAGTTTACACAAAATTCCTGAGAGCGCCAACGTAACATCTTGCCAGCCACAAACCATGACTCTAGCCCAAAACCCCCTCAGCGCTACCAAACTGCCTGCTTCTAACTTTACCTGTTTGTGAACAATAAATCTCTTTACTGAACCTGCGTTGTGTCCGCACCAAGCAGGAATCTTCCGGTCTACAATATGAGTCCCTTAAACCTGCATTCTATTAAAAATCCAGTTGGGGCAACTCTTCTGGTTGCAAAAAGAAGTCTGGCTCCATTAGAAATAATGGTAAAATGACCCTACTTCTCAGCTGAATAATTACCCCAGTAAACACTTTCCTGATGAGTTTATTGTCTCAGTCACTAGTTTCAAGTCTTGACAGTTAAAATGAAGTTACAGTTGCACCTAGCTAAGCAAGCTGGCTAGCTCCGCACACGGCCGTTAGCTCCACCGTATCGTCACTTCCGAGCACTTCCTGGTAGCAAAAACTTGACATGGGCCCTATCGGCCAATCTCGAGGCTTCAAAACGGCAGTCCACAAACCAACGGGTGACGTCACGATGACTACGTCCATTTCTTATATACAGTCTATGGTCCGCACTAAGTCTAGCTTTCATCCTAAACGCTGACATATGTCTCTCTTGTCGATCACTGCTGCAGTGGGGGGGAAATGAAATGAGAGCCAACAACTACAAATTTACAACCACGAAAAAAAGACAGAAGAAGAAGACACCAAGCTAAGTGACGGGTTCTGTCTTACTTTGTGGAGCTTACAGTAATCATATACCAAAATACAAATTGACAGAAGAACTCGTTCTGTTTGTTAGAGTGAGGAGCTTTGTAGCTGGTGATCTGTCTGAGCTCCACAGAACCAGAGTCATTGAGAAATGATGCTGTAGTCAGTCTCTCTATGGTGGTTTAGCTTCACACACCGCCTTGCTGCCTTGCTGAACCTGCCCTGTCTCCACTCCTAAACGTCTTTTTCTTTTCCAACCTTAGCTGAGTTTAGCTGTGAACCAGGGTTTGTCTCCCTCTGGTGTGTAGAGATACACAGGACTCCTCACAGACACTGATGTAGGACGTCAGCCTGTGTGAACTCATCCAGACAGTTAGTAGCAGTCCTGAAAACATCCCAGTCACTACAGTCCAAGCGCACTCGAACGTCCTCCATAGATCACTGGTCCACTTCTTTAAAGTCTTCAGAACAGATTTACAGTACTTTAATTTCAGCCTGTGGTCGTGGAAAATTGTGGTTTTCCTGGTGAGGGATAGAACAAATAACTGAGTTACAACAACTGTTGTGTTTTAAGAATTTATTAATAAGAGAATAAACAGAGTAGGACTACTCCAACACAAAGACCAGAGGTTCTGTCTCCTTTGGTCCAATATCTGAGGTTCGAGGAAGCCCGATTCCAGGATAGTGACCGTTGCTACGGTGTGGTATTTGTCCCGCCCCTCCTCTACTGTGATTGGACAGCTGAGTAAAAAAGTGACAATGACGAGCACAGCGTTTTTCCCAAAGTTGAACATTTTTCTACTCTTGCTCATCGCCCGGCGCCGTCAGAAAAAAACGCTTTGGTGGACACGGGCCCTAAGTAGCTACTGCCATCATTGTGTCACAGTCTAAGATGCAAAGAACATTGTCGTCTAGTGTAAACTCCAGCAAAAAGCTTTCAACCGCAAACAATTCTACATCTGATTTATTGAAGCATCTGCTGAAGCAGCACAGCAACGTGAAACTTACAGAAAGCAACTGCAGCAGCTGCTGTCACTGATGCTTGGACTAATCGGGAGAGAGTGGCGTTAACGCAACATTTTGTAACTATAATACTGCTCTCATAAACAGGCTAAATGTGCAGTAAACCCGCTGTTAAAAAGTCAGGATTTACTCACTTTATTTTTTTTATTTCAGCCGGTGGCGTTAAGTAACATTAGGCCTTGGCTCTATGCTCTAAGCTCTGTAAAAACCACACTCCTTGCTGATGTTATGGACATGATGTTAGTTAAAAAGTCGGGGGAGACTGTTATGAATCTTTAAGGACAACCCAGATTAATTTTATAATCCAGTCTACAGTTGACCTTTAATTACATTTCCTATTGTTCACCCAAACAATTTCTGTTGTCTATACAGTCTACCTCCTTATTTTACTTTTGTCTTTTTTTCATTTTTTTACAGTATCAATGAGGCTGAAGCTCTCACTATATTTGCTGCATTTATACAGAGCTACCTTTTGGTTTCACTGTGATCTGAATGGATTTCTTCTCCTCTGTTTGTCTGTAGCTTGGTGTTTTGTGGAGGAGCTGTTAAAGTTAACAACAGCACCACCATGCTGACAGTTGTCTCCACTGCAAGCTGCCCTACAGGGACATTAACATAATACTGAATCAGCTTCATTGTAAAGATGTCTGTGAAGATTCTCAGCCATCCAGAGTTTTCCAGGGAAACTTCAAATCAAGGGCGAATGGACTTAGTTGATACTCTGAGTCGTTTCACCTCTCATCCTCTTGATTTGACCTTGATTTTAATTGTCCTTGGACTTCCATTGTAAAGCCACCCACAGCACCACCAGGTGGTGACATTGCTGCACTAGAGGAGGGTGTGGTCTTAAAAATATACTGATGAATATTCTGTAAACACATGTATGTGAACTGAGACAAACATCTTTAAACCACATTAAAATATACTTTTAGAGTCTAAAATGTCTTTGTATTTTCTAAATGTAAATACATGTTTACTAAAGAACATGCCATCTCATCTAATACCTTAACACTTTAAACTAATCTAAGTAGCAGTAATCCACCATCCACTAAACTACAGAAGTGTTCCTTAGATATTTCACTTTGTTCAATTAACTCTCATATGTTTGTCTGAAGGTCTCATTTTTACAGTGTTTTTACAATTTATGTATATTTGTGACTGCAGTTTAGACTAGAGGAAATGGTGTTACAGACTGGTATCTGTTCAGCCCTGATACAATCATCTAAAATTATTTTGGTACCATAGTCCCATTAATGTCTGCAAGTGGCATCTGTTTCACACATTAATTTTCTAAGAATCAATAGAAGTGGTCACTAATTTTATATAATAAATAATAAATCATCAGTCATTTAGCTGACGATTTTATCCAAAGCGACTTACAATTGCTAAATATGTCAGAGGTTGCACTCCTCTGGAGCAACTAGGGGTTAAATATCTTGCTCAGGGGCACATTGGCGGATGGCAAAGGCATGTGTCTTATGCACTTCGCCATCACCACCCCATATATATTCAAATGCTCTCTGTGGAGAATACCTGATGCCTTCAATCAATCAGATGAAATATACCTTATTTCATTATATATTATTATTATTATTTGCCTGTAACACAACAGGAGGGTTAAACTAAACCAAAAGCTGTGAGGTACTTTGATCACATCGCTCTTGTACCATCTCTCATTAGGTTTTATTGGATGGACAGTTTTACAGCTGTCCGCAACAATTATAACATTCAGTATTATTTAACAGTATCTAATAGTATAGCTGAAGCTCTTTGAGGTCCAGGAAGACTGTAACCATACAAACAGGAGATATAACACAGACCTGCCGGTTTCAATGCTTGTTCACTTTGAGACTAAAAATAAAGCCTATTTCCTGCTATTTGTGTGAGAGAAAACCACAAGTGATACAGAAAGAGGAAGGAGGTGGGTTTTACTTGGTGTCACTGGAGAACATGCTGATCTCAGATGACCAAGATTTAAAATGGAGGAATCATCTTTACCATGGCTGCTGGGTGAGTAAAAATCTACTTAATGTGTGTTTAATGTGTTTGTCTCCACGTTTCTCAAAGATTAGTTCTAAAACATTTCTGTTGTTTCTGAGTGTGAATAAGGACTGAATTCAGCCAAATAGCGTCAACAACAGGAGGATAACAGGTTGAAGAAAATTTCATAAAAAGTTTGAGAAAACAGGGTATTTACTAGCGCTGCACAATCAATCCAAATACTATCAAAATCCCCAAAATGGCCAAGTGCAAATCATAGAAGGTGTCATTTTTTGAAAGTAAAATGACAAAACAACATTACTGTATAATGAAGTACTGTAGTGCTGCAGGGACCCAAACAAATGTCACATCGTCATGATTTAATATTTTTAGTGAAAATGAAAATTTTGATCCAAAAAAGATAATTCCCACTAATCGTGCTACAAAAGAGAAAATGTTTGGAAATGAAACTAAAATGGTTGCACTTTATTTTAATTTGTATCAAATTTGATCAAAACTTGAAATATGTTCCTTGCTTGTTGCCAACAGCGCTGCAGTTTAGTATAGAAATTGTGCGGTAGTCATTCACGTAGAAATGAGACATGATTATACATAAAACTTGATTTTGGATGATAAGATGAATATTACATTTTCAACAGCTCGAATCTGCAAAATCTGCACTGCAAACGGGGTTAAACCCCCTGCAAACAGAGTATTTATGATGTAAATACAATGAATGTGGGTAAAACAGGAGCTGACTTCTCATTATAACTTTGGTCTTTCTCACCTTGTTCTTGCTCACTCTTTGTGCTGCTAACCAAAAGGCAAACATTTATATATAATAGGAGGAAAGACTCCATGTGGATATGTCTTTTTACACGCACTGGCTTGTAAAAAGAAAAACAACAGTTCAGTCAGTGTTTCCCACACATAGACTTTACTTCTATTGATTTGCCTGTTGATTAAAAAAACGCATTGTGCTACTAAACACTGTAGTAACACGACCACAGACAGCGGTTGGACAGCACTTTGTGTATGAACATTTATATGAGTCACAAGTACACAGAAGTGCTAATAAACAGAATAAACTACAGCTTTCACTAACTGCTGATGCCCCGACAGCCATCTTGGATCACGAAGTCGAGGCAGCGCGGTTCTCCCGACTTCCCAAGTGGGAAATCTGATTTTAAACTTTGAACATAGAAATTCCGACTTCCCATGTCAAATGGAAAGCACCATTAACTCGGGGTTATCAGGTAAACTCAGGGTTGACAAACTCTGACTGCCTACACTGGGGTTAAACGGTACTATGACAGTGGATAAGACGTTGGTTAGCTGAGTCCGTGTTAACCTAATTGGAGTTGGTGCGCGTTAACATAAAACGGGCGTATTCGGCTGTGCAGGCAGAGTTTTTTACAACGGCACATGCTCTGTATTTCTCCAGAAGAATGCACGTTGATTATGTCAGGATATGAGGTTTAAAGACACGTTAATGACTTAATCTAATATTGTGGCAGCTGACAAAGCCAGGGAGGCTTGTTGGCATCGCATTGAGTAAATTTGTAGCCTAATTATCTTCCCAGTGTTCTTATTGTAGGCTATGTATTTTATGGACTCCTTTATATGTAATATGATTAAGATTTAAAGATGCACATAAGGTCCATTGTAATAGAAAAAAAAGGAGCCAGCAAAGAGGGGTAATAATCCGAGACAGAATTTAATTTCCAAGATTGATATACAAGTAAAAAACTTGAATATTCTCTGACATTATAGTCACACACTTATGAGAGAAACTTCACTTTGCATGCAGTGGAAAGTTAAATTAGACTTCACAATCGGATTTAGTAGTGAGGAAATATGCACCTTAGAGACTTTATACTCCTCCCTAAAATCACCAAGGCTGCAGGACTCGCTGTGTGAACCAGAGGCGATTCTAGGATCAGACCTTTAGGGGTGCTCAGCCCCTAATGAGAATGTAACATGTATGCAACGCCTTGCAAATGTGTTCACTAATCGGTGGAGAGGCCTACTAGAGAGGAGCTGGTGCACAGCGGAGCGAGTCAGTCAAGGGCGTCACTTTGTGTTGAAAAGTGGTGGAGACAAAAGGGCTCAGATCAGGGGGTGATGATACATTTGGGTCATGAGACGTGACTTTTAGCACTGTTTAGATTAAACATTTGATGCTGAAATATATGTATGGGGGGTCTGGGGTTCCTCCCCCAGAAGATTTTAAGCATTAAACTGGTAATTTCCTGCATTCTGGAGACATTTTCTGCCCCAATTTATGGTGGAAATGTCTTTTTCTATATGAGGGAAAACTATAATGTATTGCAAGTTTTCTTATTGTGCAAATAAATCTTTCTCAAAGCATTTTCATTTGTCAGTTAACATTTCTTGGTGCAAGCTGTTTTTCAGAACATTTTTAACAAATGCTTTGAAATAGTGATGGGGACAAAATCTGACATTTCAAAATGTGGTGGGGACATGTCCCCAGCGTCCCCAGCATAAATGACCCCTATGGGGTCAGTGGACCAGTTAGGGTCAGACAGCAGTGTGGAGCTGTAGACTCGTGTTTACGCCCTCAGAGGAGGGAGGATGTTAAAAGTGTCTCCCTAAGTTAAGTGTTCGGTCTTGTGTTTTCAGCAAAAACAACGATCAGTGCAAGTTGGGAGGGGCCACACATATCCCCCCTCAAAACTGAAAGTAGGCTATTAGTTTGGCCCAGACTGACACCCAATCAGCCTTCTGCTGCAGCTGACTAGTCGGCCAACGCGGTCGCAGATCATTATAAAACATTAGAAACATGCCAGTATTTATGGACCTTAAACCAGTTTCATGTAAGAAAAGCCATATGAAACTGTAAGTTGTCCCTTTTCTACTGATGGAGAATCAATGGAGCACACGTGGAGAGAGAGACAGAAAGAAGGAGGCACACTGATGTGTTTACCAGCAGAGGTACCTTAGGTTGTTTGTGGAGAAAAGAGAAGTGAAGGGAAAGGAGACTCAGCAAGTGAGTGACGCCTAAATATGGTGGAGAATGAAGTATAAATAAAACAAGCTAGTACAATAGTAAAAACATACCCGCAAACACAGATATACTGGTGTTCAGCCTAACAGTACAAGGATATGACTTTTTGGTCCATATCGCCCAGCCCTAGTGGGTCATGGAAATCCATCGTCATGGCAACTGACTTTAGTAGCAACTGATTTTAGTAGCAACTGATTTTAGTAGCAACTGACTTTCTGAGGGAAAAACACAGCTGGTTCAGCACAGTGCTAATCTAATGTCAGAGAAAAAATAATTATTTATAAAAGAAATGTTTGGGGAGCTGAGATGGCCCATGGGTTAGAACCCCTCAAAAGGTCTATGATAAAACTGTGTTTGTTTACTGTCTGATCAAGAACACATTAATTCTACATCTGATTAGTACTGTAAAATACGAACCAGTTAAACATTGAATCTGATGTCTTAAGGCAGCACCTTTGTGACTCTTATCTTTTAAAGCATAAAGTGGGTCATGCACACACGTTTGCCTTGACTGAATATCACACTAACATAAAGCTTGAAACGCGTTGTGATCAAAGTGGCTGCAGATCTTTTTTAAAGAGTTTAACCCTTTGGTGCCTACATGGCTTTTCTACTCTTGAACATCTTTTGTGCTTTTGCTCACTACTGTCCTAGCAAGGATTTAAAAGACACTGTGTCCTTAAATAAACGTAATTTGTTATTTCCTTCTCTAATATTTCACTTCACGTTTTTCTGTGCTCCACAAGCAGGTTATTCTGTTTTGTAGAAAGTCCAGATGTCTTGTTCCATGTAAAACCACAAACCAACCTGAGTGTGATTTCTCTTTAGTTCTGACCTCACTGCTGAGCTGCACAACAAACCAAGGTGAGCAAACTTCTTCTGTCACAGCTGAAAAGTTATTCACTCCCTGATAGAACAGTTAGTGTTTAGGACAGTGTTTGGGGAGGGAAACAGCCACTTAACAAATGCAATAAAACACTGAATGCAGTGTTGCAGACTGGAACCAAAGCGGAAACTGCTGCTATAAAAATGTTGTTCAGAAACCAGAACTGCACAACATGATGCACATGATGCCACAGAGAAGTGGAAAACAGTTTTTCAACCGTGCATGTGTTCATGTTTGTGTAGGCTTTTCGTGATGGATTTTGTCATGTCCTATCGTTAGTACTGTGTTTATTGTTTTTTGCATGCTTACAAGCTCAATTTACTTCAGTCATGCAAACAGCAATGTTTTGTAGGTCATTCTGCATAAAATAAAGCATTAACTGCAAGCCATGGCAGACCTGATTTTTTGCACCATTACGCATTGTAGAAGACTTCAAATTCCCTCATGTGAATTATTTTTGTGATACGATCGCCACTACAATATTGATTGGTAAATTATGTCAATAAACAGGTCTCCCTGTTAGGTCTCCTGGGAGGTCAGGACTGGATTTACAGGAAGAACAGAAATCTATTCTCTAGGAAAAGTTGAAAACTTTTACAAAAAGCATGGAGCAGTCAACCTGTGGCACTGCTGAGGTTGCTTTGATAGCAGCCTTCAGGTCGTCTGTATTGTTGGTCTGTTGTTCCTCTTGACAGTAGATTCTCTATGGGTGAGTGAGTTGGCTGGCCAACCAAGCACAGTGAAACCATGGTCAGCAAACCAGTTCCTAGTGGTTTTGTCCCTGTAGGCAGGTACCAAGTGCTGCTGGAAAAGCAAATCAGCATCTCCATGGAGGTTGTCAGCAGATGGAAGCATGAAGTGCTCTAAAACCTCCTGGTAGACGCTGCATTGACTCTGGACTTGATAAAACACAGTGGACCCACACCAGCAGATCACACAGCGCTTCAAATCATCATCTGACTGTGGAAACTTCACACTGGTCTTCAAGTGACTTGGATTCTGTGCCTCTCCACTTGAATTGGACCTTGAATTCCAAATTAATTGGTAAATTTACTTTCATCTGAAAAGAGGACTTTGGACCACTGAGCAACGGTGCAGTTCTTTTTTTATCCTTAACCCAGGTAAGACACTTCTGACATTGTCTCTTGTGGCTGTTGAAGCTCTGAGTCTCCGTCCACTCCTTGTGAAGCTCCCACAAGTTCTTGATTGTCAATTTGCTTGACAATCCTCTCAAGGCTGCGGTCATCCCTGTTTCTTGTGCACCTTTTCCTGCCACACTTTTCACACGCTTTTCATGAAAATGCTTTGATCCAGCACTCTGTGAACAGCCAGCCCTTTCAACAGTGACCTTCTGTGGCTGTGGAGGAAGTCAATGAGTGTCTTCTAGACTGTCAAGTGAGAAGTCTTCATGATTGTGGTTGTGTGCACTGAACCAGACTGACAGATTAAAGGCTCTTCTTGTCGCTACTCCACAAGCGGGGAGGGGAGAGCCTTTGTGTTTGTGAGGGTTTTGATATTCATTTCTCTTTTTGAGTAAGTGAGAGGTGCTTGATGGGTTTTTATTTCAGTCTGTCTGTTTGTGTTTTTCTGGCCTTTTCTCTCTTTCCCTCTCACTCGCTCTTTTAGTTAAGAGTATTTTTTTTCATAATGTATGTCAAAAAGTGAAACCTTCATATGTTCTAGAGACATAACGTGAAATATTTATTAATACTTTTGTTGTTTTAATCTTGATGATTACAGCTAACAGTTCATGGAAATATAAATATATAGTACAATAAAGACTGTGTAATAAAGAAATAGCAAACTGAGAAGTGTCAGGGAATTTTCTTCTTGAACCCAGATTCAAGCAGACAGTTCAGGACGGTTTAAACAATTTATTAAGCAACAAGGTGAAGCTCTGGTAACTCAGGAACTGCAACACTAAGCACAGGGAAGCAGGATTAGCGATAGGCAAAGGCAAAAAAAAGTTTATGGCTGGTAAGGCAAGAAACTGGCTAGACATTAGCGTCTAGTAAACATGACTTAACAATCCAGCGGGGAACAGGAGTGAAGCCAGAGCTTAAGAAGCTGCACTCCTCTGGAGCAACCATGGGTTAAGTGTCTTGATCAGGGACACAATGATGGTGGGTCACAGTGGGAATCAAATCTAGGTCTGTCACACCAAAGGTATCTATCTTATCTGTTGTGCCATCGCCACCCAGCAAAAGACAGCTCTGCTGGATGGACGAAACATGGATGTCAGCTCATATCTGAGTTTTAATTAATGGTTAACTCAGCATCTGAAGCAATGTCATCAGTTTAGCAGTGAAGAAGTGACAGTGAGGATATTATGAATGTGGAGAAAATAAACCCAAATAATCTCTCTAACCACATCTTTCTGTCTCTTCCTCCAGCCTCTCTGACTGTAAATCCCAGCAGCTCTCAGCTTTTCCGCTGGATGTCTGTCATGCTGAGCTGTGAAAGACGACAGCTCTGCTGGATGGACGCTGAGGAGGAACACAACCAGAGAAACCAGGACTCAGTGTGGACCTGACTGGGGAATATTTAGTATTTCTTCCTGTTACATGAGCTACATCAACCCATGGGACAGCGGAGTTTACTGGTGTGAGTCCAGAGAGGGAGCAACCAGTAACACCATCAACATCACTGTCCCTGGTAAGATCAGACTGTGGAGTTAGTGTTGATGAAGCTGTGTGTAAATGATGAAATAAGCTGTAGTTTGTCTCTGTGTTGAGATGGACCAGTGATCCTGCAGAGTCCTGTCCTCCCTGTGATGGAGGGACATGATGTCACTCTGCACTGTAAAACAAGGACCCCTCCCTCCAACCTCACAGCTGGTTTCTATAAAGATGGCTCCCTCATCAGGACTGAGCCTACAGGTCATATGACCATCCACCATGTTAACAAGTCTGATGAAGGCCTCTACAAGTGTGACATCAGCGGTTATGGAGAGTCTCCATCCAGCTGGATCTCTGTCACAGGTGAGGAGCTCAAAGATAATTCTCAAACTGACCTTGTTTTGTTTTCTACATTGAGTTCAGCAGGTTTCAGGACAGCAGAGATGATTCATGATGTGACAACATTTCTAACTTTGCAGTCTGCAAAGAAACAAGAGTGAAATCTGTCAGAGTTTAACCCACCGTTTGATACATGATCTTTTAACTCTACATTAACCACAGTAGAGAAAGATTACAAATTTACTTCTGTGTGTTCTGTTTCTGCATTTTGTTGAGTTCTCTGTGAATTTAATCATATTTTATTCTTCATTTCAGGAAAGCCCATGACTACAAGTCCTCCTTCTTCCCCCTCTCCTCCTGGTTCCTCCTCCTCGTTCTCACCCACCTCTCCTCCTGGTTCATCCTCCTCTTCCTTACCCACCTCTCCTCATGGTTCTTCCTCTCCTCCTCCCTCTGTGTCGTGGTCTACTGTTCTATCTTTCTGTGTTCTGATTCTACTGGTTCTTCTGGTTCTACTGGTGAGACGATGGATCCACATGAAACCTAAAGGTTAGACACAGACTAAGACAACAAAAAAAGTCATTTTATTTACAACCATGTGCTGCAATAACCTTAATTTGTGGAAAGTAAAAATAATATGTTACAAACAGTTTCTCTAAGTCAGACGTCAGTTAGGATTCTCATAAATTACATGGCAGTTGTTAATAAAACAATCTCACCACAGGGCCCACGTTCAGACTGCAGGTGCCAAAGTGACCCAAATCCGATTTTTTTGTTCATATGTGACTCAGATGTGATCTTTTTATGACAGTGTGAACAGGTCAAGTCACATGGAATCTCATCTTTCCAGTTCGGACTTGGGCCACTTTCATAAGTGGTCTAAAAAACAATAGAGCAGCTGTTTCCCTGCATGACGGAGCCGCGAAAAAGCTTCACATAGGCCATTATTATACATGTGGCTCTCTTCCTTCTCTACCTTGCTATCATCTTCTCACAAATTCCCTTTTTTACACCTGAAATCCACCGTATCATGAGTACTCTTCTGAGTTACGTTCATGCTACTTATCCGATTGGACGCAGTAGAGCGAGAGCAAGAGAGAGAGTGAGAGATTTGGGAACCAGATTCCCTGCACAGCGCCAGAAACAGTAAATGTCACAGAAAGGACAGAAAGTTGTGAACATTTATCATAATTTGGGAAAGATGTGACCCGGGAAGTAAACTGAGAGCTAACAGGGGCTAACCCCTGTGGCTTCTTGTTTACTTCTGTAAGACAGCGTGCTGCGTGTGACGTGGTTTTATTCTTCTGCATATGTGGGTCACTTTCAGGCTGTGGACAGTTCAAACTGGAGTCTGATATGGGCCACATTTAAACAGTAATCTGAACTGTCAAACTAAAGAATCGGATCTTGAAAATAATTCAGAATTGAGCATCAAGGCCTCTGATGTAGTCTTGCGCAGGCTTGTGGAGCTTTTGATTGAGTCACATGATCTTGATCATGTTTGAAATTTCTGCTCATTTTGGTTCATTCAGCTGCTGAAGTAGAAGTTGTGGATGATGACATCACATACACTGATGTCAAAATATCACGTCACCTAGCAGCCAATCATATGCAGCGGAGGTGACAATGTTTTATTCATTCTGTTTTTCAGGGACAGTGACTGTGTGTTCTTGTTCTTATGTCTTTGTGAGGATCTGTTTTAGTTTCAGACTTTGAGATTGTCAGAGTTTGGGCTAGAATCCAGAAGCAGACCAGACACAAAACTGGTTAAGTTAAGAGGTTTATTGTCAAACAACAGGCAAAAGCTAATGGCAGATAGGGTTGTGAACCTGAGGCGTTTTAAGTTTCCGATTTAGATAAATCCCCTTCACTCGTGTTGTGTTGGTGTGTTTTCAACTTTCTCAGCAGCAGCAGTATTAACAAATATAAAAACTGTCAAAATGTAAATTGTACTTCAGTTTAATTATTGGACTTTCACACATCTGTCTTCAGCTGTATCCTGATTTTTGCTGTTGTTTTCCAGAGAGTGATCCAGCTGCAGTGGACTCAACAGAGACAGAAAAAGAAGAAGTCAGTTATGGACAAATAGCCATCAAAGACATCAAATCAAACAGGATGAGAGGTACAGCTGCTCTTATTTGTTTCCATCATGTTGAAATGTTTTGAAAACAGCCACAAGATCCAGGAAGATGAATAACACTACAGGGGATGAGAAAAAGAAAATCAAATGCAACAATATTGTCATTCCATATGTGTCTGGAGTATCAGAGAAACTGGAGGAGGATTTACTACAACCATCACATCCCTGTGTTTTGTTCAAACCCAAGAACACGCTAAGATAGATACTGGTCCACCCTAAAGACCGCACATCCAAACACAAGAAAGCAGTTTAGTTTATGCGGTCCATTGCAGTGAGGAATGCACAAACCACTACAAAAATGCATGGCTCAACATAGAAAAGCAACCTCCTCAGGTCAAGACTCAGCAGTTTACTTACATCTGAAAGAGATTGTTTGAGGACCACAAAGTGCACATTTCAAACAGAGAGGATAGATGGTTTAAAACGCAGCTATTTACACCCAGGTTGAGAAGCCATTGCTTAACAGGGGAGGGGGTCTGCGACACCACTTATTCCCCACTTAGGATGCTGTCCTTTCATCACTTCCCAGGAAACTAAACAAATGTTAATTTTTGGCCTCAGCTGAAGATGCCAACATTGGTAATTCAGACTAGACCTCAGGTGGCTCCAACCACCATATTGACTGTTGTTGCCAGGAACATTAACGAACCAGCAGTCAATCATTAAATTGTTAAATTGCTGAGTTTCCCTACTAGTCAGTAAGAACTGAAGCAGTCTCTTGTATGAGGGACGATAGGCAACTGGACAGCCAGGCTTCGTACAGGCAGCAGGACAGGCAACTGGAGCAGGTGTCAGTAGGGCCACCGACGGAGAACAAGAAGCTGGTGTTGGTTGAACCACTGACTGAGAACTAGGCAAAAACTCAGCTGGAACAGGGCTAGCTGGCAGGCTAGTGGGCAGTGAGTTTCTGATGTCTTGACACAGTTCACAAAAACGTTCAGCATGGAGACAGGTTTCCTGGACTAAACTAGAACTGAATTGGAAGCTGGAGCAGGTGAATTGTTAGCAATTTTTTAACAGGGGATTTGCTGGCTGACTGGCAAGTCATCCTGGCAGGGCAGGCGGGAGACTAGCCGCAGAGGGGCTTGCGGAACAGAAAACAGGCATGTGGAGGCCAGTTGACCGAAGGCTAGCAGGCTGGGATGAAGACTGACTGCTCGCAACCTGCAAGTTGTCACGTTGGTGGAGAGCAGACTGAGAGGCAGGTGGGGGAGCAGGAACAGCAAGTGGAGTTGGTGATATTTATTGCAAAAACTACAGTCAAGGTGTAGGGAGTCCAAAATACAAAGCAATAGCAACAATGAACTGGCACAAGAGGGGAGAACATAATGACACACAGGTGAAACCAGTAGACAATCAGTGAGGATACAAACACAGGAAGTAAAACATGACAACACAGACACACATACACCCACACACACAGACACATTAATAAGTAGTAAACAGTAAACAGGTGGCTGATTAGAGACAAAGTTACTGGGCTATAATAATGGAACTGTTTCTGACACTGTGAGTCAGAAGAGAGCTGTTCATCAGAGTGATGGCTTGTGGGAAGAAACTGTTCCTGAGTCTGTTGGTTTTGGCGTACAGTGCTCTGTAGCGCCTACCAGAGGGGAGGAGCTGGAACAGGTTGTGTCCAGGATGAGATGGATCTGCATTGATGTTTCCTGCCCGTTTCCTGCCCGTTTCCTGACTCTGGAAATGTATAAGTCCTGAATGGAGGGCAGGTTGGCACCAATTGTTTTTTCTGCAGTCCTGACTGTCTGTTGTAGTCTGCTCCTGTCCTTTTTGGTGGCAGATCCAAACCAGACAGTGATGGAGGTGCAGAGGATAGACTCGATGATGGCTGTGTAGAACTGGATCAGCAGCTCCTTAGGCAGTTTGAGCTTCCTGAGCTGGCGCAGGAAGTACATCCTCTGCTGGGCCTTCTTGATGATGGTGTCAGTGTTGGGTTCCCACTTCAGGTCCTGGGATATAGTGGAGCTCAGAAACCTGAAGCACGTGTTAAGCTCCAGGTTGTTCTGACCGCATCAGAGAGCCAGCTGATCAACCTCCCGTCTGTAGGCCGACTCATCACCATCCCGGATGAGGCCGATGAGCGTCGTCAGCAAACTTCAGGAGTTTGACAGATGGGTCTCCTGAGGAGCAGTCATTTTATGTAGAGAGAGATGAGCAGTCGGGAGACACCAGATGCTGGATGAGATGATCCCCAACCCTACCTGCTGAATCCTATCAATCAGGAAGTTTGTGATCCACTGAGTGGAGGCCGGCCCAGTGAGCTGGGTGAGCATTGTGGCACTGTGGGATTCTCAAACCTACAGTAAAAACCCTTCATCTTGTCAGCCAGTCGTTGGGTACCAGCAGTTTTGGGTGATGGTCTGCTCTCCACCACACTGACGCAGGGTCACTGGCTGTGAAGCTGATTTCTAGCTTTTCAGCGAAGCTCCTCTTTGCAGCTTTGACCTCTTTAGTCAGTGTGTTATACAGGATTCTGTCTCCACTTCTGAAGGCCTATTATTTGGCCTGACAAAGCTGCCTGAATTTTGCAGTGAACCAGAGTTTTTGGTTGTTGTATGTGCAGAAGGTTTTCCCAGAGAACAATTAGCATATCAAACTTTCCTCCTCACTAGAGGACAAAGTGGCCTGGACCTTCACCCTTCTCACAAGAGCTGTTTTTTTCATGTGACACAATAGAAAATAAACTCAAACTCATCTGTCTTTATTCCCAAGGATTGGTATTGTTGGCTACGCAAACAGGTCTGTGTATGGCGGTAGTGTCACTCACTGGTCTTTAGCAGTTGTATTGCAGACTTGAGCTTGAGCTGCAGAAATGCTTTGGAAAATGTAACTCATGTGGACGCTACTGCAGTACTTGATCAATAAAAGCGCGTTGTTAATGAAAAGCTATTTGATTCAGAAAACAGCGACTGTCCTCCAATACTGCGCAAGTGGTGACTAATTCACCACAGACTCCCTTAACAAGAGTTTTGTGAGTTGTTGAGGTAGGGAAAACTTTGTGCACTATTGTGTAACTCTTGTAAATTCCCCAGATGTAATACATTAACATAATCCTTTGTTTGTATAACAAAATTGTCTCAGTTTGTGTGTTACAGTAATGGCAGTAAGCTACTTTGTCCCTTGATAATGATAGGCCTTGTTCTCCGTATATATATATATATGTTATATATACTGTATATGTGTCTTCATGTAACACTGATGAAATGACACTTGGCTACAATGTAAAGTAGTGAGTGTGCAGCTTGTATAACAGTGTAAATTTGCTGTCCCCTCAAAATAACACATCACACAGACAGTGAGGACACCCCTAAGTGAAAACGTTCAAATTGGGCCAAAATAGCCATCCCGGTGTCATGTGACTCGTTAGTGTTACAAGGTCTCAGGTGTGAACGGGAAGCAGGTGTCTTAAATTTGATGTCATCGCTCTCACACTCTCTCATACTGGTCACTGGAAGTTCAACATGGCACCTCATGGAAAAGAACTCTCTGAGGATCTGAAAAAAAGAATTGTTGCTCTACATAAAGATGGCCTGGACCCTAAAACTGAGCTGCAGCACGGTGGCCAAGACCATACAGTGGTTCAACAGGACCCCTTCCACTCAGAACTGGCCACGCCATGGTCGACCAAAGAAGTTGAGTGCACGTGTTCAGCGTCATGTCCAGAGATTGTCTTTGGAAAATAGACGTATGAGGGCTTACAGCATTGCTGCTGAGGTTGAAGGGGTGGGGGGGTCAGCCTGTCAGTGCTCTGACCATATGCCGCACACTGCATCAAATTGGTCTGCATGGCTGTCATCCCTGAAGGAATCCTCTTCTAAAGATGATGCACAAGAAAGCCCACAAACACTTTGCTGAAGACAAGCAGACTAAGGACATGGATTACTGGAACCATGTTCTGTGGTCTGATGAGACCAAGATAAGCTTCTTTGGTTCAGATGGTGTCAAGTGTGTGAGGCGGCAACCAGGTGAGGAGTATAAGACATGCGTGTCTTGCCTACAGTCAAGCATTGTGGTGGGAGTGTCATGGTCTGGGGCTGCATGAGTGCTGCAGGCACTGGGGAGCTATAATTCATTGAGCGAACCATGAATGCCAACATGTACTGTGACAGACTGAAGCAAAGCATGATCTCCTCCATTTGGAGGCTGGGCCTCAGGGCAGTATTCCAAAATGATAACAACCCCAAACACACCTCCAAGACGACCACTGCCTTGCTAAAGAAGCTGAGGGTAAAGGTGATGGACTGGCCAAGCATATCTCCAGACCTAAACCCTATTGAGCATCTAAACCCACCATCCTCAAACGGAAGGTGGAGGAGAACAAGGTCATCCACCAGCTCCATGATGTTGTCATGGGGGAGTGGAAGAGGACTCCAGTGGCATTCGTGACCATGCTCTGCTCTACAACACACTCTCACATGCCAAACATTGCATGCTACACAACGATGAGACCTGGCCAACGGCTCACATAGTGGCTTTTTTTCAGCACTGAGAACCAAAGGTCCAGGGATGCCTTCAACTTAGAGGGCTGTGCCTATACTCATAGAATCTGGAGTTACAGCACGTAACTACCGTTCTAGCCTCACTGGCCCATACCGTACCACCAAGCATAAACCCACCTATCCAGATATATAATGAGCCACCACTCCCCCGTAGTCAGTGTCAGCGCACAAGTACCGATGGCACAACATGGGATGCAGCAGGCCGACCCATGCGTAACAGGTGGGGAACCGGACGGTGGGCCCCGCAGCTGTACAGATGCCAGCGAGGTCATGACAGTGACTGCACCAGCTGTGCACAGAGCCCCCCCCCCCCCCCCCCCCACCGTCTGGTGGGAGAGTGCACACCACACACTCATAAAGGAAAACCACTCAGCCAAAACACTCAGACCGTGCAATGCCACAAAAGAGGAGACGTCTCTCATGGAGTGCTCCCTGATGCAGTCTGGCTTACAAAAAGTTCTGTGAAATAGCCTCGCACAGCCAATGAGAAAAGCGCTGTGCTGACAGGCACACCACATAGCAGGACAGCACGTGCACGGGGCAGATGAGGTGGGTGTAGCTTCCCAGGGAGAAAACAAGCCTGAGAGAGTAATCACCTGCGACCGAAAGAAGCTGGTGATGCTCCTAGGCATGAATGCAGGATTAGGGTGCAGGACAGCCTAGCTGGCGTCACCCTGGATCATGAGATACAACGGAGTCACAGAGAGGGTAGCCAGATCGCTGGCGGAACTCCAGGTCCGCCGACTTCAAAGGGCTTAGGTTAGCGCGAGTAAAGCAGCACCAAATCCTACTGTGGAGCAGCAGGTTGTGACACCTTCCTGTGCCACTACACCCCTTTCAGGAAACGTTTCACCAGCAGGTGAGCGAACACCGTCCTGACAGGATGAGATGGCAGCAGCATAGGTTTTAACCGTACTGAACGGCAAACCTCTGTCCATGAGCAGCTGGAGGAACGAAAGCACAGCTGAGCAAAACCTGCCCTGGCTGTTTATGTAGGCCACTGCAGCCTGGTTGTCGGTGCGGCCAGCACGTGCTGGTTCCGCAGCAGAGAGGCGAAGTGACGGACCACCTTCTGTCTCACCGGGTCGACACGCAGGTAGATGAACCACCGTTGTAACCTCCTCATGTGCAGGAGGGCTGGGGGGGCCACCAAGTGAGCCGCCGACATGAGGCTGAGAAACCTCATGATTGACAGAGCTGTCACCACTGCCAGTGGAACAACACGGCAGAGCAGCTCCCCCAGAGCCTCCACTCTCTCCTGAGAGAGCCGCACTCTCCAGACAGAGGAACACAGCACACACCCAGGAAGGTGAGCCTCTGGGAGGAGAGAGGAGCGCTCTTCTTCCGGTTCACAGTGAAACCTGGGTGTGTGATGAGCTCAACCGTCTGCACCACCGCCTCGTCCTGGGACCGCGCCAGCAGTAGGTCGTCCAGATAAAGTAAGACCCTGATGCCCAAGCACCGCAGCGGCTCCAAAGCCGTCTCATTACAATTGGAGAAAGAGCAGGGGCCAGGGAGTAACCGAACGGCAAGAGGTTGTACTTGTATTGGGCGCCCCGGAAGGAGAACCAGAGGAACTGCAACCTGTGACCCCGGCGGATTAGGGAGTCCATCCATCTGTACATCGTGAGACACAGTCGCCAGGTGGTCCACACAAGGCAGCGCAACCACACTCTTGGGCTCATCGCCGCGCCGCTCAACCAGCAAGGGAAGAGAAGACATGTGCATGTACATGTGGGCTCAGGCCAGCCACCCGACTACGTCAAGGAGGGGGACACAGCTGGCTCACACAATGTGGGTAAGTGAGAAATAGCGGTTAAAATCTCAAAAGTGGCTGTTCTGTAAAGTGCAACACTAGGTCATGCAGTTTACAAGAAACACATTTCTCCCCAGCCTCACTGTCGCCTGCCGTTCGGCACACACCTGATGCCGTACATCACACATCACACACAACAGAAGGGACGTGCGTAGTGTGTGGAGCTGCGATAGGAAAACATGACACGCAGGGTTGTGTGTGTATACTGACCCCACAAAGTGTAATGTCCACTCTTGTGGGCTCATAAACAGTTTCTCTGAGGAGGGGTGTGTGAAGGGACCACTGACTGTGAACAGAGAGTCTTCTGCTTGTTGCACTGAGCTCAATCTGCAGATTAGCCACCTGGCAGCTGGCTCACACAGTGTGGGGAATGTGTGGCTGATTCAACTGAGACAGGCACAGATAGATTTTGTGTTCAACAACTTCCACAAAAGGAGCAACAAGATTTCAACACACAGCTTTTTTTGACCCATAGCTTACCAGTTGTCTGCTCTGAGCTACGAGTGTCGGTCAGCAGCAAGCAATTCAGCCAGCAATGTCATTAGCCGCAGATAATGTGGAGCAACGTGGACACATGGGGTCTCCCTGGTCGGCTGATCCAGGGACAGACCGCAGACCCGCACGGACCAACTTGCTAGAAGACATTGTTCTTTTCTGACTGGACATCTTCTGCTCTTTAGACAGCTCAGTGTGGAAGAAAAATGGGAGCTAGCCTGGGCCAGGTCTCATCGTTGTGTATATGTACAAGGTGCGGATGTAGGAGAGGCCTACGCTGTGGGTAGACGGAGACAACTTTTCTCTGTGCTGCGCAGGCACACATAGGGGTAAACCCAACAGTGATAGTCTTAGAGGGCGAAGCCTATATGAAAAGAAACTGCATTTGCTACTTCCCTCAATATGTTAACTAAATAAGGGAGCTAGTGCATCTAGCTAGATGGCAAATAACTGGCAAGCAACTGAAGTTGAACATCTGCAACTGAAAATTAGTGCCCTAAAACATACAGCACACATAGGTAAGCTTGCTAGCACTGCTAACGTCATGGACACATAGCATTCCTTCCTTTTTGCTTTCATTCTAAATGGTAACAACACGTTTTTAATTAGTGTTACTGGTTTCATTTAAAGCAACAAGTTTTACATCCAATCAAAGTTAGGATGTTAACAAATAAATCAGACAATGCAAAAGCAATTTATTGATATCCCCAAAGGTCCATGTCCGTGCCAAAGGATTTTTGTTTTGAAAGGAAAAAAAACAAAAAACGAAAAACGGCTCGTTTCCCAGTTACCATTAGTAAATATCTTTTTGATATTAAAAAACAGAAAACGAAAAAAATAAAAAATCTCGTTATCCGATTTTCTTTGATATGTTTGTAGATGGAAATTGGAAATTCAAATACGATTGTTTTTTTTTTTCGTGACCCGGAAGCTATGGTAAGCAGTAAGCGGCTTGGGGTGATGTAGCCTATATGCTGTGAGCTGGTTATTTTTAATGCTGTTAGCGGACTGCATGTCATTAGCTGCAGTGTTGTCGCTGTAGTCTGACAGAGGCTCGGGAGCGCGCACAGAGCTGTCTCCGATCCAGTGTCCTGACATTAAAAGCAGAATAGTAGCTGATGCAAGCAACAGAGAAAACGTGAGGATTTCTAAGTGAGTTTTGAGCCCATTGACAATAAGGCAATGGGCTCAAGCATCACAGGTGATGTTACACAGCAATCCAAAAGTAATTTAACTAGTAGTGTGACTAGTTACTTTCAGCATTGAGTAAAAAAAAAGTAACTAGTAATGTGTAATCCATTACCTTTTTGATTAACTACCCCAACACTGCATACCATATACCCCTTTTCTTTTCTCATTCATGTGACAATAACATTATACATGTTTCTTAGTATTTACATCCACATTTTGACATTTGGATTTCACTTTTATTAGGTCAATACATTTGTAGTATGTGTGACGTCAAGATATATTGACAGCAATTTGGGTATTGAGAGGATACATTTTGAAATTTGAGGACATATTGGAATAGAATGTAAGAATATTTTTGAAAAGTAAGGACATGTTTAGAAAGTGGAAAAAAGCAAAAACATTTTTTAAAGTGTAAAGAAACTGGGTACATTTTCTGTGAGTGAGGACATCTTGTCTGGTCCTGTCTCTAAAAGATTAAGGCTATTTATTGTGTTGCGGTCAGAATTAGATTTAGGTCAGTGAAGATTGTTTCAGAAAGTGAGGACATTTTTAAAGGAGAGGGCATTGTGAATTATGGGACTGGACAATAAATTGTGAAAGTGAGGATCAGAAGTACAAAAAAAGACAGACCAAAGATACTTGATTGTGCATCTGCATCTTTCTATCCACTGTGCACTTCAAACCACAGCAACAACTTCCTCCTGTTGACTCCAGTCAACTGTGGTGTGAAGCTGGAGGTTTTTCACACTAGTGTGGTCTGCTTTAACGGATGGCGATGGTTCTGTTTTGTGCCTTGTGCTGAAATGTGTGAACTTGTTTTCACAGACGCGAGCAGCTCTAGTTTCAGATAAATACTTTCCAGCATTATTTTGTCTTTCACTTTTCACAGCAGTGGTGCTAAAAAAAGAAAAACTGTAAAACCTTTAAAACATGTTTAGTCTATAATAAAAACTTACTATAATTCGACATGAGCAGTAAATATACAAGAGGTAGTAAAGGCACTAAATATACCAACAGTACTGGTAAAAGTTGTGGTAATTACAGTAATGTATTTTATATGTATTTTATTTTCCAGAAAGTGATTCGTCTGCAGCAGTGAGAGGACAAATAGCTGATTTATTTACTTTGGATAGAGCCAGACTAGCTGTTTCCCCCTGCTTCCAGTCTTTATGCTAAGCTAACCATGACCTGACTCAAGATCAATCTTCTCATCTCCCAGAAAGAGTGTTTCTCAGAACGTTGAACTATTCCTTCAAAGAGATATGGGTAATGGGAATGTAAGGTCAGACAAAACATAACAATCTTTGAACCAGTCAGGGGTCAGGAGGGTCATTTACATATTTACATATCTTCTACCACTAGGGGTTTGCATCTTCACTGGTTCATGATTCAATTAGATTATAATTATCCTGTCAACGATTGGATATGATTCAATATCATGATGCATCTCCTCTAGGGGTGGTAATCTTTAGGCACCTCATTACGATTATGAGGGCTACGATGCGATTGTAAAACAAATAGGATAAAGACGTATTTTTCTTACTGTGCGACTTCTTGGTACTTTTAAAGCAAAGTATTTGTAATGGGCCAACCAAGTAGGTAGTAATGACATACGGCTATTAAACATTACTTCCTATAAATTTAGTTGACGTCACATAACATTATTACATTGTGACACTATTAGTATAGATTCAGATTCAGGCTTACACTCATATATAATAATTACACTCGTATATAAGAAGTGGACGTAGTCATCGTGACGTCACCCGTTGGTTTGTGGACTGCCGTTTTGAAGCCTCGAGTTTGGCCGAAAGGGCGCCGCCATGTTGACTTCTTGCAACCAGCGGCACTGGACGTGACCATATTTGGACGGGATGGTTGAGCTAATGGCCGTGTGCGGCGCTAGCTAGCATGCTTAGCTAGGTGCAACTGTAACTCAAGGTAACTGTCATTTTAACAGGGCTGATAATTTTGTCTAGCCAACAACAGTCTTAACTCCTAATAAGCTTTTTCAATGGCGCTGGTTAAATTTACACAGTGTCGTATGTACCAGTCGGTTCTAGCCTGATCAACAGGTTGCCATGGTAACGACTTGTCAATCATAGATAACCCCGCCCTGAAGCATACTCTGCTTTATGGTCTATTTCAAAATAAATGGGACCATTATTTATTAAATAATTGGGCTGTAACGGTTCTGAAACCAAGACCGAAATCGCGACTCAGAAGTCCACGGTCTCGTGTTGCATAATCTGAGAGACAGAACCGCGACACAACCGCTCATTGGACTGTTGAGCTCTCAAGACAGTGCAACTGTAGGGGTAGGGGGGTCGAATCGGTAGCGGTGTATATCGTATTTTTATTGAAAGTTGTATGTTATTCTAGGTAATTTTCACCCTATTTGTGTTTACTACTTGAATCTGCTCCTCTGCTCTTCTCCCCACACTCTGACACACACACACCTAGCCTGCATCTCTGGTCTCTCACGACCATTATGTGTTTTCTTCTGGGAAGTGAAATTCCAATTTTTAGCCGGGGATTGAACCGCCAACCTTCCGATTAACGGCCAACCCGCCTGTCCAGTGTCCAGTTTAAGAAAACCATGTACTGCCATCTCACTCACAAATCACAATACTATACAATGAATGATATCATCCCAAGACTATGGAAAAATAGTGTTCACTGAAAATCACCACAGCAGAAAGCACACGTACTTCTGAAACATTTAACATTTGTTTCCAACCTTACCCTTTATACATTGAGATGTCTCCAAATTGAATCCTGAATCTTTTCACAATATTATCTACTGGTGATTTTGAAAGACCTCTCTGTAATCTCGTGGTGAGAAATGTTCCCTCTGAACTGCCTAACAAGAATATCGGCACAAATAGGTGAGCCCCCACCATTCCTTACTTGCAAAGAGTCTTTGGATGCTACTTTTATATCCAATCATGACACCTCGCCAGTTATCAGCCTGCATCTTGTGGAGTCTTCCAAAGAGGTGTTTCTTGAATATAATGTGCACTTTTCAATTTTATTTTAACTCTGGTGACTCTCTCTATACAACATAAGGAAAATCAGGCCCTACCTCACTCAGTAAGCCACCCAGCTTCTGGTCCAGGCCATGGTTATCTCTCACCTCGACTATTGCAATGCCCTCCTAGCAGGTCTTCCAGCTTGTGCGGTGAAACCCTAACAAATGGTTCAGAACGCAGCAGCACATCTGGTTTTTGATCAGCCCAAAAGGACTCATGTCATTCTATTTCTCAGTGACCTCCACTGGCTCCCCGTGGCCTCCAGAATCAAATTCAAGTCACTAATGCCGTATACAAAGTGACTACTGGGTCTGCACCCATCTACCTAAACTCCAAAATACAAGTTTATGTTCTTTTTCGGCCGCTACGCTCCTCCAACGAACGCCGCCTGGCTCTGCCATCCCTTCACACAAAGCGATCCCAGTCCCAGCTATTCTCATCTGTGACACCACGATGGTGGAACGAGCTACCACACGCCATCAGAGCAAGGGCGTCCCTCTCTAACTTCAAGAAGCTCTTGAAAACTCATTTCTTACGAGAACACTTCCTCTAATAACACCTCTAAACTCTAACATGCACTTCCTGTGCTCTTCTTCTTCTATCCCCTTATCTTGTATTGATTGCACTTCTTAACTCTTACTTCCTTCCCTAGGTATTTACCCCATTGATGCAATATGTGTTATTAGCTCTTACTGGTATATATTGTTAGTTGTAGTTTCACTAGCAAGGACCACAATCAACAGGTATGATTAAATGATTTATTGAGTAATGAACAGAAGATGTATGAAGCTTGCAGTAGCTGAATAGACATTAGAAAGCGTTGTGGGGAAGCTACGATAGGGAAATCTGCCGTAGCACCCGGGCACGACGGACCCCCTATAAACCTATGGAGAGGAGGAAGGAGATCAGGAGGCAGGACAGAGAAAGGAGTGGGAGGGAGGGATGCAGGATACGAGGGCGAAGGGGAGAACTTAGGACGTATGGGTATTTATGGAAATGCTGGCGATGACGTGCTTGATGTGTGGTCCCGCTCCTGAAACTCTGCTAATTAGCACCACTTTTTAAAAATTCTAACTTTGTTTATATTTACAAAACACAGTTATGCTGGTCAGTAAACCTGTTGAAAATATTTTCTGTGTGTCAGTTAAATAAAGGTTCACATGAATTTACAAATCACAGATTTATGTTTTAATAGCATTTTGGAATATCCCAACTTTACTGGGAATGTGGTTTGTAATATTGTTGACAATATCTGATTTGTAAAAATGACGTAGAAGAAGAAGAAGACATTTATAAATTAGCATTATAAAACATTATGCTAATAAGGACCAAATTACCAAATATTGTTTGTTAACTTAATCTGAACGTTTTATTTTTCAGCTCGTGACGCTACACTGACTTCCTGTTAACATATTTGATTGCTCCTGATTGGACGGCACTACAGATGTTTCCTAGCAACAGATTCCGATCACCAAAGTTTTTACTAGCTGAGACATTTCTCAAGTTGTACTGGTGCGACCTGATTAAGTCACTAGTTTGAAACTCTTGTTAGTTCCTGAGAACTGAGTGAAGCAGAGTTGTTGTCTGGTGACGGAGTTTCTTTGTCAGTTTCTCATGTTGTTTGAACTGTTTGTGTTTGTTTGTTCAGAGTTTCCAGTAGAGCCAGAGGTCGTCTACTCTTCACTGAGGTAGACCTTCACACCTTCACACCAGTCCAACCACTGATGTCCAGCTGGCCTGGAACTGGTCCCCAGAGCCTCTCACACCTCAGCACATCCATTTATTATGTTTCACTGTTAAAGAAAAATTAGACTCAGGCAGCTACAAAGAGACAAAAAGCTAAGATTTAATTAATGTTTTTAAACATTTGTAGTTTTCAGTGAAATATCGGTCACATGAAAAAACTAAAACTAAAGAATAAATAAATTGTTAAAATGCTTTTTTAACCTGTGTCTGTATGATGCATATAACATGACATGGTACCTGTTTCATTCATATATTTCTACTGAACAGGATCTAATAATAACATCGTTTTGTGGGTAATATAATAACTAACTGTACTTTTATTTATATTTTATTCATGTTTTTTGTTTCTTGTTGCCGCAGCAATTGTTTCTTTGCAAAATCAATCAACTTTGGTCTCTTCTTGTTTTTCTCCTGTGGTTCTGTGGGTTTCACAAAGCTGTCGGATGCAAAGTGCAACTCATTTTGGTTTGACTGTGGCTAACTGATATACACCTCCAATTCAAACCTCTCATCAGTGCAGCTCTGTGTTTGAATAGTTTTAATAATTTATTTTTAATCAGTTTAAAGCAGAAAAAGATAAAGAGTTAGTAATAACAAAAAGAGAGACATCAAAAAGTCACAGTCGTGAGACAAAATTATGCTTTTTTAATTATAATATTAAGTATTATTATATTATTAAGTCAGTATGTCACATTTATGAGTCACTGAGTGAAAAGTTAACTTATTTCATAAATCTAAGATATTTTTAAATTTAGGATTAAAGTATCAAGTTATTGAGATACCTTTTCTTTAAAATGAAGCTGCTGCGGTTTCACTTTGTGACACACACCCACACCTGATGGGACAAATGTGTGAGAAATAAAGCACATTAGACACATTGTCACGACGCCTGCATCTGTCTAGTGATGGTGATTAAGTAAGTGTGTTTATTTTTACCTTTGAGTGAATGTGTTGTGCTTTGTGCATTTTCTGTTGGTTTGTGTTCTCTCTCTTCCTTCCTTAGTGGAGTCTGTTGGCGGGTCTGGATCCTGATCATCTATCAGGACGATTTATTGCTGTACTGTTTTATTATGTTTTGTGAGGTGACCTTGAATGTTCAGAAAGGCGCCTATAAATAAAATGTATTATTATTGGCATTATTATTATTATAATTATCATTCAGTCAACTTCTTAAGGAGAGCCCAGAAATCCAGTCCCCACTGGATCGTTGAGTCAACTCTAGAGAATTTAAGAGACAAAAACTCTGGGAAATTCCTGAGAATGCCAACTTACCATCATACTCCATCATGATGATGAAGTATTTTATAGCTGCAGATGCATAAAAATCCCCTGATGGAGCGTAAACACGATGGCGGTGGGATGAAAGGGTGGAGAAGATGCTGGGGATCTGGACTAATAGAGTGTAAGGCTTCTGCTGGGCTGAACTGGTCCTGGATCTGGTGAGCAGGAGGTGAATGGGGTGGAGGAGGACAGCAGTGATTCATGCTGAAATAACAGCTGTCAGCAGAGGAGAGATCAGATTTAAACTGTAATAGTGACTCCATGATTGGATGAGCTGATCGTAGTGAAACCTGATTGGAAACCTACGTGAGAACTCCCAAAGTCAGCTGTTAGGGGGCAGAGAGAGAGTTGTGAATGAGGATCTTCATGTGTGGAGCAGACAAACTGAACTTCTCGGTTATTGTCCTTTGTGACTTTAAGAAAGGAAATCTCAGTTGGTAACAGTCCTGAAAACATCCCAGTCACTCCAGTCCAAGCACACTCAAAGGTCCTCCATATATTCACTGGTCTACTTCTTTAAAGTCTTCAGAACAGATTTACAGTTCTTTAATTTCCCAGTGAAGCGAGGGACTCTAAAACAAGCAGGAAAGGTTTTGGCTAATCCCTCCCACCCTGGACACAAACTTTTAGAGTCCCTCCCCTCGCACAGGAGGCTGCAGTCCATCAGGACCCAAACCTCATGCTACAAGAAGAATATCTTCCAGCAGCTTGTCAACAAGACAACCGGGACGCCCACTGACACTGACTCAGATCACCTCCTGTAAAAACTACACGTTACATTAACAGGAATATCCACAACTGTCTCTACTGTATGTGTTACATATTTTCCACATTCCTGCACAAACTCAACAGCTCTCTCATTTTAAAAACAGATTCTTGTTTTTTAAAGAGACTGTTTACATTTTGTTAAGGTGCAGCGTACATTTGTCTTTGTCTTTTCTACTGTGTGTACTGAGTGTTTAAAGTGAGGTGTTATGAAAAGTTTAGAGCAAAACTGTATGTTAAGTTTATCATGGCACTCAGAAAGGACAATACACTTTTTTAGTGTTTAAGGATAGCCCACATTCATTTTCAGGCCAGTCTACAGTTGACCTCTAACTATATTTCCTGTTGTTCCCCCCAAAACCTGCCTATCAAGTCTACTTCCTTATTTAACTCTCCCAGGCTTAAAGTTTTTTATTAGTTTTTTAAAAATAGTATTAATGATACTATTAATGCTATTAATGATGAAGCTCTCACAATGTTTGCTGAATGTTATACTTAAGTACCTTTTGGTATCACTGTTAGCTCAATGGATTTCTTCTCCTCTGTTTGTCTTTGGTGTTTTGTGGAAGAGCTGATAAAGTTAACAACAGCATCACCTTGTGGACAGCTGGCTGTACTGAAAGCTGTCCTACAAGTACTTTCACATATTTATTACTGAATCAGCTTCACTGTAAAGATGTCTGTGAAGATTCTCAGTCATCCAGGTCACAGTTATCCATGGGAAGTTCAAATCAAGCGCAAATGGACTTTACCCTCATCCTCTTGATTTGCCCTTGATTTTATCTTTCCTTGGACTTTCATTGTAAAGCCGCCAACAGCAACACCAGGTGGTGACATTGCTGTACTGCAGGAGACTGTGGTCTTTCATAGAAAATATACTGCTGAATATATATTGTATATACACACACACGTACATGTGAAGTGAGAAAAACATCTTTAAACCATTTTAAAATGTACTTTTAGAGTTTAAAATGTCTTCATATTTTCTAAATGTAAACACGTTTTAAATAATGAACATGCCATCTCATCTAATACCTTAAAACTTTAAAGTAATCTAAGTTGTTCACCTTGGTGGCAGTGATCCTGGCAGATTTTGCACATGTTTAACTGTTAAAGAAACTTCCGAGTCATTATTACCAGTTCTGCACTTATTTAGGGAATTTAGGTTGTTTAGACCTCATTTATCTGAAATTTACATTTTTTTGACTGCAGCTAAGACCAGGGTAAAACGTATCACAGAATCTGTTTAGACAGGTTACTGTTTGTCCCATTTGGTGGCTGACAAAAGTGACATCTGTTTCTTATGAAACCTGACAGGGATTTTATTCAGAAAGAAATATTAATCATCTTCTGGTTCAATATAATACAGTCTTTAACATTTATTATATTATATTATATTACATAAGGCCGGTCAATTTTGGTCAGAACAATATTTTGAATATAAAGGTTTGAATATAAAACAATTAAAAATCAATCATCACTAATTATATAAATTCAAATGCCCACTGTGGAGTACAAAAGATGCCTTTGGTCAATTACATGAAATATACCAAAGTTATTTATTTGTTCATAACACAATAGTAGAGTTAAACTAGACCAAAAGCTGTTGCACACTTTCTGAAGAAGGAAGGAAGATCGCTTAGAGGTTTGGATGACATCACACCCAATATGCATTGCTGCACTCCTTGCACCAAGTAAGGAGTATCAGTCTCTGACTGTATCTGATCAATCAGACATTATTAAATTGTTACTGATGCATCAATGTTAGAGCAGCATTTTAATGCTGAAGGAGGAACTAGTCTTAAATACTCTATGTATAGTTAGCTAGTTTAATAAGTACTTTGTTTAGGCTGTTGTTAGATCGCTTTGACAACTATAAGCTACTTTTAAGTATTTTAGGTTAATGTTAGCTAGTTTTCACTAGCAAGGGAACAGGAGATAAAACACAGACCAGCTTGTTTCAATGCTTTTGACTTTTAATTTTGCATAAGACAAGAAAGAACAGTTCAGTCTTGCTGTTGTGTCCTCGCACCGTCCAAAGACATGCAGGTTTATTAAAGACTCTGAATTGCTTAAAGTTTGGATTTGTCTCTCAGTTTGTGTCAGCTGGATTAGCTTCCAGGTGAACCCCACTTCAATGTGATCTGACTGTTTCTGAGATTCAGTTATTCTGTTCACTTTGAGACTTGAGGAGACTAATCATGAAGTCTATTTCCTGTTATGTGCGTGAGAGAAAACCACAACAGTACAGTGATGCAGAAAGAAGACGGAGGTGGGTTTTACATGGTGTGACTGGTAAAATGTTCATGTGTTGATCTCAGATGACCACGATCTAAAATGGAGGAATCATCTTTACTGTGGATAATTGGTGAGCAAAAATCTACTTAATGTGTGAATGTTTGTCTTCGTGGTGTCCAAAATTTAGTTCTAACACGTTTAGTGTGTATTTGAGAGCAGCAGCGAGTTACAGAGTGAATAATGTGAATACAAAGATTGAATTCAGCCAAATAGCCTCCTGTCAAGAGACCAAATACAGAGCAGGACTTTCAGTGATCATTATATGGTCATTTTATTCAGCAAAAAAAAAAAAATACATTACTGCAAGTCTTCATTTTTAGTGTTAACAATGTGTAGTTATTCTTGCAATAGGCCTATATCATATGTACTAGTTTTGCTTTAAAATAGAGGAGAGGGCAATGAGTACAAGAAAATCACATAATATGTTTTAAACAAAATGGTATTTCCTAGGGCTGGAAAATTGACCTTTTTAGTGTTTGTTTAACCTTTCGGTGCCTGCATTTGAACAGCCCCTCTGCTTTTACATACTGCTGTCCTAGTGAGGATTTAAATAACACTGAATATGTTCTTAAATAAATATAATTTGTCATATATATATATATATATATATATATATATATATATATATATATATATGATCAATGTGTGGCTGTTTGTCTGTTCACACAAGTAGGTTGTTCTGTTTTGTAGAAAGTCCAGATGTCTTGTTTCATGTAAAACCTCAAACCAACCTGAGTGTGATTTCTCTTTAGTTCTGACCTCACTGCTGAGCTGCACAACAAACCAAGGTGAGAAAACTTCTTCTGTCACAGCTGAAAAGTTCTTCACTCCCTGATAGAACAGTGTTGTAGACTGGAGCCAAAGCTAAAACGGCTGTTCCCGTTCTGGCATCACACCCCATCTCGTTCTTGAGAAAAGGTGTAAACACCTCCATACAGTCTATGGTAAACGCTCCCCTAGTTCTCCGAGCTCCCAGTATGGGCAGAGTAAGCAAATTAGATAATAGCAGCTAGTTAGCAGCAGTTAGCGGATACTTCAGCAACAAGTAACGCTACTTGTCAATCAGGAAACTCCGTAAATCACATAAAGTTGAGGCAGAAAATGATTCAGTTTCAACAAAATCAATGAATAAAGTTGCGTTTTGTACAGTTATCATTGGCTCTCAGAAACACTATGCTTCATCATAAAAATTGAAAAAGCTCTTTATTGGACACTAAATTTGTACACGCCCCTATGCTTAGCATAGTCATCAACATTTTAAAAAAATTATAAGAAGTGACAAACTCTAAAATATCATCAAGAATATCTACAATATGAAGGTTTTGTCATTGCATTTCATATAGAAACATTTAAACATTTTATCATTATTGTGCATTTCTCTGAAAAATACAATGAGCAGACAACACATCTTTGATACTCTGATTTATATATTTATTTGCATATTTGGTATTGAAGTAATCCAGAAGTGACTAAAAGTAATCAGGTTATATTGCTTAGATTTTGAATTGTTTTCCTGCTGCCTGAAACATTTCCAGGAAATGAAGTGTAAGAAATAAAATGTTCTGGGGGAGGACCACAGACCCACGACTCAAAATTTGTTAGAATGTGACAAAATAAATTCAAATTATCTCTCTAACCACATCTTTCTGTCTCTTCCTCCAGCCTCTCTGACTGTGAGTCCCAGCAGCTCTCAGCTTTTCAGTTGGAAGTCTGTCTCTCTGAGCTGTGAGGAGGACGACAGCTCTGCTGGATGGACGCTGAGGAGGAACACAACCAGAGAAACCAGGACTCAGTGTGACGCTGGCTGGGGAAGATCAGCTGGTTCTTCCTGTAACATCAGCCACATCGACCCGTTCGACAGCGGAGTTTACTGGTGTGAGTCCAGCGAGGGAGCACACCATCAACATCACTGTCACTGGTAAGATCAGACTGTGGAGTTAGTGTTGATGAAGCTGTGTGTAAATGATGAAATGCTGTAGTTTGTCTCTGTGTTGAGGTGGACCAGTGATCCTGCAGAGTCCTGTCCTCCCTGTGATGGAGGGACATGATGTCACTCTGCACTGTAAAACAAAGACCCCTCCCTCCAACCTCCCAGCTGGTTTCTATAAAGATGGCTTCTTCATCAGGACTGAGCCTACAGGTCACATGACCATCCACCATGTTAACAAGTCTGATGAAGGCCTCTACAAGTGTAACATCAGAGGTCGTGGAGAGTCTCCATCCAGCTGGATCTCTGTCACAGGTGAGGAGCTCAAAGATAATTCTCAAAATGACCTGGTTTTGTTTTCTACATTGAGTTCAGCAGGTTTCAGGACAGCAGAGATGATTCATGATGTGACAACATTTCTAACTTTGCAATCTGCAATGAAACAAGAGTGAAATCTGTCAACCCACCGTTTGATATGTGATCTTTTTAACTCTAAACCAGACTGACATAATGAATTTACTTTTGTGTCTTTCTGTTAGCATGTTGTTGAATAAATTATCCATTTATTTTATTTTCTGGGCCTGTAATTTTAAATTCTTGTTCATTTTAGGGAAACCCACCACTACAAGTCCTCCTTCAACCACCTCTCCTCCTGGTTCCTCATCTTCCTCACCTTCCTCTCCTCCTCCTCCCTTGTGTTATTGTCTGCTGTTCCATCTTTCTGTGTTCTGGTACTACTGGTTTTTCTGGTTCTACTGGTGAAACGATGCCTCCAAAGTAAACCTAAAGGTTAGTCACAGACTCAGACAACAAAAAAGACAAATTGTGTTTCACAGTGTATTCACAACCATTACACAGAGCCAGGTACACCCATAGACCGCACTAAGGCTACATTTTCAATACTACGTTTTTTTTCAAAATAATTTCTCGTGTGGTTGTGGTAGCCATTGCTATTTTTCGTTTGTCTTTAGACGTACTTTCTTCTTCAGCCAAATCTTTTGCATCTACTTCCTGTTTACACCAGCAAGCACTTGCCCATTGTATGTGAATGGCCACTTGAGATGTGTTTTCAGTCGTTTTAATATAGAAGGTGTAGGAAATCTGGATGCCTTTGCTGTGCTCGTAGTCACTCGTTGGAAGAGTCCAAACAGTTCAGTGGAAAGAAGCACGAGGACAAGATTTACTTTTTGAGGGAATAGTGAGTTTGCTTTGCATGTTTAGGTCATGGTCACATGAGCAGGTATTGTGACAGGCGCTTGACATGCAAAGTCTGTGGTCAAACTCGTCCCACCGTGCTACATATTAAATGGTACATTTAGAGGAGCCATATAATAACCAGCCAATTTCACAAGAAACATGTGGACACACAAGGGCCAATAAGGACTAGTGCGTTCTGTCTATTCTCCCTGTAAAGGTGAAACTGCATCATGAACATCTATACTGGATCCTGGAAGTTCAGCCACTTTCTGCACGGAAGATCTAATCCAGAAACTGAATATTACAGGCAGAAGAACTAATTTCTTATTGCCCACCATGGGGCAAGAAACTGTTACACAGCCTACACATTGACTGGTTTGGAGGTATCTGATCTGGACAGCAATGGCTTCTATATGCTCCCAAAGGTTCTCACACAAAAGAAAATGCCAGTCTCTTTGGATAACATGGTGACGCCTGAAGACTTGGCTAGCTGGCCATACTTGTCAAAAGTACACATCCCAAGCATAAAGTCAAACGTTGATCTCTTAATTGGAACAAGGTATTAGAACCTTGGGAGGTCGTCAACAGCTGCGGGAATGGCCCGTATGCTGTTAGGACTGTGCTGGGATGGGCCATTAGCGGTCCGCTGAATGGTAACAGCATTGGAGATCTTCCCTCTGCTGTGGTGAACAGGATATCTGTGGGCAAACTGGAAGAGATGCTGACCATTCAACACAATCATGATTTCAATGAAAAGAATATAGAAAAGAAGGAAATGTCCAGAGAAGATAGCAAGTTTCTTGAAACTATGGAGCATTTGGCAGTACTTCAAGATGGAAAAATATTGTTTGAAATTGCCATTCAGGAAAAAGGAAGTCTATCTCCCCAACAATTTTGCAGTGGCTAAGCAGAGGATTGAGGGTTTGAGGATCCTTAAAGATCAACACTTGCACCAGGAGTATACAGGATAAATGAATAATCTCATTGGTAAAACCTATGCGGAGCAAGTATCTCAGCAGCAACAGCATCGGGAGAAAGGAAAAGTGTGGTATATTCCTCACCATGGTGTCCATCATTCGAGAAAAGTTCCCTTCGGGTTGACTGTGGAGCCACTTGTAAAGGGGTCTTGCTAAATAGTGAGCTCTTGCAGGGTCCTAACCTCACCAGCTCGCTGCTAGGAGTTCTAACTCGCTTCACACGGGAACCTGTGGCATTCATTAGTGATATTCAAGCCATGTTCCACCAGATGAGGGTTGCTGAGGGAGACTTTCTGCACTTTCTCCGGTAACCAGATGGAGACATCAGTAAGAAATTTGTGGAGTTTAGAATGACTTGCTGATGATTATGATTACAACTGTTTTGCCCTGTTTTGTCCCCCAGTTGTGCAAGCTATACACTGGGAAGAACTGCTGATGATAACCATTTTGAGTTTTCGGATGAAGTTCTTCAATGCGTCAAGCATAACTTACATGGATGACTGCTTGAAGAGCTCAGCCACAGAAGAAGCTATCCATATGGTGAGAGACCTAATTGCTGTTTTGAAAGGGAGGCTTCATCTTGGAGCATCTTGGTTTTCTAGCACCTGTCAATTTGCTAAAACGATGCAGCAAGAACTCTGTCCGAGATGTTGTGGATGGGATGATGCTCTACCACAGGACATCTTACACAAATGGGAAAGATGGATGAAAGACCTGGATCTGCTGACTGCATTTAATGTGGATAGGTGCATCAAGCCAGTGGACTTTGGAGAGGTCAGACATACGCAATTGCATCACTTTGCTGAAGCCAATGAAGGTTGATATGGAACTGTAACATACATCCGGATGTTAAATCAGGAAAACAACATCCAGGAAACGTTTCTGCTCGGTAAAGCCAGAGTGACACCACTGAAGGCTGTAACTATTCCCCGACTTGAATTGACAGCGGCTGTCCTTGCTGTCAGATTGGATTCAATGCTAAAGGCGGAGTTGGATTTCCAGTTGGAGGAGTCAGTATTCTGGACTGACAGTGCCTTAACAACGAGGACAGGTGCTTCCACACATTTGTGGCCAACAGAATCTCGACCATCAGAGAAACATCTGAACCCCCACAGTGGAGACACGTTGGTTCTAAAGATAATCCAGCGGATGATGCATCGAGAGGTATGAAGGTCTTCTGAAGAAAGGTACGTGGCTTGAAGGTCTTGAAGGAAACTAGTCAGAACAAATTGAATAATCCTGAAGGACAATGGGGCACAGTGGCATCTAGGAGTGGAATCCTGACACTGGAAGATCTATTAGAAGCAGAGATTGCCATCATTCGCTATTGTCAGCAACAGAGATTCAAGGAGGAGATTTCTGTTCTGGGAAAGCAGCAGTGAGTAGACAGAGTTCCATATTTGGACTGGATCCAATGGTCTTTTAAGAGTTGGAGGAAGGTTGAACAGAGGAGCAATGCCTGAGGAAGTCAAACATCCCCACATTCTCGCCAAAGATCAGCATGTCTCTATGCTTATTCTTAAGCATGTACATCAGAATGTGGGCCATGGTGGACGGACTCATACACTGTCCAAAGTGAGGAAGAGGTTTTGGATTACCAAGGCCAATTCAGCAGTTAGGAAGGTTATTGCAGAATGCAGCTTTTGTAGACGGTACAACGGAAGAGCAGTGGAACAAAAGATGGCAGACCTTCCAAATGTGAGAATCCTTCCTGATCTACCGCCATTTACCAACATGGGAGTAGATTACTTTGGACCAGTTGAAGTAAGGAGGGGACAATCAACATGTAAGTGACACAGAGAGTTAAATTTACCTGTATGGCAAGCAGGGCCATCCATCTGGAAGTAGCAGTATCCCTGGAAACAGATGCATCCATCAATGCTCTGTGGCGTTTTATTAGCCAAAGAGGACAAGTGGAACATCTGAGGTCAGACAATGCTACCATCTTCACTGGGGCAGAAAAGGAACTCAAGAAGACTCTTGTTACTTTGAACCAGGAGATGATTCAAAGAGCCATGTCACAGGTTGGAATCTGTTGGAGTTTTAATCCACCAGCTAGTTCACACCATGGTGGTGTGGGGGAACGGATGATCCGCCTGGTGTGAAGGGTCCTCACTTCTGTCCTACGTCAGCAGACATTAGATGATAATGGACTTCATACAGCGTTCTGTGAAGTGGAGGCCATTTTGAATGGTCAGCCTATTACTAAGCTCTCAGATGATCCCAGTGACCTGGAACCTCTCACTCCTGACCATCTTCTTCTTCTGAAGGGTAAACCATCTCTGCCACCTGGAGTGTTTGATCCTCATGACCAATATGGAAGAAGACGATGGAGACAGGTACAGTACCTCTCAGATATTTTTTGGAAGAGATGGATGTGAGAGTACTTGCCCTTGCTTCAAGAGAAGCAAAAGTGGAATCAAAGAAAGAGGAGTTTGATTGCTGGAGACATCGTGGTAATAATGGATTCTTCAGCTCCTCATGGTTCTTGGCCACTCGGCAAGGTTCTGGAGGTTTTTACAGACAAACATGGGCTTGTGCGGTCTGTAAGATTACAGACTAAAACTAACGTCATGGAAAGGCCAGTGACAAAACTCTGTTTGCTGCATGGAGTTTAAATTTGTCCATTCATGCTGGACTTGACTGACTCGACTTACTTTGATGGATTGTAACATTTTGGCTCTATGGTTTTTGTTTGAATTGTAATGGTTCCTGGTAATTAACAATTAGGGGTCGGTGTGTAGGAGCCAAATGTGGTATTTGTGCATATATATATTGGCCGTTGTTTTCTGTTTGTACATTGGGTGTTGTTCTGATATTACCTGTCAAGGTTACAAAGGTAGCATCCAAACTGTTGGTGGTAGGTGTTTGACCCGGAAGGGCAAAGGGATTTTGTCCGGTGTGGCGCACTGGCGCTGGAAACCTTTTTTTGGACTGTTTATTGTATGTTTACGGATATGGTTTTGCTGTTGAAACTGGATAAATGGACATTTCACTCTGCACGGTAAAACAAATAAACTTATTACTCAGCAACACAACAAAGCCTGGAGATTCTTAAGAACGATACAAAACGGTAACAGAATAACAAAGGAACAGCGCGTCAGCCAGGGCACTCCTGGGCTAAACCGCCTCGGTAGCCATCAGTATTAGACTGAGCAACTACAGCCGGACATCAATTCTGATATGCAGCTAAAACGCTTGAGTAGATGGACATTAATTTTAAAACAAAAAACATAAGAGGGAAAAATAAAGAGAAAGAACAAAAGGTAGACTGATATAAACTAGAACCAAACAAGCACCCCACATTCAACCCAAGGTAATACTAAAGAACACAATGTCTTACACCCTGCAGTGGTTGTGACAGAGAGGACATTTTTAACAATCAGGTGGAGACGGTAAAGCAAGGCAGGCTTTTTTTAAAGGCAGACGGAGAGAGAGAGTTAGGTGTGCCAATTGGTGATTGCCAGCAGGTGAGAGAAAAAGGCACAGGGATGCATCTCATTATCATCTACAAAACGCTGAGGAAGCACAGCTACTACTCCAATATCCGAGGCATCAACTACAAGTTGATGGGTTGTCACTTGAGCATGGGAGCCTTCATTCCAATATTATATCTTTATAGATAGATGCTTTGTGTGAAGGGATGGCAGAGCCAGGCGGCATGTTGGAAGAGTGCAGTGGCCGAGAAGGGACGTAAAGAGCAAAGCGACATGACCGAGAGACAGCAGCAACAAGGACAGCTGGTGATCCATAATGAGAAGTTTCACACCACTCTAGTTGAGGAGTCAAATTGTAGTTATATGTTATCATTTTTTGGCTGGAATGACCAAGAGTTCAGTCTTAGAGAGGTTGCATTTAAATTAGATTTGTTCTTCTAAATGTTTCCAAAACAGCAACTTATTCAAGGTTAATCTTTTTTTACTTCACAAAGTTTCAGACTGTAGTCTGTTTTTGCTAATAACAATGTGAGTTGCATGAGAATATGTTGTGTGTGATGAGTCTGTTAACAGAAGATAACAACTCTGTGGTTGTTTCTAAATAAAAAACACTGTGGCCGAATGTGGCTCTTCACATGTTTCACTGCAGGACTGTTAATTAAAAATAAAATTAACATAAATAAATGTAAAACTGTGCAGATTTACATTTCTCTGTGCATTCTGCTCACAAACCATATGTGGAAAATGTTTTACTGTTGTGTTTAACTCTTGTTTTAATGTAAATAATTGTTATATTAAGTGCTTAAGTGATTTTTCATCAAAGAGAAAATGGAATCAGAAGACTAAAGATGTGTGCACCATTTTTTTTCCACTCTGCACATCAAACCACAGCTGCAACTTCCTCCTGTTGACTCCAGTAAACTTTGGCCTGATGCTGGTGGTTTCTCTCTACAGTGTGCTCTGCTTTAGCTGATATTGATGTGTTTGTTTTGTTGCTTGTGCTGAAATGTTTAAACTTGTTTTAATAGAAGCGAAGAGCTTTATGATTGTCTAGTTACAGAAAAATACCTTCCAGCCATACTTGGTCTTTCACCTTTCACAGCAGTGGTGTTGAGAAGAAGAAAACTGTCAAACCTGCTGCCGTTTATAGTAGAACTTACTACACCACTAGTATTATTACATGTGTTTAGTACTTATAATAATGTAAACAGCAGTAAACATACCAGTAGTAGTACAACAGTACTAAATATACTAACAGTACTGGTATCAACTGTAGTAATTTGTGTGTATTTCTGTGTATTTTGTTTTCCAGAGAGTGATCCAGCTGCAGTCTACTCAGGAGATGTCAGTTATGGACAAATAGCTGTCAGGCCACACAAGACGAGAGGTACGGCTGCTCTTTATTTATTAACTTTGGACAGAGCCAGGTTAGCTGTTTCCCCCTGCTTACAGCCTTTGTGCTAAGCTAACCACGACCTGACTCAGATCAATCTCCTCATTTCCCAGAAAGAAAAAGAGTACTTCCCAAACCGTTGAACTATTCCTTTAAAGAGATGTGGATAATTGGCAGGTCAGAAGGACGAAACATGAGGATCTCTAAGACAGTCAAGACACGGTTCAGGAGGGATGTATACATATCAACTACCACATGATTTTAATTATTTTAATAGTTATGAATCATGGTGATCACCGTGGAAACATACGATACTCTTGACGATAGCTATTACTGGTGAAATAAATTTGTTACACAACAGGTAGAGACAGAGTGTTAAGAACAACATATAAAATTTAAAATGATGGAGTTTGTTTTCTTTTGGAGATGTTCTCCCAGTTGTCTAGCCATTACAATTTGGCCCTTGTCAAAGTTGCTCAAATCCTCAATCCTGCCCATTTTTCCTGCTTCTAACACCTCAACCTTGAGGACACAATGTTCACTTGCTGCCTAATATATCCCAACAGCCTGTTCTCATCTCAGGGCGTCATATACCGACGATTTGAGAAAGAGTGACAAAGCGTAGGTATTTGACGCTAAAGGCACCGGGTGCGTCTCCATGAAACGCTTCCAGAAGTGTCTCTATGAGACGCTCTGGGGCGCCCCATACAGACCGGAAGTGCTAGCTTGCTAGCGGTAGTATTCACCCCTCTTGAATGTTTCACCATTTTGTTTCTTTTATACATGAAATCATGGTCAATATAATTTGGCTTTTTTGACAGTGACCTACAGGTCAGTAGTGGTATACAGGTCTAAGGAAATGTGGGCTGTTTTCTTTTCTAACAAAAGGCATTAGTTGGCAGGTCTAGGCACCAAGGCATAGCCTAAACTAAATTATTTCAGGATATTTATTATATTTGCTATCTTCCAACCAACTTAACTTTCTGCATTTATTGGACGTTAAACGTCGTTCATGCACAACACCTGAGCAGTGCTACGGGCTGATGCAGCAATTCATGCAAAAGGAGACCAGGCTAAGTGCTGACTGCGAGAATTAACCTTTTTCAGAACTTTTCAGAAGGTCGGCATTTCTGTAACGTCCCTTCTTTATTCTAATATTCTAATATTTTGAGATGTAGATTTTTGATTTCCATGAGCTGTAGGCTGCAATCACCAAGATTAAAACAAAAAAAGGCTGAAATATTTTACTTTATATGTAAACATATACTTTGTATGAATCTAGAATGAAAGGTAAATTTTTAGAATTTAATTGCATCCACGAGATGCATATATCCAGTCTTGACATCTCACCTGTTACCAGTTAGCCCCTATTGTTGAGACTTTCAAACAGGTGTTACTTGAGTGCTCTGTGCAATTTTTTTGTTGAGTGTGTTGCAGGCATTAAATTCTAACTTTGTTTATATTTACAAAACAGTTAAATAAATGTGAATTAACAAATCACAGATTTGAGTTTTTATTGCATTTTCGACTTTTCTGGAAATAGGGTTTGTAATGTTGTTGACAATATCTGATGTCTAATAATTATGTAAACTTAGAAGATTTTAAATTATTCACAATAAACACATCATTCCTCAAATTACAAAACTTGATGATAATAAAGACTAAATGACGATTTCTTTGTCTCCAACAGTTTCTCATGTTGTTTGAACTGTTTGTGTTTGTGTGTTCAGAGTTTCCAGTAGAGACAGAGGTCGTCTACTCTTCACTGAGGTAGACCTTCACACCTTCATACCAGTCCAACCACTGATGTCCTGCTGGCCTGGAACTGGTCCCCAGAGCCCCTCACACCTCAGCACATCCATTTATTATATAAATAAATTGTTAAAATCCTGTTTTTTTTTACCCTGTAAGTGTTTCAGTACTTTCCACAGAACCAACATGTTACCTGTTGTCATTCATATATTTCTACTGAACACAAACTAATAATAAACTCCAGTTGTTTTGGGGGCAATGTAATAACTTTACTTTTATTTACTGTATATTTTATTAATGTTTTTGTTTCTTGTTGCAGCAGCAACTTCTTTCTCTGCAGGACCAGTAAACTTTGGTCTCGTTCTTATTTTTCTCCTCTGGTTCTTTTGGTTTCACAAAGCTGTTGGATGGAAAATGTGACGTGTTCTGGTTTCGCTGTGGCTAACCAACAGGTTTCTCGACAGATAACTAAAAATAAACAAAACTGCAGCCGCAGACTCTGAACAGCATGAATATGATTCAACTTCAGCACAGTCCCTGTGTTGCTGAATACAGTTGTAAGCCACAACAACACCAGTGAAGCATGTTTGAGGTTGCAGGTACGAACCATCATGGGGGTCTGGGGACCTGATGGATGACCTAATCAGGACTGGACTGGGACAAAACATTGTACCGGGCATTTTTTGCCAAGGTGTCCCACCACTAAAGGTCAGACACCCCTCACAAATACACCATCCTTGCAGTCCCCTTAAATATATGTACCTACTGTAATTGTAACTGCCCTCAGTGGGTAAAGCAAGATTCAGAGAGTCTCGACTGATTTCTTTTACCCTTTCTTTATTTATTACAGTTCCTCCTTGTACAATACAGTAAGCACCATGAAAACTATAAAGATATACAAATATAAGTACCTTTATACCTTTGGAAGAATCTAAAATCAAACATGCAAAACCGTAAACCTAATTAAATACACAAATTAAACTACCATTACTCTATATCAATATACACAATAACTTTTAAAACACACAGTTAGTTAATACATCGAGCTAAATGGCTCTTCGTCAATATTACACACCACTAAAGAACTTCCAACTTCCAAGATAAATACCTCGTTCCACTTCCCAAGGTTGTTAAACTTAAGATTTGATGTTTCCTTTGTTTTGGCTTTCTTAAAATCTTCATAAGTCGGCGTCTTTTACGTGTGCTCTATGCTCGCTCTGCTATTTGTTTGTGGTTTGCAACAACCTTAAACTGGTAAGTACGGGGTTTATCTACACTTTCACAGGGGTTCATTTAGCCCAGTGGCAGAAAATACACTGCTCACTTGTGGACGCTACTGGCACCTGTGGAAGTTGTCTGCCCATGTTTACCATAATCCTAAAAAAAACATCCTTTACAAATACATAAAATAAATTCACAATAATTGCAAATCAATACATCTTAAATGACTCCAAGCGGACAGTTACAGTAATATTCCCTCAAACCACTATAAAGCTGAGTAGGAAGTGCTGTGGCTCAGTGTACTCATTCACATTTTACTGACTCTCTGTTGATCAGAGGTGGAGTACACAAATCATACTCAAGTAGAAGTATAAGTCACAACATCATTTGAAATTATTATTCGGTCCAGAATTGTTAATAAATTCCCTGACAAAGCTGTTCAGTTTCACTTTGTTTCCTGCAAATTGATGTTTTTCTTATTACATAAAGATCCCTTGCGGTCAAACTCAGACCACAACACAGCCCACGTCTTCCCCACTTTTACTGTTCTCTAGAGCAGTGAACCAGAAAAAAAAACTGTATTTCCTAACAACAAACCAAACATAACTAAAGATTAAATAACAAAATAAAGACCATATCATAACAACTGAAAACTGTGAAAATAGAGTTCCAACGAAGGTTAAAATGAAGGGCAACTGGACTTGGTTGAAGCTACTGGAAGACGTTTCGTCCCTCATCCAAAGGACTTCTTCAGTTCTGACTGACTGGCAGGGAAACTCAGCTATTTACCTCAGTGGGGTCGTTATCTCGGGTCATCGATACCGCTGGTTCGTTAGTGTTCCTTGTTGGTGTGACGACAGTCGTTACAGTCGTTGAGACTACCTGTGGCCAAGACTGAACGACCATCGTTGGTATCGTCACCTGAGGCCAAGACTGAACGACCATCGTTGGTATCTTCACCTGAGGCCAAGACTGAACGACCATCGTTGGTATCTTCACCTGAGGTACGTTTGTTGAGTTTCCTGGGAAGTGATGAAAGGACAGCATTGTAAGTGGGGGATAAGTGGTGGCGTAGACCCCCTCCCCTGTTCAATGACGGCTTCTCAACCCTGGTGTAGATGCTTCCTTGACACCTCTTTCAAACCATCCATCTTCTCTGTCTAAAATGTGCACCTGATGGTTCTCAAACGAGTGTCCTCTGTCCTTCAGATGTAAGTAGACTGCAGAGTCTTGACCTGAGGAGTTGGCCCTTCTGTATTGAGCCATGCGTTTGTGTAGTGGTTGTTTAGTCTCCCCAATATACAGGTCTGTGCATTCCTCACTGCATTGGACCGCATACACTAGATTGCTTTTCTTGTGTTTGGGTGTGCGGTCTTTGGGGTGTACCAGCATCTGTCTTAGTGTGTTCTTGGGTTTAAAAAACACAGGGATGTTATGTTTGTTAAAAATCCTCCTGAGTTTCTCTGATACTCCAGACACATATGGAATCACAATGTTGTTGCGTTTGACCTTCTTTTCCTCCTCCCCTGTAGTTTTGTTCTTCTTGGATTTGTGGCTGTTTTCACAAAAGCCCATTTAGGGTATCCACAGGCTGTAAGTGCCCCCTTCAGGTGGTTCTGTTCCTTCTCTCTGGCTTGGGCGCTTGTTGGTATGTTTTCAGCTCTGTGGTGCAGTGTTCTTGTGCTCCAGTGGGTGGTGTGAATCGAAGAGTAGGTATTGGTCTGTGTGTGTGGGTTTTCTGTGAAAATAGAGCTTCACACACCCAGGGAAGCCAGAAGGAGACATAAAACATTAGTTATGGGACACTGTGAAGGTAAACACTAACATGACACCAGCTCAAAGATGGAGGTCAGATCACTTTTTAAAGACTTTCGAAGCCTCAGGGCCGGATGGAATATCTGCATTCCTCCTGAAGACATGAGCAGAGGAGCAGACAGCTGCACAGAGCCCCATCTTTGAAAACTCAGCAGACTCACACACCATCCCCACCTTGTGGAAAAAATCAGTAATTACACCTGTAACTAAAAAACCTTACCGAAAGGTGAATAATGATTTCAGGCCTGTGGCTCTGACTTCTGTTGTCATGAAATATCTTGAGAGGATAATGGTGTCGTTTCTTAAGCAAGATGTTGGTGAGCTTTCAGATCCCTTTCAGTTTGTTTGGAAGCAGCAGCATTTTACACCTGGTCAGCAAACAGCTCAGCAGGCATTTTGATTGTTGATTTTAGTTCAGCTTTGCAACACTCTGCAGCCTGAAATGCTCATCCAGAAACTGAAACATGTTGCTGCTTTTAGTCTCTGGTATTTTTATTATTTTTATTTATTATACTGCTGTACTTTTTTAACAAACTGTTCTCAACAGGTCAGAGTAAACAATGCTCTCTCTGAGCCCAGATCAGCTCTCCTTTTTACACTTTACACTAATGACTGCACAAGGACAGAAGTCCAGCAGCTTATCATACAGAAACCCAGGAATTACTATCTGACTTCTGACCTCAAAGAGCTCCAGGTGCATGATGGTATATGACGCTGAAAGTGAACGAAAAACATCTCTGACTGTGACAAACTGTGTAGCTGCATCAGTCGGTAATCCTCATAAGTCAGTAAATGTATATTTCCCAATGTTTACACACTTCTTTTTGGCATTTTTAATGTTTTCCTGAATAACTTTTCTGCAGAGAAGATGATTTTCAGAAATTGTTTAGTGTAACCAGCTACCTGATAACATTGGCAACATATTTCTACATCAATTAACATGCAGAACAGATTTTATTATATGATAGTATTTATTATTTTAATAAAAGACATATATACTTTGTCACCTTTTAGTTGATGGTTTACCATGTGTGCTTCCAAGGGAGCTGCCATTGTTGTGTGACATCATTCAGCTGCATCTTGGGTAGTCGTGGTTCCCTTTCCTTTATATATATTTTGTTGTTGTTGTTGTTGTTGCATGTAATAGGTTTTCAAAGTGAAAAAGCACAAAGTCTACCAAGAGCTCCAGAGTGCGTCTAATTTGGTCACATGTGCCCAAAAATCTCCTCAGATAGGTGTCCATAAGAACAAATCAAATGTCTTTATTTTTCTATTGTCCTTTATTTATTGCCACATGAACATGTGCTCATTTTTCCATATAGGTGTGTTTGTTAAATTATATACAAATACAAAGTTAATACATGCTGTGTATAAAAGACTAAACTGGCCAAATATGTGATTTGTCTCTCAGTAAGTGTCGCCCCTGAGGCTCTGCACAACCTGGTCAGTTATTCACTTTGAGACTCAGCATAAAGTTTATTTCCCATTAACTGTGTGAGAGAAAACCACAAGAGTACGAGTGACACAAAAAGGAAGGAAGGGTTTTATTTGGTGTGACTGGTAAAACATTAATGTGCTGATCTCACATGACCAAGATCTAAAATGGAGAAATCATCTTTACTGTGGCTGCTAGGTAAGTAAGAATATACAAATGCTTGTCTCCACGTTGTCTTAAAGATTAGTTCGTAAACATTTCTGGTGATTTTTAGAGCAGTGAGTTATAGAGAAAAGTAGAAACGTTTTAAAGTTTTATACAGAAAGGTATTTACTATCCTGAAGTGCTTCAGAAGAGAAAAGCACACACATGCAAGGCTCGGACCAGAGGATGACTATTTAAAACACAATCAAAGTCAAAATACAAAAAAACAAACAAGTTAAAATAGGGTTTCTACATGTAATGGCACCTTAATTGTTTATAAAATTGACAGTGACAAATATTCAGTGCAGCATCGGGGCCAGTGCTGCTCAGTCTGTCTTCATAATCCTCCAGTACGCTTTGTTCCACCTGCTGAGCTCCTCCAAGCTCTCAATCCTGCTTCTGGCCGCCTGATGGTGAGAAACAGTAACCCTAAATGAGCGAGTGGTCAGAGTCAGGGAGTCAAATAAACTGTATGCTTCACAGTGCTTGACACTTGTTGATCAGTCCTTTGGCCAACTCGGCTAAGCTTGTCTTAATATAAGAATTAACAACAACTAAAATGAAAAGCAAATACACATGACAAATACAAAAAGAAAATAACTAAACGTACAAAACTAAAAGCAACTCAAAACCTACACAAGACAAAATACGTACACCAGTAACTATTAAGTCTTTAAAATCTGTCAATCCACCACACAAGGGAAACAGCTATACTACACACTATTACTCTCTGGAATGAAGTAGATAATGCGTAGGAGAGGTTCTTAATCAGGAAAGGAGTCCTAACGTTCCTCGCCTACTTAAGTCCACACCAGCCACTTTCCCTCCAGTCAACCCAGCCGCTGCTCAAACCTGTCTACAAAGGTTACGACCTGGCTCATGGGGTAAAGGGAAGCAACATGAACCAGAATGTTTTTGGTAAAAGTGCAAGTTATTTATTATTGCCAGGGTTTACAAACAGAACGGGAAAAAGGGCTGGTGGATGCTGCTTAAATGAAAGAAACAAATATTACTTAAAGAGGCCTTTCCAACTGAGAGAGAGCCACCTGTGACTAAACAAAACTCTGACCTGTTCAGCAAGAAACAAAATGCAAAATGAGCAGCACCCTCTAAGCCTAGTGTGTCTAACAAACTGCGGGTGTCTGGTTGATATCAGTAATCCCCACTAAGATACTTGCCCTGCTTCCTTAACACAATTCACAAGGTAAGGCAACAAACCGACACTAAGATCTAACACCTCCCACTTGAGCAAGCGCTCCGACAGCAGTTAACATGATTACCACAATAAAACACAAACATGCGCGTTAATAAAAGGGCAAAATCACACCTGCAAAGTTCACACAGGTAGGCAGCTAATTAAACAGGAGATGATCGGGAAGGTGGTAGATGATTGGAGGAGGTTGCCAGACGCCGCACCAATCAGATCACGAGCTGGAACCAGAAAGTAGGCAGGTCTTGCGCCAGCCAATCCTCAGCAAGGGATCGCACATCCTGCTTAACATGACACAGCTGGATAACACAGATACACATGCACAGATAAGGACAGTGGGTGTAAAAACCTCAAAGGTTGCTCATCCTAAATGGTAAATGCTCATTGAGGTGAGAACGTGTTGAAATGCTCTGTATTTGTGTAGCTGCTTTGTAGTCTTCCGACCACTCAAAGTGCTTTACACTACGTCACATTCACCCATTCACACACATTCATACACTGATGGGTCATTGGGGCTTCAGTATCTTGCTCTAGGACACTTTGAGACACACATTTCAACATGCTCTGTTTGTGGAAAGTAAACTAAAAAAATTGACTGTGTCCTTTAAATAAATAAAACTTATTATTTTCATATCTAATATCAACATGTGGCTGTTTTTCTGTGCACTACAAGCAGATTGTTCTGTTTTGTAGAAAGTCCAGATGTCTTGTTGCATGTAAAACCTCAAACCAACCTGAGTGTGATTTCTCTTTAGTTCTGACCTCACTGCTGAGCTGCACAACAAACCAAGGTGAGCAAACTTCTTCTGTCACAGCCAAAGCTGTCAAGTCTGCAACACTGAGTGGCTAACATTTTAAAATATTTACAACTACAACACAAGTAGCCAGATCTCAACCATCGTTGAAAACATGCAGAAAACTTTTGTCTATCAGCTCTAATCTGAGATTAATTCAGTGCCTGAAACTCAGAGATCAGTTCGGCAGTGAAGAAGTGACAGTGAGAAAGTAGGAATATGTGAGGAATGTGAAGAAGATTAATGCAAATCATCTCTTTAACCACATCTTTCTGTCTCTTCCTCCAGCCTCTCTGGCTGTGAGTCCCAGCAGCTCTCAGTTTTTCAGCTGGAAGTCTGTCTTTCTGAGCTGTGAGGAGGACGACAGCTCTGCTGGATGGACGCTGTGGAGGAACACAACCAGAGAAACCAGGACTCAATGTGGAGCTGGCTGGGGAAGATCAGCTGGTTCTTCTTGTAACATCAGCTTCATCCTGCCATTGGACAGGGGAGTTTACTGGTGTGAGTCCAGCGAGGGAGCAACCAGGAACACCATCAGCATCACTGTCACTGGTAAGATCAGACTGTGGAGTTAGTGTTGATGAAGCTGTGTGTAAATGATGAAATGCTGTAGTTTGTCTCTGTGTTGAGGTGGACCAGTGATCCTGCAGAGTCCTGTCCTCCCTGTGATGGAGGGACATGATGTCACTCTGCACTGTAAAACAAAGACCCCTCCCTCCAACCTCACAGCTGGTTTCTATAAAGATGGCTCCCTCATCAGGACTGAGCCTACAGGTCACATGACCATCCACCATGTTAACAAGTCTGATGAAGGCCTCTACAAGTGTAACATCAGCGGTCGTGGAGAGTCTCCATCCAGCTGGATCTCTGTCACAGGTGAAGAGGTTACCTTTGATTTCAGGACTTATTTCATCCAGAGATTCACCTGACCAGGTGGATTCTCTCTACAGGTAAACCTACAACCTCAGCCCCGCCCACATCTGCAGCTCTGACCACCCCGCCTCCTCCATCGCCCCCTGCCTCAGACCCCATCCAGCTTGTGTTCAGACTGATCTACCACCTGGTGGTGTTCTGTCCATACTGCATCTCCACTGTCCTCCTGGTGTCTTTATATCGACACAGGCCCACAGGTAACACTCTGAATCCATCAGTCAATCAGTCAATAAATATCACTGATTATTGACAGTTGTCTCTAACAGATAAATGATCTACATTTTCTTTCTAACCTGCTCTGACTGCAGAAAATTACCTGCCCGTCTCCATGGTGATGACCCCGCCCCCTCAGGCTGAGGAGGGATTGGATGATGACTGTGATGATGTCATCACTGCTGTCACCACAGAGCATCACTTCTGAGTTGATCCAGTGTGTTCAGTGTGTTCTGGTTCTTAATGAAGCTAAAATGTTTGTGTCATCAGAAAATAAACCTCAGATTTTCTTAATAGATCACAAACAGCAGAGGACCCAGAACACTTCCCTGTGGAACTCCTCATGTTCTAGTTTGACTTGTAGATGATGTTGAACTCAGGATCTCAGACTTCAGCAACAGTCTCACTTTAAACTCTTCTAATCTTATTCTGTAAGCAGCTGTGTGAGAGCAGATATCAGAATTAACTCTGTCAGGTTTAGTGAAGCCTGATCACTCAGAAAAAGACTGACTGAGGTGAACTTGATTCATGATACAGGTGTAAATTCTTTGTACAAAGCCGTCGACATGTTTTTGGTCCAAATGGAAACTGATAGTTATTCAGGTTCGAGTTTTGTTATTGTTCAAATTGGTTTGGTTCAGATGTTTTAGAACAACGTGAAGTCTTTAATTTTTTATTTACTACTATATGTTTTTAATAAACCTCACACAGTTTACCAAATCTCAGAGAACCAACCTATCATGTTTATTGATGGAGGGGATACCGGAGCACCCAGAAGGAACCCCTGCAGACACAGGGAGAACATGTAAACTCTACACATACAGTGGGTACGGAAAGTTTTCAGACCCCTTTAAATTTTTCACTCTTTGTTTCATTGCAGCCATTTTCCAAAAATCAAAAAAGTTCATTTTATTTCTCAGTAATGTACACTCAGCACCCCATCTTGACAGAAAAAAACAGAAATGTAGAAATTTTTGCAAATTTATTAAAAAGAAAAACTGAAATATCACATGGTCATAAGTATTCAGACCCTTTGCTCAGTATTTAGTAGAAGCACCCTTTTGATTTAACACAGCCATGAGTCGTTTTGGGAAAGATGCAACAAGTTTTTCACATCTGGATTTGGGTATCCTCTGCCATTCCTCCTTGCAGATCCTCTCCAGTTCTGTCAGGTTGGATGGTAAACGTTGGTGGACAGCCATTTTCAGGTCTCTCCAGAGATGCTCAATTGGGTTTAAAAATTTAAAGGGGTCTGAATACTTTCCGTACCCACTGTAAAAGCCAGGACGACCAGGGTTTAAACTTGGAACCTTCTAGCTGTGAGGCCATAGTGCTCTCCACCGGGCCACAATGCACCCACGTTATAGTCATACACAGGACGTATGTTTTCCATTTGAGAAAAGGTGAAGACGACCTTGATAGGATATCTGGCGTTGGTAAGTAGATGCTTACGTGTCATGGTAGATCTGAATTTTATTGATTTCATACTCCTTGCCTCTGTCATCTTTCCTCTGTAAATACAGTGGGTACGGAAAGTATTCAGACCCCTTTAAATTTTTCACTCTTTGTTTCATTGCAGCCATTATATATATCAAAAAAGTTCATTTTATTTCTCAGTAATGTACACTCAGCACCCCATCTTGACAGAAAAAAACAGAAATGTAGAAATTTTTTCAAATTTATTAAAAAAGAAAAACTGAAATATAACATGGTCATAAGTATTCAGACCCTTTGCCGTGACACTCATATTTAACTCAGGTGCTGTCTATTTCTTCTGATCATCCTTGAGATGGTTCTACACCTTCATTTGAGTCCAGCTGTGTTTGATTATACTGATTGGACTTGATTAGGAAAGCCACACACCTGTCTATATAAGACCTTACAGCTCACAGTGCATGTCAGAGCAAATGAGAATCATGAGGTCAAAGGAACTGCCTGAAGAGCTCAGAGACAGAATTGTGGCAAGGCACAGATCTGGCCAAGGTTACAAAAAAAATTCTGCTGCACTTAAGGTTCCTAAGAGCACAGTGGCCTCCATAATCCTCAAATGGAAGACGTTTGGGACGACCAGAACCCTTCCTAGAGCTGGCCGTCCGGCCAAACTGAGCTATCGGGGGAGAACAGCCTTGGTGAGAGAGGTAAAAAAGACCCAAAGGTCACTGTGGCTGAGCTCCAGAGATGCAGTCGGGAGATGGGAGAAAGTTGTAGTAAGTCAACCATCACTGCAGCAATCCACCAGTCGTGGGCTTTATGGCAGAGTGGCCCGACGGAAGCCTCTCCTCAGTGCAAGACACATGAAAGCCCGCATGGAGTTTGCTAAAAAACACCTGAAGGACTCCAAGATGGTGATAAATAAGATCCTCTGGTCTGATGAGACCAAGATAGAACTTTTTGGCCTTAATCTAAGCGGTATGTGTGGAGAAAACCAGGCACTGCTCATCACCTGCCCAATACAGTCTCAACAGTGAAGCATGGTGGTGGCAGCATCATGCTGTGGGGGTGTTTTTCAACTGCAGGGACAGGACGACTAGTTGCAATCGAGGGAAAGATGAATGCGGCCAAGTACAGGGATATCCTGGACGAAAACCTTTTCCAGAGCGCTCTGGACCTCAGACTGGGCCGAAGGTTTACCTTCCAACAAGACAATGACCCTAAGCACACCGCTAAAATAACGAAGGAGTGGCTTCACAACAACTCCGTGGCTGTTCTTGAATGGCCCAGCCAGAGCCCTGACTTAAACCCAATTGAGCATCTCTGGAGAGACCTGAAAATGGCTGTCCACCAACGTTTACCATCCAACCTGACAGAACTGGAGAGGATCTGCAAGGAGGAATGGCAGAGGATACCCAAATCCAGATGTGAAAAACTTGTTGCATCTTTCCCAAAACGACTCATGGCTGTATTAGATCAAAAGGGTGCTTCTACTAAATACTGAGCAAAGGGTCTGAATACTTATGACCATGTGATATTTCAGTTTTTCTTTTTTAATAAATTTGCAAAAATTTCTACATTTCAGTTTTTTTCTGTCAAGATGGGGTGCTGAGTGTACATTACTGAGAAATAAAATGAACTTTTTTGATTTTTGGAAAATGGCTGCAATGAAACAGAGTGACAAATTTAAAGGGGTCTGAATACTTTCCGTACCCACTGTAATATCACAGAGAGCACAGTCTAGACCTGCTCTATATAAAAAGTGCAATGAGATAACTGTTGTTGTGAATCAGTGCTATATTAATAAAGTTTTATCGAATTGAACTGGATGTGTGAGAAGGCTAGCAGTCTCACTCTCAATTCGTCACATATGGACACTTGGTCCTTGGCATTGCATTTAATGCCCTGGGTACCCGTTTTGCTTGGTTTTTGGACGTGTAGGGCTCCTCGGTCAAGTTAGCAATAAGACAGCCTAAGTCCCTCACTTCCACGGGAAAAATATGTACGGCAGTCAACGTCAAATGTTTTATCCTGTTTGAATTGTGCTCTGAATTACACATATGATGTTGGTCAATTTAAAAAATAATTTTGCCGTCAAGAAAGTTGCAGTTTGTCTTAAAGAAGTAAACTAACATTAAGTGCTGTGTGAAAGCAACATGTTAACACTGTAATGCAAACTAACGTTACTTGTTTGTAACTTAGCTATGTTTCACACAGAAATGTATCTCACCTGATGTGCTTGATCCAAAGACTCTCAGTCCTTTTTATCACATCATCCTCTCATGTAAACTCTCTGACGTTAGCTTCAGTAACGTTAGCTTCAGTAACGTTAGCTTCAGTCATTGAGAGAAAAAGTTACTTTTGGGTTTGTGGTCCTTGTAATAATGTATTTTCAGACTATACTTCAACAGTTTTACATGAAACTGCGACTTTCTTGACTTTTAAATTTATATTTTAAATTGACCATCATCATATCAAAAAACAGTTGTCTCTTGCCGTTGACTAGTATACATATTTTTTCTGAAGTACGGTCCCATGGTGGTCCACTGGAAGGGGAGGGACTCTATAAATATGTAACATCCAGTTAGACTTAATAAATAAAGAATAAAACTAGTGATTATCATTGTAAAACATCTCATTTTGGTTGGGTGTAGCTACCTAGGGTTAAAAAACTTAACTTACGTAACTTCACTAAAATCAATCAATATTTACTTTTCTAAGCAAAAGTCCAGTCGCTGAACCACGTGCCAACCACCTCCTTACTTGGACTATACTGTTAAAAACAAAAACGCTACAGCTGGGGAAGGCAGATTCACGTAGGTCGATCCAAACAGGGTTGACAAACAAAAGGCCCGGTCTCATGTTGGGATACTTCTCCTGTGACAGCAGCCCCAGAATTCAGCCTTCATGTTTTATCTCATGTGAAAGTCACTCTGAAGACTCACAGCTTCATTCTCTAGTAATATAAAAAAAAATTATCCCACTTTGGAGGTGATGTTGTCCACAACAATATCTGTACAAAACAGGAAACCAACCCTGTGTCTTTCATGAAATGTGGTTCAGACATTCACGTTCACCTCAGGATGAACTGTATTAAGATCGGTGATCCTCTGACTTTTTATCTAGCGCCATTATTTTGCAACACTTTGCTTTATGACCAAATACCTGCAGAACTAATGAAATTCCCATCAGACCCTTTAAAGACACCATGAGAACAGTGAGCATGAAGTACAGGGAGAATTGTTATCAACACAGATAGGCAGGGGATCTGCAGAGAGGAGCTCTGCTATCATAAACTGTGTATTTAAGTTTCCTGCCAACTGCAGAAGAGGAACTGGACAAACAGGAGGTAAAAACAGGAAACGGTGGTTTGAAATTTTCTGAGCAATGAACCACAAAGTGTTATCTCACAACACCAAGTGGTACGATGGGACAAACATCATCAAATTTCAGTAATTACACAGTTAGAAAAACGAGGAAAGCGACAGCAGCTTAAAACTGTACGTTAAAGGCTTAACATCAGAGTGAGTTGGAGTGAGCGAGAGTGAAGAGTTATCTAAGATCAGTCGTCCAGGTCACAGGCTTTCCAGATGTTTTACCAAAGTGTCCTGCTTCTCTGTGTTGCCTTCAAGTTCCCCTCAACAGAAAACTCTGGTGTTTTTCTTACATTATTGTGTAGAGATGAATAAGAAATATAGTGTTGGTAAATCTAATGCAGGTGACAAATACACAATAAAGCTGGAAGATTCTGTGAGTTTAGTGAGGATCAGGATCTCCATCTTCTCTGAGGTGTACAGATGTCTTGCTGCATGTAAAACCTCAAACCAATCTGAGAGTGATTTGTCTTTAGTACTGACCTCACTGCTGAGCTGCACAACAAACCAAGGTGAGTGAACTCCTTCTGTCACTGTCTGAAACTCACTGTCTCAATGATTTTTGCTGACCAATAAATAACAAACACCACCCAGATTGCACAAACAAGTCACACCGATGTCGGATTGAGATCAAACGTCGGCATAATATTTATAGCTCAGCCGGTGTGCAGGTAGTCCTGCGGCGTGTTAACAGCAGATCTAGTTAAGATAAATAACAGACCTGGAGTTATTGTTTTAAGTTTCCATCAATAAAGAGGTTTCTGCTGCAAGGAGCTGTCGGTCTTCTCTTCACCAAAACGGATCAGCTGATTACAACAGCATGTTAAAAATCAGGTGGAGACAGGATGCGAGTTCTCTGTGCAGAGAATATGCAGAAGTGAAGGTGGATGTCCAGAGGTTTTGTTGAAGAGTCAGACTGTGTTTGAGCGCCACCTGCTGCTCATGAAGCAGACAGACCAATAAAGATGAAGAATAAAGAGAACAGAGCTGCTGTTCCTCCATCTTCTGCTCTTTCCTTCGTTGTTTTACTGTCTGGATGCTGCTGGGCTCTGGTTTGGCTGCTGCTATTCATAATTATTGAACTTTAGATCTGATTGACTCTGTTATCACTGAGTTAATTTATAGCAGAAAAAGACAAAAAGATAAATTTAGAAAAGTTTTGACAATAAAAAGTCACAATCGTGAGACAAAAGGATCCTTTTTAGATTGGAAAAAACAAACTTCAAATTCATGACTCAGTAAGTGAAAATTTAACTTATGTCATAAATTTGAGATTTTTTTAATGTAGGATTAAAAGTATCAAGTTTCAGTTAATTAGATACGTATTCTTTAAAATGAAGCTGGTGCGGTAAGTTACACAGCTCACCTTTTGAGTGACATCATTAGATCACCTGATGGGAAACAAACTTTGAAGTTTAGTTTGTTTTTCTATTTTAGTTCAGGGTTAGAAACGTGAGCAACAAGAACTAATAATGAGGGTGGAGATGGGTCAGTGGATAAGACACATACCTTTTGTGTGAAAGACCTAGTTTCAACTCCCACTGTGACCCATCCATCATTGTCTCCCTGAGCAAGACACTTAACCCCTTGTTGCTCCAGAGGCATGCGACCTCTGACATGTACAGCAATTGTAAGTCGCTTTGAATAAAAGCATCCGCTAAATGAATAAATGTAAATGTAGTAAATATAATGTGTCCACTGCTGCAGTCGACAGCAGTGACACTGACACAGGCTTCATTGTAATAATGATTGCACTTAGCTACTGAAGTCTGGGGATTCATCTTCGGGAGACATGGATGTCACCAGTGGTTGTACTTTATTAATTCCTCTAGGGGAAATTACATTCTTCCACACTGTTGTTGTTCAGAAAATACACAGGCACAAACAGGACCTATATGCATTAATAAGGACAGATGTTAGATTGAGACCAGAGCCTGTGTGTCATTGTGTCTGGATCCAAGATGATGGTGATCATATGAAACAGTGTGGAGTTGAAACATCATGTGTACTGAGATTATTGGTGCTCACAGGTGTGTTCGTATATTCGTGCTTGTTGTTTACATATGACAGGGCTCCAGGTTAACTTTTATTACTAGGCGCACTGTAGCCCCTTACTAAAACTTTTAGGTGCAGAGGGAGAAAATTTAGGGGTGCACACTTAAATCAACTTGCAACACAATTTTTCTCAATTTCCCCATTACTGATGAATGCTTTGGTAACAAAAACAGAAACTACAATGTGCTGTTTTCTTTTAGTTCACTGTCACATTTAAATTTGACTCTTTTAACTGAACGGTGCTTAAACAAATGTAAATTAATAAATACTGGAAGCGGCAATGCCATTTCTGTTGTGTATCTGTCTCAGCATTTTTTATGTTTTAGGCTGCTGTTGTGCTTCCTTAAAGGTGTTTAAACTGTGTGGTGACGGTTGCCTCAGCAAACTTGGAGCACACACAGCCTACAATAAAACTATTGATTACAGTGTTTTATTTTATTTAGCCTCCAAAAAACTATGGATTACAATGTTCAGTCACTGGAATCCAGAAAGCAAACAGCACAAAAATAAATACATCTTTCAATAATTTCTACTAGATATATTAATGTTTCCTACAGCCTACAAATGAATGAATGAAGGGTTTATTTTGGGTTACATTATAATGTCCAAAGAATGATAATTTGTGTCAATATGCAATTAACAAAAATCTAATACATGCTTACACCAGTCTATTTCACACAAAATAACTCACACTATCAACAACTGAAAAAGGAACAGACTGAAGCCAAGGCTTATTTTACCTATCCTATGAACTAGAGTGCAGAATAAAAGGAATACAAAAGAAAGAAAAGAAACAAAAACTACAAATTCAATCTAAATTGTAATACTGTAATTATTTTGCATTTTAAGACTCTTTTGAAACTCCGCTGAGAAAAACCTGTTTTTAACTCATCATTAAGTCCATTCCATAATTTAACACATCTGTATTTTATACTATAAGTTCTCACATGTTTCAAATACGCACAGTTCTCTGGAGTTACACTTTCCTTCTCCTAATTTAAAACGTTTTTTTAATAAAAACAGTAAGGTTTTTATTTTTAACTCAAAAGTATTTCCAGTGTTTTTGAAAACACAAAATCTAAAAACTTGGACAAGGAGGATGTTTGAATTCTCCTGCTTGCTACAGTGGGGGAAAAAAAGTATTTGACCCCTTGCTGATTTTGCAGGTTTGCCCACTTACAAAGAATGCAACGATCTACAATTTTAATCATATGTACATTCTAACAGTGAAAGACAGAATCCCAAAGAAAATTCCAGAAAATCACATCATATGAATTTATAAAAATTGATAACCATCTGATGAGGAAAAACAAGTATTTGACCCCCTACCAAACAGCAAGTATTCTGGCTCCTACAAGCCAGTTAGTCTTTCTTTAAGACACAGCCCCAATCCCAACCAATTATCTACATCAAATACACCTGCCTCACCTCGTTACCTGTATAAAAGACACCTGTCAACACCCAAACAACCAGCATCCAACATCACCACCATGGGCAAGACCAAAGAGCTTTCTACGGACATCAGGGACAAGATTGTTGATCTGCACAAGGCTGGGATGGGCTACAAGAGAATCGGAAAGCAACTTGGAGAGAAAAGATCAACTGTCGGTGCAGTTATCAGGAAATGGAAGAAGCACCACACCACCGCCAACCTCCCTCGGTCTGGGCCTCCACACAAGATCTCGCCTCGTGGGGTGTCCATGATCATGCGAAAGGTGAGGAATCATCCCAAAACCACAAGGGGGGAACTGATGAATCAACTGAAGGCAGCTGGGACCACAGTTACAAAAGAAACGGTTGGTAACACACTACGCCGTCATGGATTGAAATCCTGCAGCGCACGCAAGGTCCCCTGCTCAAGAAGAAACATGTACAGGCCCGCATGAAGTTCGCCATTCACCACCTGGACGACTCAGAAGAGGCCTGGAAGAAGGTGATGTGGTCAGATGAGACCAAAATAGAACTTTTTGGCCTCAACTCAACTCGTCGTGTTTGGAGGGCAAAGAACACCGAGTACAACCCAAAGAACACCATCCCCACCGTCAAGCATGGTGGTGGCAACATCATGCTTTGGGGGTGCTTTTCAGCCAAGGGGACGGGACAACTCCATCGTATTGAGGGGAGGATGGACGGGGCCATGTATCGTGGAATTCTGGACCAACGTCTCCTTCCCTCAGTGAGAGAGCTGAAGATGGGTCGAGGATGGGTGTTTCAGCACGACAACGACCCTAAGCACACCGCCAAAGCAACAAAAGAGTGGCTGAAGAAGCACATCAAGGTTCTGGAGTGGCCTAGCCAGTCTCCAGACCTGAATCCAATTGAAAATCTTTGAAGGGAGCTTAAAATTCGAGTTGCCAGGCGACAACCTCGGAACCTGAATGATTTGGAGGCTGTCTGCAGGGAGGAGTGGGCCAACATCCCTGCCGAAATGTGCACAAACCTTGTCACCAACTATAAAAACCGTTTGACATCTGTGCTGGCCAATAATGGCTTTTCTACAAAATATTAACATGCTGTTTGTCCAGGGGGTCAAATACTTGTTTTTCCTCATCAGATGGTTATCAATTTTAATAAATTCATATGATGTGATTTTCTGGAATTTTCTTTGGGATTCTGTCTTTCACTGTTAGAATCTACATATGATTAAAATTATAGATTGTTGCATTCTTTGTAAGTGGGCAAACCTGCAAAATCAGCAAGCGGTCAAATACTTTTTTTCCCCCACTGTATATTCTATTTATCACGACCTTAGAGTTGATAACCAGCTTTGTGGGACCGCTTTTCTAGATCGTAATTATTAAGATTAGTGAAGCCATATAATGAAAAACTATCCTGGGTGTGTTGAACCTGGTTGAACTCGCTTCGTGGTGCAGGCCCCTGCAGTAAATAAAAACAAACCCTAAAGTTCAACATGCAACACAAGCTGCAGTGAGATGTTACTGTGAGTGAAGGAAAGACAATAACGGTTAGTAATCAATGGTTTTATTTAAAGTGTGAAAGAGTGACGGCTAACAAGCTACTAAAAGAGACAAAAGATATGAACGTGGAGCAGTTATTGTAACATAAACTCAGTCCTGCTGATGTTTCCGGTCTGCAGACAGAAGGAGAAAGTTCTCGGTTCTTCCAGGGTTTTTTTTTAACTTGATGAAGACTGTTTCAGAAAATATAATTACACAAGAAAATTTAATGTTAACTTTATGAAAATATGCAGTGCTGATGTATTTTAACCATTGCGGTCCTAGCCTGACCCCTAGTGACCATTTCAGACAACTGCACCTGCAGGTTTGTTAAGAAAAGTTTGTATCCTGGGGATAGAGCTGGTGAGTTTTAACTGTGTTCAGGATAACAAACTAGGAGTTAGAAATACGCTTCAGTTGTGTAGTTGGAGGTCAGGTCAGCTTAGATTCAACCAGCAGCTGCTCCTCAGCCACACTCCCCTCACAGAATTCACCTGAGCAAAGTAGTAGTGGTCTACAGGTGCCTCCTGAAATGTTGACACCAACGCCGCACGCCATGTAGCTCCAGTCAGACTGTCACCACCTTCACGCTCAGCAAGTAGCTGGTTGTCCTCCTCCTACAAGACGGCCCCTTCCAGGCCAACGCCAACTGCGACATGTGCAGAATTAATAAGGGGGATCCAAAAAAACCTTTTTTGGATTAGGATCCCAATGAGCTAAATCACTGCAGAAACACTGGGGACAAAAATGGTTCTGGACTTAAAGTGCTTCTTATAAGATGCACCTGAAGTGTGTTTTCACCCTCCACGACACCTCGCTGTTTTGAACAGTAGTTTAGTTTTAACTATACTTGACTAAGAAACATGAGTTTGTCACAGTCAGCCATGGTTTTTGTTTTACTTTCGGTGTCATGCACCATCATGCACCTGGAGCGCTTTGAGGTCAAAAGTCAGATATTTCAACTTGGAAAAATTTCCGAGTTCAGAGCGGTCAAGAACGCAGCATTGGTTCACAAGTCTGTGTGACGTTTTGGAGGATTCCTGGAAAACAGAGTTCAGTGACTCACATGAAAAAAGTTAATTTAAGATCACAAACAACTTCTGAGTCCTGTTTACATAGCTGATTGCTCCTGATTGGACAAACACAAGTTAAACTTTATTGACCCCAAAGGGAAACTTGTTTTGCCCTCCGTTCTGCAGCTCCTCAAATACAACACAAAAATAACAATAAAATAGAAATCTCTCAACACAAAGTCTCATGCTACACAACACATGCTCTCCTTTACATGAGACAGGTCCTATATGAATGAATATACACATTCACACCTTCTCACGGTGGCTGCACTTAGTGGCACAACGCATACAGCCTGCACTGCACATCTGACATATTGTCCAACCTTTATGACCAACATCTACGTTACATGCTAGTGTCTATAAGCTTAATAGACGTCGGCACAAATGAGTGTTTCTACTGGTTCAAATGAATGTTTTTGACCCCCGTAATCTTCATAGCTGTCTGATCCTGACAGGCGACCTGGGATTTGGACTGTACTGTGTCAGGTTACCATGCCAGGCTGTTATATCGTATCTTAGAATACTCTCTAACATTGCATGATAAAACAGAAACAAAATTATTGTTTGACTCAAAACACTAAGTCTACGTAGAAAATGAGTCCTCTGTTGAAGTCTGGAGCAGAGACTATGAAGGTGAGCCTTCCAGCTGAGTGCATTGTCAGTATGTAAACCTGAGTGATGGGTAAGTTTTTGATGACTACAGCCTTTGGGTCAAACACCATCTCCTCAGTATTTGCCACATTTAGCACACAGATAGTTGTCGTCACACCACTGGACACATCCCTAAATTTCTGTATGATAAGCTTCTGTCCTCGTGCATAAGGCCGAGGATTGCTGTATCATCTGAGAACTTGATCATGTAATTGTCAGAGTGGAGTCTAGTGCAGTCATTAGTGTAAAGTGTAAAAGGTACTGGAGAGCTGACCCTGGCTCAGAGAGAGCATTGTTTACTCTGACCTGTTGAGTACAGTTTGTTAAAAAACTAAAATACCAGTTGAGACTAAAAGAGTCAACATGTTTCAGTTTCTGGATGAGCATGTGAGGCTGCAGAGTGTTAAAAGCTGAAAGCTAAAATCAACAAACAAAATGCCCTCTGAGCCTCTTCAAGGTGTTTACTGACCAGTGTGAAATGCTGTTAATGCTGTCATCTGTGCCACGTCTCTGCTTACAAACAAACTGAAAGGGATCTGAAAGCTCACCAACATCTTGCTTAAGAAACGACACCATTATCCTCTCAAGACATTTCATGACAACAGAGGTCAGAGCCACAGGCCTGAAATCATTATTCACCTTTGGGTAAGGTTTTTTAGTTACAGGTGTAATTACTGATTTCTTCCACAAGGTGGGGATGGTGTGTGAGTCTGCTGAGTTTTCAAAGATGGGGCTCTGTGCAGCTGTCTGCTCCTCTGCTCATGTCTTCAGGAGGAATGCAGATAATCCATCAGGCCCTGTGGCTTTCTTGGTACATCAGCCTTTAAAAAGTGATCTGACCTCCATCTTTGAGCTGGTTCGTATTAGTTTTTACCTTCACAGTGTCCCATAGTTTATTTTACATTAATTTCTGTAAACCTTTGTTCAATTAATAATTTATGTCTCCTCCTGGCTTCCCTGACCAAGTTATTAAGCTCTATTGTCACAATTTTCAGTCAAACCTGGTTCTTAAATGTCTTGCCGTTGATACAGTCTTTAACATCCCTAGTTATGAACGGTTTATTGTTCGGATATACAGTTATTTCTTTCTGAGCTATAACATTGTATGTAATCCGTAACAGTCTCAGTAACATTTTCCACATATACTTCATGGAAGATGCTCCATTCAGTAGAAAGAACACATCCTTTAAGGGACTCTATGCTCTCACTAGTCCAGACCTCTACAGTCTTTGTTTGTGGTTCACTGCTGTATAAAGCTGCTTGCACGCTGCCCAGACAGCACCCAACTAACACCAACATTAAAGTAAAGTTGTCAGTGGTTGGTTTCAATCTTTAGAAAGTTCAGATAACTAACTGTCAGTCCCACACTGAGCAGACAGGAACTGACCAGACAGACTTTTGTTGCCTATTTTTCTTATTTAAGTCACAAGGACGACGCCTTGTGAAACCTTAAAATAATAACTCCAGGCTTTTTATTCATCTTAACTCGATCAGCTGACACACCGCAGGACTAACTGCACAGTCAGCGATGGAAAAGAGACGAGCAGCAGCAGTAAAGGAGATTCAAAACAGCCGAAATGATGACGGTAGCCTTAACTCGAGCATTCAGAAATGCACTGCAAGGCAAGCCCCACTGGCCAAACTTCCTTTACTTTGGGAAAGTACTACACCCCGAGCAGAGACTCTTTTAGGGGTAAAATAAAGACCCTGGAACTTAATTTAGACCCTCGTCTCTTCGGTGGAAACACAGTGAGTTCCTCCAAAGGTTCCTAGTTCTGGGGTTAAAGTTCCTTGGTGGAAATGCAGCCTAAGCCAATTGATAAAAACATCCAGAAAAGGGTCAAGTTTGGAAATCAGAAATTTATCACGGACTGTATCAAAAGCCTTCGATAACTCTAAAAATTTACCAATTGCAAATATATTACTGTCCAATGCTGTTGATTTGTTGTTTATAAGTTGTAACAGAGCCATGCATGTTGGGTGTTTTTGTCAAAATCCACATTGGTGTTCATACAGGATATTGTTATCATTCAGGTGTTCTTGCAGAACTTTTCTAAAACTTTAGAAAAGCAGGTAAAATAGAAATTGGTCGGCAATTAGTGAAAAGGCTGGAATCCGCTTCCTTTAATAACAATATGACCTTTGTAACTTTCAGATTATGGTGACACTTTTACTTGTGCAAATACAAGAATAAAAAATTACTCTAGACTTTATTTTACAAATGTTTATTGAACGCATAAAAGCCATAAGACACAAAACATTAAAATATAACAAACAATATCATAAGAAATTTGTTACATAATAAATGTTTGATGCCAGGAGTGATAATTAAAATGAATATGAGAAAATACTCCGACTGTTAAAAGTAACTCAATTCTTAGAAGTATTAAATGCTGGAAAGAATATTAGATTAGTTTTAGATAGACAATAATAAATGCTAGTTATTAGAGACAGACTGAGCAGATGACCTAAAATGTTCTCAGATGAGTTGAATACCAAACACAGAACAATCAATCATTCAGTAACAGATTGCATAAACCTCTGGGACTCCCTGTCCCAATAAGCCCCCGTATTTTCCACACGCTAAACTCTGTTCCTGGACTCTTGCAGATAAACAAAAGAAATAACCCTTCAACACAAATCCCCTGCATTACATGAGATACATGAAGGGTTTAGAGATCCTCATGTTTAGTACGTCTGACCTTCCAATTATCAACATCTCTTTAAAGGAACAGTTCAGTGTTTTGGAAAGATTGATCTGGAGTCAGGTTGTGCTTAGCTTAGCTTAGCATAAAGACTGGAAGCAGGGGGAAACAGCTAGCCTAGCTCTGTCCAAAGTTCATAAAGAAAGAGCAGCTCTCGTCCTGTGTGGTCAGTCGCCTATTTGTTCATAACTGACGTCACCAGTTCCTCTCACTGCTGAGTAGACTGCAACGGAAAAACACTCTGGAAAATAAAACAGATAAACATTACATTACTTCAGGTTGGGGAGACCAGAGATCAGGAACAAGTTATGAATCGCTTGATTCACTCTGCACATGCTCAGTTTAGTCCTTATTCCACATGGTAAAATGTATCACCCTGTGGCGGCACCACTGTTGAGAAGTTACTCAAAACCTGTAAGAAGTTACTAGTTACTCATTACTACTCAAAAAAGCAATAACATTACTTTACTTATTACTCAGTGATAAAAGTAGCCAGTTACGTTACTCAATATGTTCCTATATTACTTTACTTCACTACTATATTACTGTTTTGGTCAGGGGCATAGGTGTAGACGGTGCCGCTGCACTAGGGTCCTTTACAGGAGCGGCCCCGCCAAGTTACGAGCTGGTCTTTGTCACTTACATGGAAAAAATGCATCAAATTTCATTCATTCATCACACACATTTCACCTTAATGTATTATATCTAAGATGATCAAGTGCTATATATACATTCATGTGAGCATTTCCCCTTTTGCAGTTGTGTCTGACACCACAGACGTATGTGTGTGTAAAACTGCTGACTGCAATCAGTAGTTTTACACACAGACGTCTATAGCAAGCAGTAGGCTTTATAAGGTACACGGTGAAAATAAAAGAAATAGATTCCACAGATTCAACAGAATGAATTTAGTCTTATTGTCTTTGGCCCACATATGCAGTGATGATTGCTGGGTAATATGTATGTGGCTGCCCAATCTTAAGTTTCTATATGCTCTTGTGACAAGACTCCAGAAATCAGGTGAAACACAAAATCTGACCAGTAGACTAGCAGAGCACACATGCAAGCTAGAAGTGATGCTATTCACACATAAAAGTAGTTTCAAGAGGAGACAGGAGAGAAAAGAACAGGAGGAGAGGGTCGCAAATGACATTGTTTTGGCTTGCCGCTGTTTTAAAGGCTGATATCAGTTCGGGGACAGGTCACCGCTGAGTAGGACTACCTGTTTAATTGTGTGCTTGTGCATGTGGGTGTTAAACTGCGCTGTAGCTGGCCTGTTTTCAGGACATGGTGTGATCATGAGTAGGCCACTTTTCCTTCTTATTCACCACCATAATGTCTTTCCTCTCTGTCGAAGAGGAATGTGGTTGCCGTGATTCGGGAAATTAATGTACTGAAATTGCCCGTAAGTCTGCCTCATTTCAGCTCACTGCACACCTCCCCTGCACTCAGCCGTTTGTAGTGACGTTTCAGTAACAGCTGTTACAAGTGCTGTTAGTATTTTTACTGCTGCTGCTGGTATATTAACTGCTAGTGTTGGCGCTACCTGCAACACATGTAATAATACTACTGCTGTACTAATAATTTCATTATTCTTCATGTAGAATATAATATAATGAGTTGTGTTATAGACTCTGTAAAAGGCAGCAGGTTTGACAGTTTTCTTCTTCTTACTACTGTGAAAGGTGAAAGACCAAATATAACTGGAGGGTATTTATCTGAAACAGGGAACTAGACAACAAAAAGTTCACACATTTCAGCACAAAAATAGACAAACACATCACCATCAGCTTAAACAGATCACACTATAGTGAGAAACGACACCAGCGTCAGACCTCAGCTCACTGGAGTCAACAGGAGGAAGTTGCTGCTGTGGTTTAGATGCAGAGCACAACCAAGTGTCTTTGGTCTGCTGGGTCCATCTTCTCTTTAATTTAAAATAATTTAAGCACTTAATAAACCTATAATTTACATTTAAACAAGCCGATCAATAATGTTTGAGTGAGACCCAACAGTAAAACTGTTAATCAATTGTATGTGAGATCTGTAAATCTGCACATTTATAATTCGTGTGTCATCATTCAAGTGTTTTTAAAGAAAGCAGTAAACTGGACGACCACAGAGCTGTTAGCTTCTGTCAGCAGATTCATCGCAGGGCACAAAACCAACATTATCATTAACCTAAACAGAGAACAACGCAGTCTGAAACCTTTATGGGCTAAAAAACATTGATTTACATTTGATTTTTTTTGATGAACATTTATATCATCTCCTCATTTCAGAAAAATGTCCTCACAAGGTCTAAAATTCAACTTGGTCCTCACACATAAGAATAAGAACGCACATCACTGTCCCTGAAAACCAGAATCAATAAAACATTGTTACCTTTGCTGCGTCTGATTGGCTGCTGTAGGTCTGTGATGTCATCATCCCCAGCTTCTTCTTCAGCGGCTGAATGAACCAAAATGAGCAGAAATTTAAATCAATGAAGATCATGTGATTCGATCAAAAGCTCCACAGCTCACTAAATGGACCCTGTGGTGAGATTGTTTTATTAACAACAGCAATGTGATTTATGAGAATCCTGATGGACGTCTGACTTAAAGAAACAGTTTGTAACTTGTTATTATTTGTACGTCAAAGTGTTAATAGAAACATCTGTGTCTAACCTTTAGGTTTCCTGTGGAGGCATCGTCTCACCAGTAGAACCAGAAGAACCAGAAACCAGAACACAGAAAGATAGAGCGGCCAACCACAATACAGAGGGAGAAGTAGAGGAGGAACCAGGAGGAGAGGTGGTTGAAGGAGGAATTGTAGTGGTGGGTTTCACTAAATTGAACAATAATTATAATTAAAGCACAGAAAATAAAATAAATGGATAATTTATTGAACAGCATGCTAAAAGAAAGACACAGCAGTGAATTCATAATGTCAGTCTGGTTTAGAGTTAAAAAGATCATGTATCAAACGGTGGGTTGAACTCTGACAGATTTCACTCTTGTTTCTTTGCAGATTGCAAAGTTAGAAATGTTGTCACATCATGAATCATCTCTGCTGTCCTGAAACCTGCTGAACTCAATGTAGAAAACAAAACAAGGTCAGTTTGAGAATTATCTTTGAGCTCCTCACCTGTGACAGAGATCCAGCTGGATGGAGACTCTCCACGACCTCTGATGTTACACTTGTAGAGGCCTTCATCAGACTTGTAACATGGTGGATGGTCATGTGACCTGTAGGCTCAGTCCTGATGAGGGACCATCTTTATAGAAACCAGCTGGGAGGTTGGAGGGAGGGGTCTTTGTTTTACAGTGCAGAGTGACATCATGTCCCTCCATCACAGGGAGGACAGGACTCTGCAGGATCACTGGTCCACCTCAACACAGAGACAAACTACAGCATTTCATCATTTACACACAGCTTCATCAACACTAACTCCACAGTCTGATCTTACCAGTGACAGTGATGCTGATGGTGTTACTGGTTGCTCCCTCTCTGGACTCACACCAGTAAACTCCACTGTCCCATGGGGCGATGTAGCTGATGTTACAGGAAGAACCAGCTGATCTTCCCCAGCCAGCTCCACACTGAGTCCTGGTTCTTCTGGTTGTGTTCCTCCTCAGCGTCCATCCAGCAGAGCTGTCGTCCTCCTCACAGCTCAGAGAGACAGACTCTCCTTCAAACAGCTGAGAGCTGCTGGGACTCACAGTCAGAGAGGCTGGAGGGGATGAGTTACATTTTTAGCTAAATGACCAGATGTCTCACAGTGAAAGCTTGACACTTGTTTGGGAACGACAGGAAATGCTAAACTAATCAGCACAATGTGGTTACTAACACACTGGGCAACAGTACTTTCCCCCCATGGCTCGGACATCAACAGCACAGTTGGTTTGAAGTAATTAGCTGGGGGAAACAGACCAGTCTTTTTTATTATTATTTCCAACCAGCCCAAAGAAGTTAGTTATTCAAGCATTTGTTAATCATCAAAAACAATAAAGGAAATATCATCAATTTATCATTTATTTCAATATATTGCAGGACAGAATTCAGGGAGGAATTTATAATGATTGATTGATGAATAAAAGTTTGCAACTGCATTTGAAGAAAGATTCACAAAACATTTTCTGTGACATTTTATTTTGTTAAACTGATTCATGCATGCCGTGTATTTTTTAATTTATTTAAGGTGCCCTTCCAGTCAAGAAAATGGGATGCAGCCATGTAGGCAGCCCTACATGCTGGAAAATGAGTTGACTCTAAAAGCGTGTTTTTATCACAGAGGTGTAATAGTTAGTAGTCTTTAATCTTTTTGATTATAAATGTATCACTGCTTTCTGTGCACTGGTGCTCCAACACATGAAGCTTTTTTGGCCCTCAGCACCTGACTTCCCACAGTTATGTCTCACACAGTTTTGGTGGTTAAGTCTTTGATTTTTTTCACTTTTGAAAATTTTTACGCATAATGAAAGTTGGATTCTTGGATTTTTACTTTAACATACATGAAGTGACAAAATTCATCCTTCAAAATTTACACTATGAACCAATTACAGTTTCCAAGACTTTTGTGCATTTGAATTATGGATTGTGGATCAAATCTGATTGAACTTGTATCCTGGTCAACTTGTCCTTGTTTTTAGAGACTTTCTTTCTTTTTGGTAGCTTCAAGTCTGTTTTTGTGTAGTGGTTGTAAATAATCTTGGTAATTTGTTAGTTAGTGTTAAAACATCTCTCTTTTGTGTTTGTGTCCAAACACTTTACAGAATTAGTTTTAACCAGAAAGCGTTATGCGAACAGCTTTTGACTGTCAGAGTTCACTCACCTCCGCTGGTCCTGCAGCTCAGCAGAGAGATCAGCACTGAAGAGAAACCAGAGATTTAACATAAAACCAGACCAGACAGAGAACTGGGAAACTTTGAGTTTTACTGCTCCAAAAATACAGCAATATCTTCCCTAAACCCTTAATTAATGTACGGCGTGTTTGTGGATATTAAATGTCTCAATAGTATTATACATAAGAACTTTTCTGAAACACTTTAGTGAAACAAAAATTTAAATAATCATGAATTCTACTTAATTAATAAAGTAACTATTAAAGACGTCTGTTTCAGATTGAATAAAGGAAGAAAAACACATTAAATATATCGCAGACTCTGTGATGTCCACTTTGGTGATGCTCTGTTCTGCTTTAGCTCTTTGAGACGTAGCACGTCATTTCATTTCAGTAGCCTCATAATGGTTGCTGCACCTGCTGCGGTGTCCATAGACTTTTTATTTATTGTCAATTTTTTTCCTCTTTTCAGGTAAATTCTAAAATGATGCAAAAACTATTCAAATTGCTGAACAATGAATAACTGTTTGATCACCACATTAGTGAGTTTCTAGTTTTTGCTACTTTCCCCTGTGGTGATCAATCAATTCTAACGGGTGAATAATAACAGTTTACAGTTATTTCAGTTTTGGCAGATTGTACTTACAGAGCAGAAAAGATGTCTGTTCCATTGCACCACCACTCAGTCCGTCCAGTTAAACTCTCTTCCTTCCTCTTTGAAGGGGAGGGTAGTGACGGTTTCTCTCCTTCATTTATAAAATTGGTCATGTGGTTTGTCTTCTTCACACTAGAGCTTATCAGGAGACACGGGGCCCTACACAGAGAGTTTAATCACATGCAGGAAGTGACAGCGCTGCAGGCTTAACATGAAGGTGGGCTGATCTGAGATCACTAAGACACAGATTCATTAGAGAGAAGGATGTAAAGTTCCTCAATGGAGATTATCTGTAAATATCTGTGTTATGAAGATTCTCATTTTAAAATGGACAAAAACATTTTGTAGAAGTTTAGATCAAACTTCTGTTCTTGGAGTTGCAGAGTCTTTGAACAAGTGATCAAAACTGTGGTTCATATCTGAAGTTTAATGGTCACTGAGAGTCCTGTTTTTTGTTTTAACCAGTTTTAAATTGAAGTGATAAAGATCCAGAAGAGTTTTTTTATTAAATGCTTGAATCAGTCCAAAGGCCCTTTTCTCATATCGGGGGTCCCATCTCTAAAGATGAACATGCTGGACGTTACTGGATTTTAAGAATAGGGACGTTCACTCTGTCATCCTGCTGGCTGCAGAGTAACTCTGCTGACATCTGGTGTTTTAAAAGAAACTCACACAGTTTGTGAATCAACATGACTTCCTGGAAATAGGCATTATTTACTCAGTCACATGTTACATTTTTGTAACTGGTGTATTGTATATTCTTTGAATGTGTTATTTAATGTGTTTTCAGTTGAAGGGTAGGGAATTTTGTTCAGGCATGAAAAAATGCAAAGTAAATTACCGTGTCATTCTTACATATTCTTATTTTCTAAACATGAGAAGCTGGGTGGTGATGGCGCAGTGGATAAGACACATGCCTCTGGTGTGAGAGATCTTTGGTTAAGTTCCCCACTGTGACATGTCCACCAATGTGTCCTTGAGCAAGACACTTAACCCCTAGTTGGAGCACCCTAAATTTCGTTGTACCTTCACAGTGCAATGACAATAAAGACTATTCTATTCTATTCCTAGTTGCTCCACAGGCGTGCGACCTCTGACATCCTTAGTAGTTTTAAGTCGCTTTGGATAAAAGTAAATGAATAAATGAGAAGCTTCACACTGACTAAAGCAGTGCTCAGATATACACTGCTCAAAAAAATAAAGGGAACACTTAAACAACACAATGTAACTCCAAGTCAGTCACACTCCTGTGAAATTAGGAAGCAACACTGATTGACAATCAATTTCACATGCTGTTGTGCAAATGGAAAAGACAACAGGTGGAAATTAAGGCAATTAGCAAGACACCCCCAATAAAGCAGTGGTTCTGCAGGTGGTGACCACAGACCACTTCTCAGTTCCTGTGCTTCCTGGCTGATGTTTTGGTCACTTTTGAATGCTGGCGGTGCTTTCACTCTAGTGTAGCATGAGACGGAGTCTACAACCCACACAAGTGGCTCAGGTAGTGCAGCTCATCCAGGATGGCACATCAATGCAGCTGTGGCAAGAAGGTTTGCTGTGTCTGTCAGCGTAGTGTCCAGAGCATGGAGGCGCTACCAGGAGACAGGCCAGTACATCAGGAGACGTGGAGGAGGCCGTAGGAGGGCAACAACCCAGCAGCAGGACCGCTACCTCCGCCTTTGAGGAGCAGGAGCAGCACTGCCAGAGCCCTGCAAAATGACCTCCAGCAGGCCACAGATGTGCATGTGTCTGCTCAAACGGTCAGAAACAGACTCCATGATGGTGGTATGAGGGCCCGACGTCCACAGGTGGGGTTGTGCTTACAGCCCAACACCGTGCAGGACGTTTGGCATTTGCCAGAGAACACCAAGATTGGCAAATTCGCCACTGTGCTCTTCACAGATGAAAGCAGGTTCACACTGAGCACGTGTGACAGACGTGACAGAGTCTGGAGACGCCGTGGAGAACGTTCTGCTGCCTGCAACATCCTCCAGCATGAGGGGGCCGCACAGCCCTCCATGTGCTCGCCAGAGGTAGCCTGACTGCCATTAGGTACCGAGATGAGATCCTCAGACCCCTTGTGAGACCATATGCTGGTGCGGTTGGCCCTGGTTCCTCCTAATGCAACACAATGCTAGACCTCATGTGGCTGGAGTGTGTCAGCAGTTCCTGCGAGAGGAAGGCATTGATCCTATGGACCGGCCCGCCCGTTCCCCAGACCTGAATCCAACGGAGCACATCTGGGACATCATGTCTCGCTCCATCCACCAACGCCACGTTGCTCCACTGACTGTCCAGGAGTTGGCGGATGCTTTAGTCCAGGTCTGGGAGGAGATCCCTCAGGAGACCATCCGCCACCTCATCAGGATCATGCCCAGGCGTTGTAGGGAGGCCATACAGTCACGTGGAGGCCACACACACTACTGAGCCTCATTTTGACTTGTTTTAAGGACATTACATCAAAGTTGGATCGGCCTGTATGTGGTTTTCCACTTTGATTTTGAGTGTGACTCCAAATCCAGACCTCCATGGGTTGATAAATTTGATTTTCATTGATAATTTTTGTGTGATTTTGTTGTCAGCACATTCAACTATGTAAAGAAAGGAGTATTTAATGAGATTATTTCATTAATTCAGATCTAGGATGTGTTATTCTAGTGTTCTCTTTATTTTTTGAGCAGTGTGTTTGATCAGGGAACATACCAGTAAAGCTACTGGCACTCTGCTCAGTGCCCAACTAACACCAACATTGTTGGCAGTAGCTGCTTTCAGTCTTCAGAAAGTTCAGAAAAACAACTGTCAGTTCCACACTGACCAGACAGAAACTGACCAGAAAGGGTTTTTTTGCCTTTTATTTTATTATTTTACTCACAAGGTCGAGGCTGCAATCCCTTTTTGTCGAATGGAAACCTACTTGTTACTGGGTGTATCGGCCTTTTAAAGGTATTCAATAGGTTAAAAGGACTGGGTGAGCTATGATCAGCCATAACTCAAATATAATGCTAATAAATGAAATCAAGTCTTTTGGTAAGTGCAAAACTGAATTGGCTATATGGACTGTACTGGCCATTTAAATGTTGGTGGTAATAAGGACTGATTGAGCTATACTCTATATACTATACTATACTTGGCAAGTGCAATACTACAAAACTACATATTTTAACTGGTAAAAGGTGGGTTGGTTGGCACAGAGCAAGCAAAAAGAATGAGGATAATTGCAAGAGAGACACTTCCTTTATTTTATTTATAGCCTAACCAGCTGTGAATCATGTTAATTAAAGACTACAGTCTGTTTTCCAAATATAAACAAGGATATTAAACATATAGGCCTGCCAAACACAAATTTCATCTGCAACAACAGGCTAATTTTATTGCTTATAATAACATTTTGTCAGGCCTGATGAACTGCAAACAATTTAACTGGGATTATTCTGTTAGAGGAAACATTAAGGTTTCACAAAGACATACCTTTGCTACCACGGAAATAAAGGTGACGCTTATTTTCACATATTATTGGCCTGCTACCAACTGAAAATGACTGACGGAGCACACTGATCCAACGGTCGGTGTTGGTTGAAGTCGGTTGGAGTCGGTCGCCGTTTGTCGGGGCAGTGTGCAAGCAGCTTTAGAATAAAAAGTACCTCATTACTGTGAAAGGCTTCTTTCAGCATTTGATGTTGAGTTTGAAGTCCAGTGATGTCTGATATGTTTTACTTTTTCTCATCATGAATGTGAATTCGGTGGAGTAAAGTAAGCCTATGAAGTCCCTCATAAGTGTTAAAGTATCCATGTATTATGTTGTTTGTTGTCTGTTTATCAAAACTAGATACCATGTTAGGCAGAGGTGGAAGCAACCATTTAAATTTACTCTTATTCCTGTAACAAAGTCTGAGTCAGTTACTTTTCAAATAAGTTTAAATTAACAGTAATCAGTATTTTACTTTAAGTACCTTTTTTATTTTAGTAGAAGTATTGTACTTCCAGAGTAAAAACAAAAGTTAGATGAAAAAGTCCTGATAAACCAGTTCACAAAAAGTGACATTGACGAGCTACTTTCTGCTCACGGCTGCATGATCTTCTCCCTCGTCTGCCAACAGAGAGAGAACGGGAACAGGTGAGCGTCACATTGCACCCAGAGAACCTGATACAGAGAGGGCAGAGGCGAGAAAAAAGTCCCGTCCCACTTCAAGCTGCTCTGAACAGTTTCATAGTATGAACCTAGACTGTTATGTGAGACCGTTTGGATGTGTAGAAGAACACAGAACATGAATTAACATCTGATCAAGTTAGCAAGTTATGCTGCTACATGCGTAAATATGCACAGGGAGACACTTCACCCTGTTTCACCCAGCCGCTATTCAGTGTTCATTTTTATGATCCTGCCTGCCCATCAACACATCCCATTCAACAATAACAACATCAGTTGACCTAATTAGAAATGTCCCGATTCGATATTAATGAACAAAAGACCACCGTAGAGTCCTGCTCCCGCCATGGGGTTGGATAGTCCAGCTGCATGCCACTCCTCTTTTCAACATCATGGCTGGCGAAAAGACTTCCGCAAAGAATGCATCGCTGTATCCTCGATATAGCTCCTCCAGCACGCCTCCTCGCTCCTCATTTTTCTACATTTTAAGCATTGAGCTGTTGATCAATTTGTGGGTCACAGGCAGGAGGATGGAGGAGACGAGGAGGCACAAAATGGGAGAAAGGTGACTTCTAAATTTACCTTTACATATAGTGAGTTGAGCACAGCCTTTCTGCTGTTTTTTGTCTGTTCCTTTACAGGAACAAATGTTAATTTAGCTCAAAATGTTTTTGCGAACTTTCTGTGTAATAGTTCACAGAATGTCATTTAGGCTGTGAGAAGAAAAACAACAAAGTCACTGATGGATGTAACTCACTATCCAGAGGAGAATTTCACAAAACAACTGCGTTAGCGTTTTTCTCTGTGTGTTTGCCGCCCGGATGAAGTGACTGAGGGGCAGTAAAAAAACGGCAAGGGGTCAAATCTTTTTATATATTAAAATAGTAGGTTATCATCCTGATATGCCAATTTCCACATTTGTTTTTCTCCTGCAGGTGGCAATACAGCGCCATTTTAACTATAGTTGCAAACAATTCAGTAGTACATAAGGGTTGGTCTTGTGCAAACGTGCAGCAGAGTCCTGACCAATTGTCTGTATATGGCTATGTGTGTGTGAGTGCGAGTGATATGTATGAGTCATGTTACCTTAAGATGTTAGAATCAATTAGATCATTTAATTTAGTTAATGATAGCTTTGTGTCTTTTTTTGTGTTGGGGCAGTCTTTGGCCACACTTCCCTGGATTGCAACTGCTGTTTTGGATCTGCTTGATGTCTTTATTTTCTCATGATTGATTTTGGCTCCTCCAATCAGCTGATCTCCACTTGGCCGCTCCAGAACTGTCAGACTTACATTTTGTGGGCAGCTTTTAAAAGTGAACTTGTAATACAGCTGCCCATACTTACAAAACATGTCAAGTATAGATATGTATTATTTGGTTGGATGCATTGGTAAAACGGCCGTCAGTAAAATGCGTGTTGCAGACTGTGTATAAGACGGTGGCAGGTGAAAGTGCGACACCTCAAATTTCTCCAATAAGGAATCACCTGATTCAATCTGCACATGCTCAGTTTAGTCCTTATTACACATGGGGAAAAGTGTCACCCTGTGGCAGCACATACAAGTTTAGAAAGAAAAATAATTTTAAGGTGAGAAAGATTTTTTTTGTTGTTATTTTTGTTACAGCATTGGCTGCTTTGTTCCTAAATCATGTTTACTGTGTGTCTGTGTAGATATCTTTCTTGCAAGTTGTTAGTGCTAATGTTTTAGCCATACGTAAAATGTTTAGTTGTATTTATCTGTTTTATTTTAAATTCAGTTTGTGTGTGACACAGTAAGGCTTCATTATTATAATTACTTATAATTATAATGTATTAATTATTATGTTCAGATGTTAGTTTAAGACCTGAAGGCTTCTCTGTGAGCCAATGAGGCCTCCAGAAGAGCCACAAGTCTGTCACCAAGATAAACACAAACACTGGTGCACAAGTTGTTAACTTTTATTATTATGTTCATTACTATGTCACTATTATTACTGACAGTAACTACGATACTTGGATCACCCCCACACACACTAGTTATTTTTAAATAAGGGTTAAAACTACAGCTGTTACAAGTGCTGTTAGTATAATGTTTTATACTAGAACTACTAGTACTGTAACACATGTAATAATACTACTGCTGTAGAATGATTTCATTACTTTTCATGTAGAATTATAATAAGTTGTTTTATAGACTCTGTAAAAGGCAGCAGGTTTGATAGTTTTCTTGTTCTTACTACTGTGAAAGGTGAAAGGTTTTCTTACCTACAAAGCTCTTAATGGTCAGGCACCATCTTATCTTAAAGAGCTCATAGTACCTTACTACCCCACCAGAGCACTGCGCTCCCAGAATGCAGGGTTACTTGTGGTTCCTAGAGTCTCCAAAAGTAGACTAGGAGCCAGAGCGTTCAGCTATCAAGCTCCTCTCCTGTGGAACCAGGTTCCAGTTTGGGTTCAGGAGGCAGACACCATCTCCACATTTAAGAGTAGGCTCAAGACTTTCCTCTTTGATAAAGCTTATAGTTAGGGCTGGCTCAGGTAGTCCTGAACCATCCCTTAGTTATGCAGCTATAGGCTTAGACTGCCGGTATGATGCACTGAGCTGCTCTCTCCTCTACTTTCTCTCCCTCTGTATGCAACCTCATCCCATTATTACATGTTACTAACACATCTTCTCACCTTTCTGGTAGTCTTGTGCTTTCTTGTCTCTCTCCTCTCTCCTATCACTTCCTGCAGGTGTTTCTAGCTCCGGAGCTGTGGAGTCTGGATCTGTGGGTCACCTGCTGCCCCCGTGTTCCTGCTCGACACCCTCTGCTGCAACGACTATTGTTACTAGTCCTATTGCAAATATTGCTGTTATTGTTATCATTAATATTACAATTATTATCATTAACAGCCGCCCACCCTGAGCCATGGTTCTGCTCGAGGTTTCTGCCTCTTAAAAGGAAGTTTTTCCTTGCCTCTGTCGCCTAGTGCTGCTCTTGGTGGGAACTGTTGGGCTTCTGTAAATAACATCACAGAGTACGGTCTAGACCTGCTCTTTTATGAAAAGCGCTGTGAGATAACTGTTGTTGTGATTTGGCGCTATATAAATAATAAAATTGAAAGATCAAATATAACTGGAGGGTCTTTATCTGAAACAGGGATCTAGATGACCACAAAATAAGTTCACACATTTCAGCACAAAAATAGACAAACACATCCCCATCAGCTAAAGCAGATCAAACTATAGTGAGAAACCACACCAGCGTCAGACCTCAGTTCACTGGAGGAACAGGAGGAAGTTGCTGCTGTGGTTTAGATGCAGGTGCACAACCAAGTGTCTTTGGTCTGCTGAGTGCATCTTTTACTTTACTTTATTCAGTTAATTTACCTTTTATTTACAATAAAACAAACAGATCAACTATGTTTAAGACCCAACAGTAGAACTGTCTCTACATGTTGATGTATTGGGTGTGAGCAGAATGTATAGAGATCTGTAAATCCGTACATTTATAATTTATATGTCATCCTTCAAGTGTTAAAAGAAAACAGTAAACTGGACGACCACAGAGCACAAAACCAACACTGTCATTAACCTAAAGAGACCACAATGAGTCTGAAAACTATGATTTTAAATTTGATTTATTTTGATGAACATTTATATCATCTCCTCATTTCAGAAAAATGTCCTCACAAGGTCTAAAATTCAACTTGGTCCTCACACATAAGAATAGGAACGCACACTCACTGTCCCTGAAAACCAGAATCAATAAAACATTGTTACCTCTGCTGCGTCTGATTGGCTGATGTAGGTCTGTGATGTCATCATCCCCAGCTTCTTCTTCAGCAGCTGAATGAACCAAAATGAGCAGAAATTTAAATCAAGGAAGATCATGTGTTCAAAAGCTCCACAGCTCACTAAATGGACCCTGTGGTGAGATTGTTTTATTAACAACAGCAATGTGATTTATGAGAATCCTGATGGACGTCTGACTTAAAGAAACAGTTTGTAACTTATTATTTGTACGTCCAGAAGTGTTAATGGAAACTTTAAATGTGAACTGCATCACATGGATTAACAAGTGTTAATAGAAACATCTGTGTCCAACCTTTAGGTTTCCTGTGGAGGCATCGTCTCACCAGTAGAACCAGAACACGAGAGATTGAACAGCAGACCAGAACACAGAGAGATGAGAAGACGAGGAACCAGGAGGAGAGGTGGTTGAAGCAGGACTTGTAGTGGTGGGTTTCTCTAAAATGAACAATTATAATTAAAAGGCACAGAAAATAAAATAAATTGATAAATTATTCAACAGCGTGCTAACAGAAAGACAAAGTGAATTCATAATGTCCGTCTGGTTTAAGTAGAGTATCAAATGGCGGGTTAAACTCAGAAACAGATTTCACTCTTGTTTCTTTGCAGATTGCAAAGTTAGAAATGTTGTCACATCATGAGTCATCTCTGCTGTCCTGAACTCAATGTACTCAATGTAGAAAACAAAACCAGGTCATTTTGAGAATTATCTTTGAGCGCCTCACCTGTGACAGAGATCCAGCTGGATGGAGACTCTCCACGACCTCTGATGTTACACTTGTAGAGGCCTTCATCAGACTTGTTAACATGGTGGATGGTCATGTGACCTGTAGGCTCAGTCCTGATGAGGGAGCCATCTTTATAGAAACCAGCTGGGAGGTTGGAGGGAGGGGTCTTTGTTTTACAGTGCAGAGTGACATCATGTCCCTCCATCACAGGGAGGACAGGACTCTGCAGGATCACTGGTCCACCTCAACACAGAGACAAACTACAGCATTCAGACAGCCCTTCTTCACTCGTGTTCCTCCTCAGCGTCCATCCAGCAGAGCTGTCGTCCTCCTCACAGCTCAGAGAGACAGACTGTCCTTCAAACAGCTGAGAGCTGCTGGGACTCACAGTCAGAGAGGCTGGAGGGACATATTTACATTTTTAGCTAAATGACCAGATGTCTCACAGTGAAAGCTTGACACTTTGTTGGGAACGACAGTATAGACTAAACTAACCAGCACCATGTGGTTACTAACACACTGGGCAACAGTACTTTTCCCCCCTAGCTTGGACATCAGTGGCACAGTTGGACTAGTCTTTATTTTTATTATTTGTTTTCAACCAGCCCAGAGAGGTTAGCTTGGTAATAATTCATTAATAATTATGAATGATAATAATTCAAAATGGAAATTAGTAAACATACCATTGATTTATCACTATGTCTTAATACAGTAAAGATATATGACAGAACATGATGCAGTGAGGCTCTCAGATATTCTGTGTCACTTTCAGGTATGTTTACTTCTGTAGATCAACTTTTCTCGTTTAATACCACCCCTGCTGACTCAACACACATGATTTAGTCTTCCCTCTTTTGTGTCTTTGTTTGGGGGACGTAACCTCTTTACACATGCACACATTACTCCCAACACAACCCCTTCTCATCTCAGGCGTCACCCATGCTTTGAGACATCGTAGTTATTTTACCAAAAAGTTCCTTTCAGCGGATGAAACGATGCAGTTTGCTGGTGCATTGCAACACAAAGGAGGCTAACCCTACTGTGTGCACAGCTGCAGAGTTTGCTGGTCGACATGCATATTTATAACGTTACACGATGGCGGCACATGCAGATGCAACGGCCCCTCGCTGTTGACCTTGATATTAAATGACTTAGCTTTAGGCACAAACTTCTGTGATGGTTAAGGTTAGGGTAAGGCGCTTCGGGGGACTGTCAACGCCTTAAACATAAACTTCGTTAGTGGCCGGAAGCGCTACTAGTGTCAAATACCGATGCGCCTGGAGGCGTCTCATACACACACCGAAGGATACCTTTTGCGTCAAATAACTACACTTTGCCACCCTTTCTCCAAGCATGGATATGTGACGAGAGATGTCTGAGAGAAGAACGGGCTGCCCAACAACAACATATTTAGGGTTCCTACTCTTTTCTAGAGATCATTTTCCAGGACTTCTGATTTTAAGGCTGTGCAGTCTATGGCTATAACTTAACTATGAAATAATTGAAATAACTGTTGCTTATTTTCTTTTTACCGTTTATTTATTGCCTTGTCTTAATGCTATAATATTGTTAGTTTTTATAGTATTGCCTTTGTATTATGTTTTGTTTCTTTTGGAAAGTGTTTGTCACACTGTGGGGGTGTCTGCTCTGTTTAGTTAGTTAGTTCTCAGTCAGTTTGTTTGTTTTTAGTCTTTTCTGTATCTGTTATTTTGTCTCTGTTTTGTGTTTCAGTCCTGTCTGTGTGTCTTGTTGGGGGGTCTGTTTGTGTAGTTCTGGTCCGATTTGTTTAGTATTATTCTGATTTTGATTGTTCTGCTTTAGTCTGTTCTCGTTACTCAGTTTATTATTCAGTTTGCCTCTCTGGCCTGTTTTAGTTTTGTCCTATTATGTTTAGTTTATTTCCTGCATTCAGATTTGCTTCTGTCGGTTCCCCCAGCAATTCTTCTGCCTGCTTTTCTGCTAAGTGCTCTGAGTTCCAGTTAGTGACTTGTCTTGTGTTTTGCATCTGTTAGTATCTGTCTTTTCTCCGCTGCTGTCACTCTACCTATCTGTGTGCTTGATTTGTCCCTCATGTCTTTCACCTGTGTATCCCCTCCCAGCTCGTTAGCCCATGTGTATATATGATTGCTTCTTTCCTTAGTCTGTGTCTGGTCATTGTAGCGTGTATACGCTCTGGCTCGTTTTATAGTGTTTAGCCTGCATTGCTCATCCTGTTTCCCTGCAAGAGCTTTTCTTTTTAACCACTGCTGTCTGAACACCAATAACTGAAGGACCACAGTGATGTTAGATAACAGCCTACAATTTTGCTGACAAATCCCAGCATTCTTTTGAACCTTACTAACATCACTGTGGTCCTTAGTCCAAATGCAGCAATTTCAGACATGTTGCTCTGTACGTCCGTCGAACAGTACAGTCAAAAACGGGTACTACTTCATAGGTGTGCAAATATTTATTCAGTTCATTTTTACACAATTTTCTCAACAATAAAATATTTGAAATCATTGTTTCTGGCCAGAGTTGAAACGCAGACCTTTACCTTTGTAGGCAAATCAAGCTAGCAAGCAGATAAACAGCAACTGAACCAAACATGTTAATTATTTAACATTATTATTGAAATAATAAACTACCACTGTTACCAGCCAGCAGTCACTAATATTTATATTAGTCAATCCCCCTATAATGTTAGGGGTGGCTGTGCCAGGAGGTAGAGCGAGTTGCCTACTAACTGGAAGGTTGGCAGTTCAATCCCAGGCTCCTCCAGGTACCTTGGGCAAGACACTCAACCCCAAATTGCCCACAATGACTGCATGAATATGTAATTCTGCTTGGGCTTAGTGCATGAATGGGTGAATGCGATGTAGGGTAACAGTGCTTTGAGTGGTTGGAAGACTAGAAAGGCGCTATACAAATACAGAGGATTAGCATTTATTTACCCTTGGAGGATAATGCAACTTACTGGGGCTGACCCCAAATAGTCGAAGATTCGATGCTTCGATAGGCGGAGCCTGATTCGACTGTCAATCTCACAGTTTCATGCCATTTTGGCGTTATGGGAGTGCTCAATGTCTTCAATGTCTGTCAAAAACAGAATTACTAATATATATATACATAGTAGCTTTCTGTGACCTGTTCATTGGTCTCTTGTACCAATAAATCCTTTTCCTCCACAATCCTCCTGTTATGTCAACTATAATGCACTGGACCTTCAAACGACTTAAAACGTGTAAACGTTTTAAACAGCAGTTTAGCTTTGGCTCCAGTCTACTTGTATTTGTAAAGTGTCTGTTTCCCTCCCCAAACACTGTCCTAAACACTAACTGTTCTATCAGGGAGTGAATAACTTTTCAGCTGTGACAGAAGAAGTTTGCTCACCTTGGTTTGTTGTGCAGCTCAGCAGTGAGGTCAGAACTAAAGAGAAAACACACTCAGGTTGGTTTGAGGTTTTACATGAAACAAGACATCTGGACTTTCTACAACACAGAACATCCTGCTTGTAGTGAACAGAAAAACAGCCACACAATGAACTGAAGAAGTCCTTTGGATAAGGGACGAAACGTCTTCCAGTAGCTTCAACCAAGTCCAGTTGCCCTTCATTTTAACCCTCGTTGGATAGCCACACATTGATATTAGATATAAAAATAACAAATTTTATTTATTTGAGGACACATTCAGTGTAACATGTAAATGAGTCAAGTCAGCTTCTATTTTACCCACATTCATTGCATTTAAAACATAAGTACTCTGTTTGCAGGGTTGTTAAACATGTTTGCACTGCACTGTAAGCAGGTCACATTCTCATCAGGAGCTGAGTCCACCTAAACTAAAGGTCTGATCGAATCGCCCCGGTGAAAACAGTAAAAAAGGGCAACCAGAACCTGATTTTAGGTGTCGACCATTTCAGATGAACAGAATTTTAAAACTACACACTGTTACTGTAGGCTGACACATTATTGCAGATTTAAGCAGCCATGTACCAGTTTGGTGATCACACAGTTTCAACATGGCACAATCGTATTTCATTACTTGTTACAGATAAAAAGTACGGTTTATTATGACTTATTAGTGTATTTTAGAAAAAAAGTGACTAATTTTGGTTTTTATTTTTGTAGCACTTCAGCGTATTAAATACTAGGGCTGCAAGATATGGTAAAGAAAAAAATCATATTGTGATAATTCACAATTAGGGCTAATTATCTTTTTTACATCACAATTTTAATGTGTTTGGGTCTGAACCAGACAAACATGTTTTCTTCTGGAGGACATGATCTGTAGGACGGGGACTCTCTGCAGCACCACAGTACTTCATTTTACTGTTACGTTGTTTTGTCACATCAAAGAATTGCACCTTCTGTGATTTGCACTTGGCCACACTGGGATTTCAATAATATTTTGATTAACTGTGCAGCCCTAGTAAATATTTTTTTGTGTGATTTTCTTTCTCTCTTCTATTTTAAAGCAAAACTACTATATATGGTATTTCGTTAGAATAACTGCACATTGTTAACAATTAAAAATGACACTTAACACTTTGTTGCTGCCATATGCCATATTTCTTCTTCTCTTGCTAACGCGTATTTGGTCTGTTGATGGTATTTGGCTGAATTCAGTCTTTGTATTCACATTATTCACTCTAAAACTAATTAAAAACACCACAAATGTGTTAGAACTAATCTTTGATACGACGTTGAGACAAACATTCACACATTAAGTAGATTTTTTACTTACCCAGCAGCCGCGGTAAAGATGGTTCCTCCATTTTAAATGTTGGTCATCTGAGATCAACACATTAAGGTTCACCGCTCACACCAAGTAAAACCCACCTCTTCCTCTTTCTGTATTTCTGCTACTGATGAGGTTTTCTCTCAAGCACATAGCAGGAAATAGGTTTTACATTTAGTGTCAGTGAGTCTCAAAGTGAACAAAATAACAACTGAGAATCTCTTTAACAGCCAGATAAACATTGAAGTGGGGTTCACCTGGACAGGTAACTGATCTATCACAGCCACAGGGCCGACACACACTGAGAGACAAATGACACCTTTGAGCCATTTAGAGTCTCTAATAAACCTGTAGGTGTTTGGACTGCTTCTCTGTTTTATATCTCCTGACAGTACGGATACAATCTCCCTGGATCTCAAAGAGATTCAGCTTTAATACTGTTAAAACATGATGTTATAGTTGTTTATAATTGTCCAATAAAACCTAATGAGAGATGATACAATACCGATGTGAACCAAACCTTCCTATCCAAAGTTTCAGATTGCTTTTGCTTTAGTTTACAACAACAAAGGTAAACTAAGGCGAAAATCTTACATTATTTTAAAGTTTTATGGATTTAGAGATGGCATTTTCTTTATTAAAAATATATATTACATTTGGAAAATGTAAAAAAAATGGACTCTAAAAGTATATTTTAATATTGTTGAAAGATTTTTGTTTCATATTTATCAGTGTATTTTGAATGAAAGACCACAGCCTCCTGCAGTATAGCCATGTCACCACCTGCTGGTGCTGTGGGTGGCTTTACAGTGAAAGTCCAAGGAAAGATACAAATCAAGGGCAAATCAACGGTTATAGGGATGAGAGGCAAAGAGTATCTTTAATTAAGTGTAATGTAGTGAATTGTTATTTCAGCATACTTTATTTATTTATTTCAGCCCCAACATAAGGATCCTAGGAGAATGTTCCATTTGGAAAGAAAAGCAGGAAGTACACATTTGTAAAACTGTTATCATTTTGTTTAGTGTTTTCAATGATTACATTATATACATTTTAACATGTTGTGAGACTACCTGCAGTTGAGTTCACAGGTTATTTTTATTGTATTTCCATAAGCAGAGATAGCATGGATGCATGGGTGCGGCCACCCCAGGGCCCCGGCTTGTAAGGGGGTTAGTGTTGTGTCGTTCAAACAACGTTTCGTTCATAAGACCTAATCCTGTATATGACTCAGGAGGAACGGCTTGTCTCAGTGAGTGATTCGTTCATTTTCACGCATGCATGAAGGATCTTGGACTCTTACGTTCACTCGTCACACGGCAGCTGCGTGGGCTCCGCAAGCACAGGAAACAGAACTGATTAGTTCACAACTCTCAACTGTTGGTCTGTTTGAGTCGTTCATTTGTCACGTGACAGCTACTGTGGAGCAGGAATGAATGACTCGTTCACCTCTCACATGGGTCCTCAGACTTTCGTTCACTCGGCAGGCTGAGTGACTGCCAGCGCCGGAGAATGAGAGGCAGGTCGGCTCTCACTAATGTCACTGGACTGACATTATATAGCTATTTTGTTAATTATGTGACATTTTATAAAGCATAACGTTATTACAGCGCAGTGATGTTGTGCTAAGTTATAGTTTTAACACAGCTGCACCGTAACTTTAGTCCTGCTAGTGTTTACAGCTAACAGCTGATGAGAGTTGTTGTGGCTCCACTTCAGAGCCCTGACAGGGATCTACCTGGAGCCGAATTACCTCAGAGGTCGTCTCCTCTCCAAAACAAACAGACCCGGTCATTAAAACATTAAAACACAGCCACGTAGCAACGTTTTTTTGTTGAAGTTCTTTAAGAACTCAGTGGCTTGATCCAGATTATTATTAAATTGGTTGAATTTTAATAAGAGTGTGTTGATTCATATTGTGTATCAAGCTTATTACTTCAATATATTTACTGCAAATCTGATATTAATATTTTACTCATGCATAGGGACGTTAGGCTGCTGTATGGATGAGCACTTTAGAGATTAAATGGCTGGTCTGGTTGTACTACTCTGGAAAGATTGTGAAAATGGAAGGATTTAGCCGGAGTAGTGGTGATTATATATTGACATATTTCTGTGGTTTTTACATGGTTTGAATTTGGTTGTGGGCCCAGGGGGGTTTATATAATGATGATGTACAGTAATCAAGAGGTGAATTTGTGCATTATACTTTGTCAGATAAAGGAAGCCAGGCAGCATTCTGTGTTTGGGAACGGCGCTGTTTTTTAATCGCCCACTAGAGGGCTGCAGCGCCACAATAACCAGCCTAGTTCAAATGAACGAAGTGAAGGAAATGACTCATAAAAAGATTAGTTCAGTGGACTTTTGGAGTGAGTCCAGGGTCTTGTGATGAAGCTCCGCCCCCTCTGTGCTTAGAGTCTAGCTGCGCCCCCATGTATTTCTGTTTTTTTAATCTGAATATGTTGACTATGGCTAAATTAAGACTGCAGGCCAATGTGACCCAAGTCCGATTTCTTTGCCCATATGTGACTCAGATCTGATCTTTAGTGTGAACAGGCCAAGTCACATGGAATCTGATTTTTTCCAGTTTGTAAATATGTGGTCCAAATCTGATACAGATTGTATCTTTTTAAATGCGACCTGAGTCTGGACCAGTGTTGTAGTCTAGTTACACTACTAGTTACATTACTTTTGGATTACTGCGTAACATCACCTGTGATGCACAATAACAATATATAGTTACACCTCATATATGCTCAGATCAACACAAATCCTTCATGCATAATATTCATCCAACACGACCCATAGCGGAGAGGGAGTGGGGCAGACCAGGGACAGGAGATCGCAGAGTTTACATGTTTATATTTCACTGTTTTTTATTTAACAATTTGAACCTCTGATTTCTAACCAATAAAGTTTAACTGAATTAACCTACAGATGTCAGATTAATAGTCATTTCCACCAGTTGTTTACCAGAAACAATCAGAGCTGTTGATGATGATCTGGTCTGAGCTGGAATCAAGCCCAGCTCAACCAAAATACAAAACATCTGAGTTCCCAGACAGCCGGCCAGGTATTAGGTTACATGTAACCGGCTATATTCTCAGGGAGTTCATCTCCAGAGTGTTTTTTTAAAACAAGATCAAGCTCACAGTCCAGTCTGACTCACAATGTGGGTTCGGTCCTCCCTCCTTACTGCTGGTGGGTAGAAACTAATATGGGAACAGACTACAGCTGTTTTATTTATTTAAATCTGAAGACACTGCTGAAGTTTTGATGAATGTTTCCTGTTGGTCCTCTGACTGTAGCTGTTAACCCTCTATGGTACGGTGTTGCCTCTGGGCAACATACCCTTTTTGGCCTAAAACACCTCCACCAAACATCACAAAATATGATGCATTACTTTAAAACAGTTGCAGGGCCTTAAGGAAACCAATAGCAGTGTTAAAATTTGTCACATGATTCTCTGGCGCCCATTAGGAATCTTTTTACTGCTGCTTTTGACACATGGTTCAGCTACTCTTACTCTGTCTTACCACACTGCCCTCAAACCCAGAAAAAATATATTCAAGTTTCATTATTAATTGTTTAATATAATTCATATGATAATTATATAATGGAAAATAGTTCAAATGCAAATGATGCCTTGAAGCAACATCGAACCATTATGGAATCCCGTCATGCAATAAAAAATGTATTACACTGGATATTTTAATCTTACGCTTTGTTATCCTGCCTGCAGAGCAGATGCTTATATAGATTTAAACACAATGTGTTTTCATTTAGAGGATGAACACAAAGGTTTTCTATGGTTCATCACATATAAGGCACTTCCAGTTGATGGTAGTGAGGATGAATAAGGATTTAGTAGTGAGGAAAACAGTGAGTTGCTGGAAATCCTGCAAGAAAAGTAAAAGTCTAAGAATGCAGATGAGGTGAAGAAGAGCAGCGAGGATAAAAGTGCAGTGACAGGGATGAGTATAAAATAGGGAGGAAACCGATTTAATAACTTGTCTTCACTTATTGAGAATAAGTAAGTATTGAGCCAAAGACGGCTGCAAGGTAACACATATCTGAAAGACACCAGAAAACTGAAGAGACACATTTAAATCTAACACAAGTGATGAACTGATGGAAGGTAACTGATTTTCAGCATGTTTTGGATGTTTAGATTTAAAGATTTTTATTGTAAACCTTGTTGAAATATTATAATTTTTTGCATTCATTCCTATAGGCAATGGTACAATATTGCCTGAGGGCAACATTTAGACAAACAAACCTATGTAAAGAGTTTTTTATATTTTCAAATTTAAAATGGTTGTATTTTTAAACTGGTAAAGCCACTGAGTATTTTCAGTTAGTATTTTAAGAAAACCCCAAAGTTACCCCATCCATCCATCGCCAACCGCTTATCCTGCGTACAGGGTCACGGGGTGCTGGAGCCAATCCCAGCTTACATTGGGCGAAAGGCGGGGTACAGCCTGGACAGGTCGCCAGTCCATCGCAGGCCAAAGTTTAACCCCCATGTCTTTCTTTTTTTTTTATTCTGCAAATTATGTTATGTTAACAACTGCTGGATCAGGATATTCTGTTTCAGGAAAACCTCTTTTCCTCTGGATTTAATTATATTTTATAATATTTATTTATAATACTTAATAATTATTTATTTAAAATATTGATCCTGCTGACCTTTATCACATTCGAGCTGTTTGTGTCTCTCATGTCGTCACATTTTAGTCTCAGAGCTCCTGGTTTTCTAAACGCTAAATTAAAACATATCAGATACATGGAAAACCTTCTTTTTCAAAGGTCAGCAGGTAGTTATATTCATTATGGGTTTGTTTCTCTGAAGCTGAGCGCTGTGACCTGAATGTGATGTTAACACATGACAGGCTGGTTCCTGATGAGACTGAAACACAGAAACACACATTTATTTTTTCACAGCTCATCATCTAAATGTGACCAGTTTTATCTGCTGTACTTCAGTTTAAAAGGTAACAGTTTTCTCTTCCTGCTGATAAAATAACTGAAGCAAAGAATCAGCTCAGGAGAAAAACAGAACAAACAGCAGCTCTGAGTCACAGTAGTTCACTTCTGACTCCGCAAAAGAAGCTTAAATTAAAACCAGGATTTACATTTTAGCTGCTGTCTGACACTCAACAACTCCTCATTTCTAATCTCCTTCAAATTAAAAGCACAGAGTTGTCTCCTTCTGTCTCCTCTCACTGTGAATATGGACTGAACCTTTAGTTTTGAAGCAGCAGAAATCAGCTGTAGGATCTTTGTTCATCACACTGCAGACGTTATTATGTGGACTGCATGAAGGTCTGCTGTCATTACAACATTTGTCCTCTGGAACACAGTTCAGCAGCCATCTTTAAGAGCATTTTCCCAGAAGAACCTGAAAGTTTTTAGATAAAATAACATGCCGGAACTGATCTGAAGTTTCTTCCCTCTTGTTTACGTGCAGACAGACGGAAGGCAGACAGAAAGTTGAACTTCTAAATATGGTTTGTACATTGATGTAGCAGTCAGCACCAGTAAGCCAGAAATAAAGATTTTTACTAAACAGAGATTGAAGGAAAGGTGGCAGAAGCACTGGGGAGGGAGAGAGGAAAGGACGGATGGATGGAAAGGTGGGTTATTAAAGGTGGAGTTCAGAGGAAAGTGGGAGAAGTGAGATGTGCTGGAAGGAACAGAAGAGATAAGACTTTCACATCAAGACTTAGATTTGGACACACTGGACTAAACAGTACTTTGTTCAAAATAAGTAAACTTAACTCAGGCAGATGTGACTGCTGGAGAGTCGAACATGTCATGGTACACTGCCAGAAGTGTGAGGAAAACATGGGGCAACTGATCCAAAACCTCAGAATGGAAAAAATAAACATTGATTTGATAAATATTCTTAGAAATAAATCAAAAGATAAATGTCCAAATGTTTTTAATTATCTTAGAGTAAATCGAATCAGTCACTCTTTTGGCAAAACCCTGGACAAGTCCGGGTATTTAAGACGCTGTTTGCAAATGTTCTCCACTTTTTTTGCAGAAAAAAAAAAAGAGCCAAATTACCTCAGAGGTCATCTCCTCTACAAAACAAGTGGACCCGGTCATTAAAACATTAAAACACAGCCAACGTTAGCGTGAGCCCTGTGGTGTGTTTACAGCTAAACAGCTGATCCGGTCAGCCTGAGAACGTAAGGTAACTTTTCATTTTATTTATTAACAGAGCCGTGCTGTTGTTTCACAGCTCTTGACTGGTGAACAACCTGCAGTGTTTGAGAGCGATGTGCTTGTTTCTCTCTGTCTGCAGAATCCGGACCTGATGTGGCCCATTTTAAATCCAGACCTGCCAAACTGCTGCATTTATATTATCTGTTAATTTTTCTGTTTGTGCTGGAGGAAGAACTTGGAGGCTTCATCCAGATTATTAATTATAATTATATACATATATGGCTGGTCTGGAAAGATTGTGAAAATGGATGGTTTGAATTTGGTTGTGGCTCCAGGGGGCTTTATAGAAAGATGATAGAGAAAGATAAAGAGGTGAATTTCTGCATTATACTTAAAGCAAACCAGGCAGCCTTCTGTGTTTGAGAACTGCTGTTTTTTTAATCGCCCACTAGAGGGCAGCAGCGCCGCAATAACCAGCCTAGTTAAAATGAACGAAATGACTCAGAAAAAGATTAGTTCATTTTAATGAACGAGATTTGAAGATTCGAGTCTATGAAAAGAGTCACTTTTACCATCACTAGTGTTCACTCACTGCATGATGGGGTGGGGGCGTAAACACACATTCGGTGATGATTCAAAATATAATAGAATATAATGCAGTAAAGCGCTCAGGCTCTCTGTGTTGCTTTTACATACAGTAGATATCTAGCATGAATGCTGAAAGGGTTTGGCATAAATGGATTTTGTGGGTGCAAATAAATGTGTGTTGTAACGTCATTCTTTAGTGTCAAAACATTTGGATCCATAACAAACAAGAATCACAGAAGACATTTATAGTCATTTATAGATTTAATGTCCACAAAGTCAAATGTTTAACAAGTGTTTTAAAAAGGTAAATCAGAGTTGTTTTGGCTGGTATTAAATGTAAACTAAAGGGGACTTGACTCAGCTCAAAGTAAAATATTCATAATCTGGCATAATCATGATCCCTCAAGAGGGCCTGAAGGTGATCGGGTGCCAACATGCGGACACACAGCACGTCCCTGAAGTGGGCCCCACTCCTCTCCTGGATGGCATGCTCGTCAAGTGGAGCAGGGGGTTCTTCAGGCTGGAGTTCTGGCTCTTCCAAGATGTCTCCACGTGTAAGGCAGACATTGTGGAGGAACAAGCAGGCCAGGGCCACTTCTGAGCAGAATTTTGGCTTAACCTCCAGTGCCTTGAATAAGGTGACCCGCCAACGTGCCTTTATGACCCCAAATGCCCTCTCGATGATGGAACGGCCCTTGCCATGCTTTGCATTAAAGTGTTCCTGCATCCTCCCTTGTACTGGGTGTCTGAAAGGGCTTATTATGGAAATTGGAAGCTCAAGAAAGGGTAGCCTCCATCTCCCAAGAGAGAAAATCCAGGTGGGGGGTACAGGGATGGACATAAACAGGACTGTTTCTTAAAATCCGTGTGTCATGTACTGAACCTCCATTAACCAACAAAAATGTCCTGAAAACTCCCAGATGAGTCACAGATGCCTTGAAGTTGAATGGAGTGAAATTTGTGGTTAAAATAATCCAATTTGTTATGTTTGAGTGGTGTAATGCGTATGTGACAGCCATCTATGCCCCCCACAGCCTTATTAAAGGCCTCATGCTGTGCCAGCTGAGTGTTTGGACTAGGGAAGAAGATGACCTTAGACTTGCATCTGTGAATCTCCTTTGCAATTCAACTCGATAAGATACCCCATGGGCCAGCCAATAAACAAAAATAAGGACCTCTAAATTATGTCCCCAGCCATGATCCCTCTCCTGGTGCAACAGATTTAGAAGGCCGTTGAAATGCCTGCCTCGACATCCTAAAGTCGATCCTCATGTCTCGCTCCACATCCATGTAGGTCCTGAGGACCGGCACAGGGGTGTCCAGCCTGGCATATCTGGTGAGATGGTATGCCTACATTCACAAAGAAACACTTCATGATATATAGAACACGTAAAATAAGAGGATCACCTTATTACACACCTAGTTTATTCATTAGGGGGACATTGGGATTGGGCCCAAGGCTATGAAAACGCAGCTTAATGACCAATCAGCTCTCTAGAAAATGACATCACCATCTGTAGAAAATCCCACAGACTGTTTTAGCCTATAGGCTGCTTTATGTTTGTTGCGGTTTAATATGAACCAGGCTATTCATTTTAGGTTAGTATCCACCTTAAAGTCTATCGCACAGACTGTGACTTCATGTCCCGCCGCACCTTTTGCGATGTGGCGCCTTTCAGCCACTATTTGAGCACATTTTATGGCATGAATGGATTTTTCGTTTCGTTGCTTTATGAAGTTAATTTAGATCAATGTTTGGAACACGTTTGAGTGTGTTAAATAAATTAATCTCATTTTTGAAGTGAGGCGGAACGACCAATTATTCAGTGCCGAGTCTTTTAATGTGGACACACAGCCGAGCTGAAAGAGGCTGATATTTTCATACAGCTCATAAGAACACTTCAAATCACCGCAGCTGCAGCTGTGCTACTTACGACTATGTCGTATTTCTATAGTGTCATAGTTTGTTCTTCCTCTGTAAAATATGACGCTCTGATGCCAGTAGACTTGCAAGTCTGTGATTGGTCATCTGCTGCTAACACCGCCTCTTAAATGTGAACGCGCTGCTGGCTGCATTAGGAAACCCTGGGTTGATTTACTGAGTTGATAACCAGCTTTGTGGGACCGCTTATGTAGATCGTAATTATTAGTGTCAGTGAAGCCAGATAACGGAAATATATCCTTGGTGTGTTGAACGTGGTTGAACTCGCTTCGTGGTGCAGCCCCGGCAGTAAATAAAAACTAACCCCATAGTTTCCACGTGTTAACGCGGTGCACAAATTAAAGTCCAATATGCAACACAAGCTGCAGTGAGCTGTTACTGTGAGTGAATTAAAGACAATAATGATTCTAATGAGTGGTTTTATTTAAAGTGTGGAAGAGGGACGGCTGTCACAGACTGAGTCGTGCCACTCAGGCTGAAAGGGAACAAGAACAAACAGACTTTAGATCATCAAACATTTTGTCACACATCCAGAGAAGAAGCACAATGAAGCTCTTCATTACTTTCCTGTAACGGAAAATGAAACAAGTCCTGTCACCAAGTATCTCAGAGTGGAAAGCTACTAAAAGAGACAAAAGGTAGCCTATCTTTTAGTGAAGGTGGAGCAGTTATTGTAACATAAACTCAGTCCTGCTGATGTTTCAGGTCTGCAGACAAAAGGAGAAAGTTCTCGGCTCTTCCAGTGGTTCTTTAACTTGATGATCATCTTTTCAAAAAATATAGTTACACAAGAACATGTTTTGTTTTCTATTAACTTTATGAAAACAAGCAGCGCTGTAGCTCATGTTTCACCATCATGGTCCTAGCCTGACCCCTAGTGACCATTTCAGACAACTGCACCTACAGGTTTGTTCAGAAAAGGTGTTCTGATAATTAATTTGATGTAGTTTGTATCCCGGAAATAGAGCTGGTGACTTTTAACTGTGTTCAGGATAATTACAAGTTATTTACTTGATGACATACCTACCTCGGTGCACTCTGCTTGTGCGATTGTTGCACATGAACATGTGTTTTGGGGGATTTATAGGTTTTGGAGGGGGGCCTGAAGGGAGGGGTTGGGTACTTTTAAAATGTAGCTGACTCTTGCTTGTTTCTCGGATGTTGCCGACCGCAGCTGTCATAGATAAAGACACTACTCTGAACATGTATTTCTGATAATTCACCGTTGGGAATAAACTAGGAGTTAGAAATACACTTCAGTTGTGTAGTTGGAGGTCAGGTCAGCTTAGATTCAACAGGCAGCTGCTCCTCAGCCAGAAGTGCTGACACGACGTTCACCAACGCCGCACGCCATGTAGCTCCAATCATACTGTCACCACCTTCACGCTCAGCAAGTAGCTGGTTGTCCTCCTCCTACAAGACGGCCCCTTCCAGGTCAACGCCAACCCCGACACATGTTGTGTAGAAGTAATAAAAGTGTTTTTTGGATTAGGATCCCAATGAGCTAAATCACTGCAGAAACACGGGGGACAAAAATGGTTCTGGACTTAAAGTGCTTCTTAAAAGATGCACCTGAAGTGTGTTTTCACCCTCCACGGCACCTCGCTGTTTTGAACAGTAGTTTAGTTGTAACTCCATGTTTCACGAGTCTCACTGTTCATTATTAAGTCATCTAGTTACTGTTACCACTGTTATCATTACTGGTTAGCAGGTGAAAATGTTTTATCACGTCTCCAGACTAGTTTTTGCTTTTGGTTACACTGATGACACTACAAAAAAGGGAAAAGGCCAAAAAGCACAACATGACCTTTTAACATGATGTGAAGCAAATTTTTCACAGCACCTTTAGCGCCATAACAGTATATTCTAACTTACATTTATGTCATTTGTTTTCATCAACAGCCATAGTCAACACCAAAGTCCTCCTAAAGGTTCAACTGTTCAACACTTGACAAAGAAACATCAGTTTGTCTCAGTCAGACATGTTTTGTTTTTTTACTTTCGGTGTCATGCACCATCATGCACCTGGAGCGCTTTGAGGTCGGAAGTCAGATATTTCAACTTGGAAAAATTTTCTGAGTTCAGAGCCGTCAGGAACGCAGCATTGGTTTCTGTGCTGAGTTCACAAGTCTGTGTGACTTTTTGGAGGATCTTTGGAAAACAGAGTTCAGAGACTCACATGTAAAAAGTTCATTTAAGATCACAAATGAACAACTTCTTCTGTGAGGTCCTGTTTAGCTGATTGCTCCTGATTGGACAGCATTTAAATTTGTTTTGCCCTCCGTTCTGCAGCTCCTCAAATACAACACAAAAATAACAATAAAATAGAAATCTCTCAACACAAAGTCTCATGCTACACAACACATGCTCTCCTTTACATGAGACAGGTACCCATATAAATATACACCTTTATGCCTTCTCACAGTGATCGCATTTGGTGGCACAATGCACATAACCTGCACTGCACAACTAACATATTGACCAACCCTTATGACCAACATCAGCGTTACATGCAAGTGTCTATAAGCTTAATAGACGTCGGCACAAATGAGTGTTTATACTGGTTCAACTTGCACTTGTGAACCCTGAACCTTCTGTCAGAGGGTAAAAGCTGAAATTCTGGGTGAGATATGTGGATTGGATCAAACACTATTAGAGAGAAGTATAAATGACATTCCATCAAACTCATTTTTGACAGCTATTTCCGGTCCCTCCCCCACCGGATGTCTGTATGTAACTGATAAGAGGGTTGCGTACATCCTTCCATTGTGTGTTTTTCATTGATTTAAAGACTTTATTAAGTAATACAACTTGAATGAATTAACTAGGAGGTGTTTGTGACAATAAATTTATCATTAAAAAAGTATAGCAGTGAGTTATAAGTAAAAGGAGGAATCTCCGGGGCCAGCAAAGGATCAGTAGGAGGTTTCTTTGGAATCAAGTCAGTCTTTATTATTAAAACAAGTGAAGAATAAATTGAAATAATGACAGTAAAGCAGTAAAATGGTATAACGGTGAGTAAAAATTAAACAGCATTATAAATTACCTTCAACAGCATGCAGCAAAATAAGAGTGAGTTCCAAAATTAAACTTTGTAAAATCTTTGCTAAAGCTTTGTGTGACAAACTTACCATCATTAAAGAACTAAAGAATAAATTGAAATAATTACTGTAAAATAGTATAACAGTGAGTTAAAATTAAACAGATTTTTTAATTACCTTCAAAATCTTTGCTAAAGCTTTGTGTGACAAATTTACCATCTAAAGAATAAATTGAAATAATTACATTAAAATAGTATAACAGTGAGTTAAAATTAAACAGCATTTTAAATTACCTTCAACAGCATGCAGCAAAATAAGAGTTAATATAAGAGAGTTCCAAAATTAAACTTTGTAAAATCTTTGCTAGTGCTTTGTCTTACAAACTTGCTATCATTATCACTCAAAAGCTGTAGCCTAGTCTTAAACTTGTGAGTCTTAAAACTTTAATCCTTCTAGAGTCTGTGTTCCTTCTTCTCTGTCCTCTCTCTTTCTGGTGTAGCATAGGCTGTGGGGTGAATTGAGGAATGTGCTCCACCTCCTTCCATCCCTCTCCTCCCTCTGTTTTCTCAATGAGCCACATCAAGTTGTGTGTTTTAACTGTCATTAGCATCTTCAGGTAATCTTGTAGACCAGTTATGGAATAGAGTTATCTATAACCCCAGACTCCGGTTGTTAAAAACGGTCTGGGTTTATCAGACAGAGTTTGTTTTCGAAACAGGAACCTATTTTTATCATTTATCGAGTTTGGAACTGCAGACTATCTAATAATCTGGTTGTACCAGAAGTAACGGTCCCCAACCCCTCACCAGTTATTTCCCACATGCTGTCACATACAAAATAAGAGGGTGGGCAGAGTTACCGTGAGCCAATGATAAGAGACTAGGAGGGGTTTCCATAGGCCAATGATGGGGTCTGTGAAAATAAAACGAGAACATTGTCTTCAAGAAATTGCCAAGAGGGCACTTGGATCCTTGAGCAGTATCTACCTACCAAAGAGGGGACCTCCATGCGGTTAATTTTTTCAGCTAATGACTGTTTGTATCTGTTAAAGACTTCTTGTTTCTTTCAAAAATGGAAATTTTAACATCAGTGTTAGTAATATTTAAACATTTCTCTGTGATCCAAAAATATTCAGGGGCACTTTATTGAGAATTTACAGTTTTAACTGTTATTCAGAAATAACTTGGATGCATGCACAAATATCAAGGATTGCAGTATTAGCAGCAAAAGGTACTTTATCCAGGGTTCAATTATATAAAATGTCTTATTACACTAGTGCAGTCATTTAAACTTTCTCTTCAGGTTTGTCTGTGGTGCTTGGTCATTTGGTGAAGTAGGCCTTTTTAAAGGGCCTTCATCTTTATCTTATTTTGTATTTGCTCTTCATAATTATAAATTAGGACTAAAATGCTCAGCAGCATGATCCTATTTTTTTAAGTAATCACTAAAACAGGTTTATCAACTTTACTAAACCTTTGGTATAATTCTGTCCCCAAATATTGTGAAATGAAATTGACCAGTTATAGACAACATTTCTATCAATTTTGCAATGTACTTGTTTCTTCAATCTAAATTTTATAGGACTGCAATTTATTTATTGACTGTGTAGTGGACCTAAATTTATTAGTTATGCATTTTAATAAATTTATGAGAATTGATACCCAATTATGAATTATTATTCATAAAATCAGAATTTCCTCGTAAAGGGCACCACCGGAGTTGTTATAATCCTAGAGTCTCCGGACCTCTAGGTAGTTTTGAATAATTATACAATTATTACTAGTGATCAGTTAGTTAATAATCGCTCAATTATCTTAAATCAGTCAGTCAGTCTCATATCTAAAGGGTCAATTCTCTTGGCAGGAACTATAAATAGGCAACACACAGCTCTTGATTATATTACAGTGAATTTATTCTCTAACTAAGGTGATAAAAGATGGTTGGATACAGGGAACATAAACATTTGCTGAACAATGAGCCTGGAGGTTCGATTGTGGGAAGCATTCGACTCATACGGCATAGAAGAGCTAATGAAAGTAAACTAATGCTATAGTTTAGGAGTTAAAATGGACATCTGATCACAGGACGTGTGTTAAGTCTTACTGCTTGTCGACAGCCTGCTTTTTGCCTGTTGCAAGGGTCCCACTCTAGCTGCCGATCCTGGCTTTTTGCTAGGGATAGTCCGGGTTCTCCGTGTCTGATTGAAAACGCCTCCTCCGTCTGGCAATTCGGCTGTTTGCAGGTTTCCTTGGTTGTAGCTGGCGAGACCACGTGGCTTGGTCTGACCTCGGTGAAGTTGGCTCGACGAAAAAGGCTTAAAATGGAACTTGGTCGTTCCTGAATTAGTCCAGTGTAACTTAACGGACTCATAACTTTAACAAACAAAAGAAATAAAGAAAATAAAACAAACTGAAGGCAGATCGATGTCTCGGCACTTCAGGTGTGTAGCTTCAGGCGAACAAAAGGGCCTGTTTGTTTCGCTGGCTGAGTCTGGGCGTGTTGCCTGGCGAGGCACGCCACGCGCGTGCCGAAGCATCCAGAGGGCTGAGCAGGGTGGAAGAGCGAGAAGAGGGAAGCGTCTAGAAGAAGAGTCTAAGAGTCTAGAGACTAGGTCGCGTGTCGCTCTTTTGTTGTCTGGGGCGTGGTTCCCCAGGGGGCGTCTCAGGTTTCCCCAGGAACTGCCTTTCTAAACTTAATGTCTAAAGAAAAGAAATCTATTTGCACGTATTATAATCAAATATTTTCCACAATCGAACCTCAATGGTTGAACGGTTGTACTGTTCTAAGCATTTGGTAAATTGTCACATTATTGGTCAGGATTTTTATACATTTAACCGCATTTCCGACGAGGGCATGTAATACTTATTTCGTCCACTTGGGGGAGCTCAGGTTACATGAGGAAAGCTTGGATTAAATCAAAGATCGTCTCTCCTTAGGAACCGGGGAATATTGTTGATTCATCCTTAAATTCAAGCTGGCGATTAAGAGTATAGTAAAACATTTCTTTGTCATCATTTCTAAAGGGATTTTGTAAGAAAGTATTATGAACAAGCATTGATTACATTAGATGAAGGAGTGTCTTGCTGAAAATAAAAACACTGCACAAGTAACTTCTTTTCAGCACTAATATCAACAACAGATAGCAACAACAGTTAACATAACTGCTCAATAGAGGCAAACATATTCAGGTAACTAAAGATTTAATTAACTTAATTAAATGCTTTGAGTATTTTGGAGACTGCAGTCCTTTGTCATCCAAAGTTCAGTGTCTGGAACATGTCACACTTAGGTGAGACAAGGAGTATCCTTTTGATGTGGTAATAAAACAAAGAATAAGGTCAGTTTCCACGGAAACGTGTGTGGTGGGGTAAGTTTTGATAGGCTGTTCAGGGAGATGCCAATGGCTGGCTCGTGTCCCTTTGTCAGTTTAACAGTCAGGCCCCGCGTTATCAGCTTCGGAATCAAAAGGGTGCCAGTTTTATGGTCGGGATAGCACTTAGAGAAAGCAACTTTGACCCCTCCCCATCTTCTCTGGGGAGGAGAAAGGAATTTAGGGTAGCTCCACATTCATTCAATATAAAATGCACAAATCCACATCGTTGTTCACTACAACTGCATTACAGAAACGTCCATTGTTGGCTGGCATGTAATGACACGGAGTTCCCTCTTAGTTCCTTCCTAGCTAGCATGGAGCGACACTCCAGCATGGATGAATTAAAGAATGGGGTATTTCTATTAAGAGAATATTGTAATCTAAACTAAATATTTAATTTATAGTTACACTTACAAAATAAGGACAATTCTTATGTAGCAAAAAAAAAAGTGTTAACAGCGTCCAAATAACTCTAAATGTAGTCTTTCAGTAACATATAGACTATGTCCCTCATTCTAAACTAAAGCCTTACTCATAACTAAGTCACTAGTCATGCTAACAGGCCTCCTCTTTCCCTTTAGTAAAAAAAGCTAGATTTAAAAAAATATAGTTTACAACTTCATCAACTGGAAACTTCAAGAGCTAAAGTTTGATCCTTCTACTGAGAACCAGCTGCCTTTTGTTAATTAGGGTTTATTAGACTATTACAGAGGTCATGAAATCCAGAACCCTTCCCTTGGGGATGAAGTATTCAAATGCTAGTTAACTACTTTGTTGACATAACAGGACAGTAGTTTTCTGTTGAAAATAAAACAGAAGGTTATAATAAATCTCCTACCGGTAAAAGAATAAAAATCAGCTTCTTTATTTTGGCTCAACCGTGATCTGTGCTAATAACACTTATTGCACGTTCCAAAGCTCAACAGGAACCAGCAGCTTCAACAACAAAAGTCTGTAACAATATCTATCATATGGCTTTTTATTTTTATGTAATGCCCAGATTTACCACGGGGTTCTTGACTAGCCAGAACAGGATGTTCAGCAGTCTTACACTGTTTCATTGCAGGTCTTGCATTCAGCCATAGTGGCTAGTTTGCCCTTGACGATAAGGTTTTAGTAAAAAGTCTCATCACTGCTGCGACCTCTTTTTTGAGACCATGCTGTTTCTATTTTTTTTCTAGTGTCCCCTTCCATAGCATTTTTCAGAGACACTACAAAAGAGGAAAACAGATTGCCATCGATAACCCAAACTCTAGGGTTAACTCGTAATTTTCATTACATTTGTTATGTAGTAAATCTACAACTTCAAAGCAATTTAGTGATCCCTACCATGTAGTGATCAAATGCCAATGCTCTCTCTCTTCCCCATATTTAAAATGTGTAAAACTAATACCGCAAAACTCACAGGATCAATCTTCTATGTGTAAGTTAACATGTTGCAAATTTTACCCTTGCTACTAAGAGTTAGTACAGGACACGCAACATTAGTCCTCATTTTCCGAGCTGCTTTCTGAGCTGCTTTTGTCAAGCTTTGTGAGACGTGAAAACATTAATTTCACCCCCACAATGTTTCTACATCACTGAAAAGACCATGTGAAAATCTAGTTTTGGGGAGAAGTCTGTTTTTGCTTGTGATAAGCTAGCCCAAATCGCACCATCAAAACTTCTAGTTTCACATTTAAAAAAATCCTGCCCCGCCTTCATACTATTTACTTGTTTTGTGAAGCACATGCAGGAAGGATTGAATTACAATCAGCAGTGGTTTTACATGTCAACATTAGGTTATTGCAGAACAACAAAGAAGCCCCCTGCTGTTATCACGGCTGTCGCTGTCACCCTTGTGTTTCCTCTTTTCCCTGTCTCACCTCTACCAAGTAGGCTGTGTCCCTGGGGAATGAAGACCCGCCTACTTCCTGGTTTCTGGGGTGCTGACATCTGTACCGCCCATTGGTTCCTCTGTTTTCCACTCAACCAATGGCTCGTCACCACGTTAATTACCTCCGGCTCATAAGGAGAGTCCAGCTGTTGCTCCAGGCAGCTTGTCACCGCCTGTTGACTTGTGTGCCGCTGGTATTGACTGCATAGCCTGTCTGTTGTACTTTGTGTGTAGTGGAACTATCCACCTTCAGTGCCTATTAGCTGTACATTGTGTTTAGGTAAACATTTGCATACCTTTGAATGTTAGCTCCACATTTGAGTGCAGAGGAGAAGTTCACTTATTGTTCTGTTTGCTATTTTGTTAGTTTCACCAGGTGGAGTGGGTGCTGTGCTCTTTGTGTTTTTTTTGTAGTAAGATTCAACCCTGTTTAAAACGGTAGATAGGTACAGGCCTCCTTTTGAGGACCTTTTTATTTTAACTTGGTTTGTTATTTTCGCAGCACCCTCGTCCACCCTCCTTTTGTTCTTTTTGTTACCTGTCTACATCTCATGTTACCAATAAACGTTACCTTGTTTAAGATCTACCAGTTGTGCCTATATGTTTATGGCCCCCACACCCCTAGACCAACAGGGGGGTCGTAACACTGTGAAGAAGCATTTGAGTAACAGAATTACATATCATGACAAATACATTAGTATGTACCACCGGTTGTTGTGGCACTAAAAACTGAGTTGATGGCTCACTATGACTCTGAACTGATAGTAAAACACATACTTTGGTATTTGTATTGTGTATTTACCATGGGGTTCATGCCCTTCCCTTCTCATGTTCGCCTGTTTGTCCCTCTCGTCTGTGTTCTTGTTACACGGTGCAAAAGAAAAATCTTATCCATTCTAACCAAAACAATGCATATGTATAAATATTTACAACTTTACTACAAGTGTTATGTCAGTTACAGGATATTATAAATCTAAAACTTCAAAGCAATGTTAATTACATTTTCATTAGCTTCAGAGTTTTCTACAGCAACTGGCTAGGAGGTGTATTAAGTCATCTGGAAAGGGAGATCATGAAAGTGAATTTTTAGTGAAGTTATATGTAATGGGCACTTATCTGACCAAATACCAGTCTAAAGTGAAAAGGGCAAATGCTTGAGTGACAAAAACAATGCAAAGCAGGAGAGCAAGAGTCAGAGAGACCAAACTGACATAGGTTTATATGGGGACAAGCAGCTGTACTGTCCAACAAAATACTAATGAAGACACTAATTTTAAATTTAAAGTTTGGTGATGTTGACACTGACTTGCATTAAAATAGCTTTAAAAGCGGCTTGCTAGTTAAACATTTCTATTGGGGCATACCTGTAGAGATGTGCCTTCCAGAGCGGTTTTAATATATTGGGGTGGAAAATAAAAACATGTATTAAGAATATATTTAACATAATAATTAATAGAAATACGGTAGCTTTGCTTAACCTACATGCAATTAATCAATGGCCTGACTCTCTCCATCCCTGCAGAATGTACAGGCTAGTATCCCACCATATAGTTGATCATGTGTTATACGCTAATTCCAACATTTCTTTTCTTGATTCCCATGTGGGGAGACAAAACTTTTTAAATGACGTGTACATTTTGACTGGTTTTCCACAAATGTAGCAGTAGGTTATATTACTTACTAAAGGGGATGTCTTTCTATCTACCGTTTTAAACAGGGTTGAATCTTACTACAAAAAAAACACAAAGAGCACAGCACCCACTCCACCTGGTGAAACTAACAAAATAGCAAACAGAACAATAAGTGAACTTCTCCACTGCACTCAAATGTGGAGCTAACATTCAAAGGTATGCAAATGTTTACCTAAACACAATGTACAGCTAATAGGCACTGAAGGTGGATAGTTCCACTACACACAAAGTACAACAGACAGGCTATGCAGTCAATACCAGCAGCACACAAGTCAACAGGCGGTGACAAGCTGCCTGGAGCAACAGCTGGACTCCCCTTATGAGCCGGAGGTAATCAACGTGGTGACGAGCCATTGGTTGAGTGGAAAACAGAGGAACCAATGGGCGGTACAGATGTCAGCACCCCAGAAACCAGGAAGTAGGCGGGTCTTCATTCCCCAGGGACACAGCCGACTTGGTAGAGGTGAGACAGGGAAAAGAGGAAACACAAGGGTGACAGCGACAGCCGTGACAACAGCAGGGGGCTTCTTTGTTGTTCTGCAATAACCTAATGTTGACATGTAAAACCACTGCTGATTGTAATTCAATCCTTCCTGCATGTGCTTCACAAAACAAGTAAATAGTATGAAGGCGGGGGCAGGATTTTTTTAAATGTGAAACTAGAAGTTTTGATGGTGCGATTTGGGCTAGCTTATCACAAGCAAAAACAGACTTCTCCCCAAAACTAGATTTTCACATGCTCTTTTCAGTGATGTAGAAACATTGTGGGGGTGAAATTAATGTTTTCACGTCTCACAAAGCTTGACAAAAGCAGCTCAGAAAGCAGCTCGGAAAATGAGGACTAATGTTGCGTGTCCTGTACTAACTCTTAGTAGCAAGGGTAAAATTTGCAACATGTTAACTTACACATAGAAGATTGATCCTGTGAGTTTTGCGGTATTAGTTTTACACATTTTAAATATGGGGAAGAGAGAGAGAGCATTGGCATTTGATCACTACATGGTAGGGATCACTAAATTGCTTTGCAGTTGTAGATTTACTACATAACAAATGTAATGAAAATTACGAGTTAACCCTAGAGTTTGGGTTATCGATGGCAATCTGTTTTCCTCTTTTGTAGTGTCTCTGAAAAATGCTATGGAAGGGGACACTAGAAAAAAAATAGAAACAGCATGGTCTCAAAAAAGAGGTCGCAGCAGTGATGAGACTTTTTACTAAAACCTTATTGTCAAGGGCAAACTAGCCACTATGGCTGAATGCAAGACCTGCAATGAAACAGTGTAAGACTGCTGAACATCCTGTTCTGGCTAGTCAAGAACCCCGTGGTAAATCTGGGCATTACATAAAAAATAAAAAGCCATATGATAGATATTGTTACAGACTTTTGTTGTTGAAGCTGCTGGTTCCTGTTGAGCTTTGGAACGTGCAATAAGAGTTATTAGCACAGATCACGGTTGAGCCAAAATAAAGAAGCTGATTTTTATTCTTTTACCGGTAGGAGATTTATTATAACCTTCTGTTTTATTTTCAACAGAAAACTACTGTCCTGTTATGTCAACAAAGTAGCTAACTAGCATTTGAATACTTCATCCCCAAGGGAAGGGTTCTGGATTTCATGACCTCTGTAATAGTCTAATAAACCCTAATTAACAAAAGGCAGCTGGTTCTCAGTAGAAGGATCAAACTTTAGCTCTTGAAGTTTCCAGTTGATGAAGTTGTAAACTATATTTTTTTAAATCTAGCTTTTTTTACTAAAGGGAAAGAGGAGGCCTGTTAGCATGACTAGTGACTTAGTTATGAGTAAGGCTTTAGTTTAGAATGAGGGACATAGTCTATATGTTACTGAAAGACTACATTTAGAGTTATTTGGACGCTGTTAACACTTTTTTTTTTGCTACATAAGAATTGTCCTTATTTTGTAAGTGTAACTATAAATTAAATATTTAGTTTAGATTACAATATTCTCTTAATAGAAATACCCCATTCTTTAATTCATCCATGCTGGAGTGTCGCTCCATGCTAGCTAGGAAGGAACTAAGAGGGAACTCCGTGTCATTACATGCCAGCCAACAATGGACGTTTCTGTAATGCAGTCAATAAATAAATAAATTGCAGTCCTATAAAATTTAGATTGAAGAAACAAGTACATTGCAAAATTGATAGAAATGTTGTCTATAACTGGTCAATTTCATTTCACAATATTTGGGGACAGAATTATACCAAAGGTTTAGTAAAAGTTGATAAACCTGTTTTAGTGATTACTTAAAAAAATAGGATCATGCTGCTGAGCATTTTAGTCCTAATTTATAATTATGAAGAGCAAATACAAAATAAGATAAAGATGAAGGCCCTTTAAAAAGGCCTACTTCACCAAATGACCAAGCACCACAGACAAACCTGAAGAGAAAGTTTAAATGACTGCACTAGTGTAATAAGACATTTATATAATTGAACCCTGGATAAAGTACCTTTTGCTGCTAATACTGCAATCCTTGATATTTGTGCATGCATCCAAGTTATTTCTGAATAACAGTTAAAACTGTAAATTCTCAATAAAGTGCCCCTGAATATTTTTGGATCACAGAGAAATGTTTAAATATTACTAACACTGATGTTAAAATTTCCATTTTTGAAAGAAACAGATACAAACAGTCATTAGCTGAAAAAAATTAACCGCATGGAGGTCCCCTCTTTGGTAGGTAGATACTGCTCAAGGATCCAAGTGCCCTCTTGGCAATTTCTTGAAGACAATGTTCTCGTTTTATTTTCACAGACCCCATCATTGGCCTATGGAAACCCCTCCTAGTCTCTTATCATTGGCTCACGGTAACTCTGCCCACCCTCTTATTTTGTATGTGACAGCATGTGGGAAATAACTGGTGAGGGGTTGGGGACCGTTACTTCTGGTACAACCAGATTATTAGATAGTCTGCAGTTCCAAACTCGATAAATGATAAAAATAGGTTCCTGTTTCGAAAACAAACTCTGTCTGATAAACCCAGACCGTTTTTAACAACCGGAGTCTGGGGTTATAGATAACTCTATTCCATAACTGGTCTACAAGATTACCTGAAGATGCTAATGACAGTTAAAACACACAACTTGATGTGGCTCATTGAGAAAACAGAGGGAGGAGAGGGATGGAAGGAGGTGGAGCACATTCCTCAATTCACCCCACAGCCTATGCTACACCAGAAAGAGAGAGGACAGAGAAGAAGGAACACAGACTCTAGAAGGATTAAGGTTTTAAGACTCACAAGTTTAAGACTAGGCTACAGCTTTTGAGTGATAATGATAGCAAGTTTAATAAGACAAAGCACTAGCAAAGATTTTACAAAGTTTAATTTTGGAACTCTCTTATATTAACTCTTATTTTGCTGCATGCTGTTGAAGGTAATTTAAAATGCTGTTTAATTTTAACTCACTGTTATACTATTTTAATGTAATTATTTCAATTTATTCTTTAGATGGTAAATTTGTCACACAAAGCTTTAGCAAAGATTTTGAAGGTAATTTAAAAAATCTGTTTAATTTTAACTCACTGTTATACTATTTTACAGTAATTATTTCAATTTATTCTTTAGTTCTTTAATGATGGTAAGTTTGTCACACAAAGCTTTAGCAAAGATTTTACAAAGTTTAATTTTGGAACTCACTCTTATTTTGCTGCATGCTGTTGAAGGTAATTTATAATGCTGTTTAATTTTTACTCACCGTTATACCATTTTACTGCTTTACTGTCATTATTTCAATTTATTCTTCACTTGTTTAATAATAAAGACTGACTTGATTCCAAAGAAACCTCCTACTGATCCTTTGCTGGCCCCGGAGATTCCTCCTTTTACTTATAACTCACTGCTATACTTTTTTAATGATAAATTTATTGTCACAAACACCTCCTAGTTAATTCATTCAAGTTGTATTACTTAATAAAGTCTTTAAATCAATGAAAAACACACAATGGAAGGATGTACGCAACCCTCTTATCAGTTACATACAGACATATTTCCGGTTGGGGCGGGACCGGAAATAGCTGTCAAAAATGAGTTTGATGGAATGTCATGTATACTTCTCTCTTTCCTCTCTCTGAAGTTTTTTTTTTTAAAGCATTTGTTAACTTCCTCTGATCTCTGACTCTGAGGGAAAACCAGTCAGCTGCACAAGGTGACATTTCACACAAGGTGTTTCAATAATAAATAAATGATGAGTTAAGGTTTCTAGAATCAGAGAGATGGTTCAGTTATAAATAACTGTAAGAGCAGTAGTCGGTTTATGTTTGTTAGTTTTACCGACCAATAGTAAAGCAGGAGGACTGAACACACATCCTGATTCAGACTTAAAATGAGCTCAGAGCTGCCTCATACCACAGTCCACCCTTTTAGGGTCAGGCCCAGTCAGGCATTTAGAGCCATCTCTTTTTACTTTCCTTTCTCAGCTACAGAGTTACAGTTAAAGGAAGTTGATGATCCTGTTTTTATTAGGTTTTACTGACTCTGCTCTAGAAGCAGGACACTGTTCAAAAGTCAACAAATAACTGATCTGTTTTTCTATTGATATGAAGAGAGAAGTCAGACTGTGAGCTTCCTGTTTTTAAAAAATGCTCTGGAGAGCTCCCTGAGGACATAAAACAGGTGGTTGCCTGGAAGCTTGGGCGTGTTTAGTTTCCAGCTCAGATCAGTAAAATGTTTGCCACGACATGTCTTAAAGAAAATGTGTCTGAGGAGATAATGTATGACTCATGGGTGTTAATTTCAGGCTTGTGTTTCTGGCTGAACATTGACAATGAGACGTGTAACAACAGGTTCAACAGCTCAGACTCTGGTAAACAATATTTAGATTCACTTCTACAGAAAAGGAACTCACTGTGAGCCTGAAACCTATTAACCTTTAATTTAGCATTAGCTAAGTTTGCTACATTAGCTTCATAAGAGTTAATTAGCTACATTACATGGCCACATGTGTAGCTAACTAGCTAACTATGTTAGTGTTAAAGGCATCGACTGCCGCTAAAAGCACCTTACCCTAACCTTCACAGGGGTGTGTGAACATTACATCTGCGCACAGGGTTAACCTCCAGAGTTCAGCTGTTCTCTGGTTTATTCGAAGATTATTAATTATGACTGTGTTGAAATTGCACCAAATTGCATCAAGTCTATTGCTGATCCAACCATGGAGGTAAGTGCTGCCATGTGGCCTGACGTAGCCGTGTCACACTCAGAGATGCAAAGAACATGGTCTTCTGTAAACGTTGTGAGACCAGCAAAAAGCTTTCAACCGCAAACTATTTTGTATCGAAGCATCTGCTAAAGCAAAAATAGCCTGTAGAGAGAAACTCCGGCAGCTAACTTTACTGTCAGTGAAGCATCCACTCAGCAGGAGAGAGAGGCGTTAATAATTTTTTTAAAGCATTGAATACTTCTCTTATAAATCCATGTGCAAAACAGTAACGTTAATTCAAAAGTCGAGAGACTTGCTTAAATTTTTTTTTATCTCAGACAGTATCGTTAAAAAACGTTATATGCTTCGTAAAAATCATCCTCATTGATGCTGTTATGAAAATGGATGGACCTGCTTTGTTTTTATTATTTTTTAATAGCCAATATGATGCAGCGTCCTCTGGTCTAAGAGGGATTTACATTTATTCATTCTAGCTGACGCTTTTATCCAAAGCGAACTACAGTTGCTATACATGTCAGAGGTCACTCGCCTCTGGAGCAACGAGGGTTAAGTGTCTTGCTCAGGGACACATTGGTGGATGTGTCACAGTGGGGGATTGAACCTGGGTCTCACACACCAAAGGCATGTCTCTTATCCACGGCAGTGTTTTCAGTTTGTCTGGTTCTTGACTCCTCAGGTTAATTATTGTTCCTGTAAAGTGGATTCATATCTAAAATTCGCTGCTGAACAGGTGACCCTACGCAGCTTAAGAAGGTGATTCAGGGGGGATGGGACTCACACCCAGGAGACTGGTGTGTGAAACAAAAACATTGATTGTGTTTATTTAAGTTACGTAAGTTTTGTTTGTTATGTCGAACCTACATAAGTCAAGTCACGTAAGGAACACAATAAAAAGGGCGGGTACCCAGGGTGGTAAAAAGTGGTGCCAAGTGGTCCAAGCGTCCATATGTGATGAGTTGGGAGAGAGTCTGTGTTGAGAGATCAGCTCAGAGCCCTTTTACTTCTACATACTGCTGACCAATGAGCACACACACACGATTACTGTTTTATTTATTTTATTTTAATATTTTTAATTTAATTTAATTTATTAATTTGAAAATAATTATTTTGTATTATCTTTTAAGCTTTGGCAATATTATTGTTTGACATTCATGCCAATAAAGCAAATTTGAATCAAATTGAATATCAGTCAGCTGTTACTGAACTTGTTTTATTCAGAAATGTGTTTAAATTCCATACCTTGTTTTATCTAACATTTTTTTATAATTCACATTATTTCATAACCATGTCTTTCTGTATATATCATTTAATTCCATTTTATTTCTTAATCAGTAAACTCTGTACAGACAGACTTACTGAGTTATATCAAGTGCTTTGACCACAGGTGTAGTCTTTTTCATTTGTTTTGCAAAATATATACATACACATGTACATAAAAACAGTTAAAACAGTAAAAAGTATCGCTTTTTAAGCACTTTTGTGCAGAGTGCAAGTTATTCATTCAGAAATGTTTATCTAGTCCCTACCTCATTTTATTTAACACATCACGCATGCTTTTGCATTATTCATGTTATTTTATGACTTCATGTCCGTCTGTACAGATCATGTAACTCTACTTTGTAGATAGAAAGGCTACATTATTTTAATATCATTAGCTTAAAACATCTAAATATATTCAGACACCACAGGTTTTGTATAAGGCACCATCAAATTACAAAGGAAAATATAATATAATATTCACAATATTCACAATACAGATTCAATGTATGATTAGCTGTGATCTGAGACACACAGACCTCTTTCCACCTGGTTTCAACAGGTTTGGTTTGCGCTCTGTCTGCTGACATTTCAGACATCAGAAGCTGTTTTTCTGTTTAAAGCTGGTTAATCTGTTCATGAAGCTCCCTGTGATACATCAGTGCTGAGGCTGCAAACAACCAGCTACATTTACTCTCCTTACTGTAACAAAGTACTTTTATAGTCTGCTCTCTGATTGTTTTTAAAAGATATTTTACTTGCACCTCAGTATTTTTATCTGCAGCAGCTGCTGTGGAGTTTATATTGTCTCTAGATCTCTGTGCTGCCTTATTGATGCTTTATTCTGCTGTTTAAGTAGCAGCTTATTAAATGTAGCTTAATGAAGCGTGTTGCACCTGCTGCAGTGTCCACAGCTCTTTTTATTTACTGTCAGACATTTTTGTTTGATCGTCAGAGTTTTGTCTCTTTTCTGGTTAATTCCAGCGAGGCTACAGAGGAAGCTGGTTGGATATTTATAACTGATCATTAGTGGGATGAACAGGCTGCAGAGTGCGTCTATAGAAAATAAATGTTCCACTGTGAACACTGACAAGTTAATGCACTTTATTTTGGAGCCTGAAGCTTCTTTAATTTAATATAATATCATCATGATCATCATAATCAGCACATTTAACTAGTTTTTACTTGTATCTGAGTGCAGCTTATGTAATTCAAGACAGTTTACTTTACTTAAGTAGAATTTTGTCGTATTTTTCCATCCCTGGTGTGGATATTTTGATTGGATTGCATTTAGTCTGACCCGTCCATGAGACCAATTCATGGGAGACCTGACTAAAAGTTGTGCTGATAGAAAAACTGCCAGTGTCAAGAGGCCCACCACAGTAAGGTAGCAATCTTTGAAGGGGAAAATTTGTTTGAGCTGATGAAGCAGAGCCTCATGGTGGAGATCCTTAAACTGCAGATTTACACATTCACACTTCAACAAAATCATGTTGAATATATGATACGGGGTGGAAAGAGATCTGTGACACGTCAGATGAGCTGATCGCTCCCTGCTTCATCAGCAGCAGACTGTTCTGGTTTCTTGTTCTTATGACTTCTATATTTCAAGCCAGCAACCAATCCAACAGCAGCTGAACAAACCAGAACAAAAGCTGCTCCCAGTCCGTAGTGTCCTTTATGGGAACCTGAAGATCAAAGTGCATATTAGTCAGGAAATGAGTGAACAGTGGAACAGCCTCCATTTACTCTTCTATATCTTCTATATTCCTCATGTTTGACTCTCAGAATCAACATGGAACAAACTGCAGCTACAACATGGCACACAGACACACTGACCTCCACAAACTCACCTGAAACCTTCAGCTGGTAGGTTCTGATTGGCTCAGTCTCAATGTTGGCTCTCTTACGTCTTGATCCACCTGCTGCAACTCGACACTCGTATGTTCCAGCGTCGTTGCTGCTCACGTTCTTCAGAAGTAAAGACACGTCTCCGTCCTTCAGCTCTCTGTCCACCAGCTGCACCCGGTCCTTAAAGGATGGATGCTGGTGTTCTGAAACTGAGCCTCCATCTCTGTAAAAGAGGACGTACTCTGACTCCAGCTCAGGTCTGCTCCACTCTACAGCTCTGATGGAGGCTTCACCAGTCTGACATGGCAGAGTGACCTCATCTCCAGGTTTCACTTGTACCACATCTAAAAACAATGAAAAAATCCAGAGAGAAAAAGTAACTACATTTCAAAAGGACTCCACAGGACGATACAGTGAGAACATCTTTGTTTAAACAGAAGGCCTCTTCACACCTGAGATCATGGGAACATTCAATAATTACTCACAACTGTGGAACGTTACAGGATTTTATTCCCACACTGTTTATAAGACTACTCTCAAATCATAAAACAAAGCGATCAAAATGATATACACTATCAAGCAGTCAGTAAACAATACACCAACAAATAGAAAATATTTTGTTCAAAACATATAGTTCTCAGGGAGAAGTACATTTTTAATCTCAAAACAAATTTCATATTTTTCTGTCATTGACTTTTGATGAATGAAAACATGTTCTATCATAGTTGCACAAAATTGATCAGAAATGACTCTGCTTTGCTCTTGCAATATATTTTGTTCTTCCTCCTCCTTGTACTCCTATTTTTACACTTCTGTACCCTCCATCTCACAAACTTGTCCTTTGTTTCTGTGATACTGTAATTCTTGTTCTTTGTTGATATGAACCTGCAACCAGTCAAAATCTATTGAGCAGTCTGTTCTCTAAACAAATGGAAAGCACAATCTTCAATGCCAGACAACCTGTTTGCTCTCTGAACTGGCGTATATTGGTTGTGTCACATGATTTGAAACAAGTGAAATAAATTTTGAGTGGTCGTGTTTAATTAATGATCTTCTCTATTTGTATTTGATTGTTGTCTGTTGTGTTTACCAGTATGGATGACATGTGCATTAGAGTGAAGAATGTGTTTAGAGTTCTGCTGAAAAGTCTAAGTGAGATCTGAAAATTGTGTTTTACCATGTGAAATGGTTTAAGGTGCTGACGACAGACTGCACAGTTAGCTAAATGAGTTCAGGCAACTGCGAACTTTGTTCAGCCAATGGGTTTTAGTGTTTTAGCAATTGAGAAAAACTGTAAATGGCAACATTCACACAGCTTATCAGAGCCCTCAGTGACGTCTCTTTAAACACAGACAGACATGAGAGGAAACAAACCAACTTGTGACAATATAACATTAAAGTACTAATTATAAATCCCATGTAAACCTGTAATTTGGTGCAGTCAGCACTTCTTTATTTAATATTTACTACTGTCATAAAAAAAAACCAGTTCTGGAATTAACTGATTTATTACCATGGAAGTATTCTGATAAATAAACATAAACAAATATAAAAACACCATCTCTATATATATAGTGTTATTGTATTACTGTATAAGTAAGCACATCTTGAGCAATTTACAATCCCAGAGTCAGATTTCTCGTATGTGTGCACATACCTGGCAATAAAACTGATTCTGATTCTGATATCTCTTGTCAGTATATTCTCTTGTGTACCTATGACCCTGGCAGCAGGTACCAGGTGAGGATGAACTCCATGATGTGATTAAAACTGATGACTTGCAAAGTTTCATTCTGTTCAATTCACTCTTGAATTCATTAAAAGCAAAAGTGTCTTTAATAAGTTCATCATTGTTTGATTTGATGGCTTCAGGGACCAAAACAGAGAAAACAAACATGTGATGTGTTTCAGCAGGTTAACGTGTTGCTTCAGAAACACAGTGATGTCAGGACATCTGTTTGTTTACTATTGTTTCATTCAGCCAATCAAATAACAACCCAAGAACCTTATTCAGGAGTAAATGCTCTAAATAAAGAGTCTCTGATATAATGGCAGATGTTATTTAAAAGTATGCATTTCTTAAACAAAAACACAAACAAGCTTTTACAAATGTACAACTTTCTAACGTTAAACAGTCTCTGCTGCTGCTTTTCATCAACATCTAGGTTTGAAATCTGATAAGACACACGTCACACCCTCCGTCCCTTTTGTTCGTCCCTCCCTCTATTTCACATCATATTTAAGCAACACGCCTTTTTCAAAACTGCGCACTTTATCCAAACAGTCTGACAGTGTGTACGATCACTCTGAGTAACTGACAAACTTAAGTAAAATCATTTTTAGAGACACATTTTAATATGTTGTACTTCTTATAAATATAGGACACCGCCCAAACTATTTAATGATAAACAGTTCCTCCATTATTTATACACCTTCCTAAACCCAGCATTTTTATTAAAAACAACTGAAATGAACTCCATTATTATATAAGATTATAAAATCTCATATTTACCAGAAGCTGCTGGAGACAGAAGGACCAACAGGAGCACAAACTTCTCCATGAGGGAGGAGGTGAAGTCGGTCTGCTGCTGTGACTGTGCTCTGACTTTGCTCTCTCTGCTGCTGTGACTGTGCTCTGACTTTGCTCTCTCTGCTGTAACTGAGGGAAATTCTTCGCTGGCAGAGCATAATGTTCACACTGAGAAAATGGGCGTGCTCTGTCTGTGCTGCACTGCAGGAAGTAGTTAGGCAGTAGGAACTGCTCCACCCTGTGGTGGAGTGGGCAGATGTCAGAGCATGATTTACAAGAATCACAGAAACAGTGTTCTCTTAAATCTCTTTTTGATCATATGTTGACAGAGTAATGTTGAAACATTATTAATTGTGACTGTAAAACTGCTCCCAACAAATTGATAATAAAATGATGAGAACATTTTTTAAAACAGTAATTCCTTTGGCATTATTTCTAAGTTTTCTGAACAACATAAACGCATTTTTATGATATTGTCTGAAATATATATGTGATATACTTTGTCCCAATTGTGGATCTCATTAAATGTTTTTCAGTATAACAGAAGTTTAAAAATCCTTCAGACCATGTGCTGATGGTCATGTGACCATCTGTGAGACCCTGAGAGAGCAGCAAGGTTAGTAGATCTCTCCTGAGTCTTTGATCAGTTACAAAAGTGAGTCATTCAGTGCAAAACACGAAACATTTTGAAAAATAAGGTACTGTAAATGTAAAGTGAGATCACATTTGATCAGGTCAAGGTCATCACTTGAGACAGGTGTCCAGGTGTCCTGTTCATTTTGTTAACAGGACACCTGGATCTTTTTTCCTTTATGTTCTTTAAAAACACTCGTTACGATGTGACATGTTGTACATGTTGTTACTTTGATCATTTTTATGATATTAATGACATTCAGTTTATATATGTATGTATGTACCCATGCTAATATTGATTCATTTGAAAGTTTACTAATAGGAAGATGTTGTGTTTGTTGTTAATGATAAATCTTACATCTGTTTTTTTAATTTGTACTAAAAATGCCACGTCCAAAATTATTCATACCCTCTAAAAAAGTTTCTCAAAGCCAACACAATCAATTAAACAGTTCTTATGATTGCTAACAACCTTTCTGCATGTCTCCACTGGGATTTTGGACCACTCCTCTTTTGCAATGATCTCCAGGTGTTTGAGGTTGGAAGGCCTTCTTGCCATCACTCAGGTCTTTAGATTCTTGAAGGGGTTCAGGTCTGGACTGGCTGGGTCACTCCAAAGTGTTGATGTTGTAGTCTGTTAACCATTTCTGGACCACTTTGGCTGTATGTTTTCGATCATTGTCTTGCTGGAAGATCCAATGCTGCCCAAGGTCAAGTTTTTCTGCAGACTGCTTGATGTTTTCCTCCAGTATCTCAAAGTAGTCCTCTATTTTCATGATGCCATTTATTTTGACAAGGTTGCCAAAAGCCCAAAGTATTACATTCCCGCCACCACGCTTGACTGTGTGGATGATGTTCTTGGGTTGAATGCTTCTCCTTTCTTTCACCGAACAAAAGCCATGTCCCTGTGTCCAAACAACTAAATCTTTGTCTCATCCGACCACAGAGTTGATGACCAAAAGCTTTATTCTTTGTTCGGGTGAGCTTTTGTAAAGCCAGGTGAGATTCTATCTGCCTGTCTGGGAGAAGTGGAGTCAGCCTTGTGCAGTGTCGCTGGATTGTCTGTCTTGAGATGTCGGTACCAGAGCTGCTCAGATTCATCAGGATGGCCTTAGCGATGATACTTGGCCTCTCGCACTCCCATTCTTGCCAGGACAGGGGTCACTTTTGGCTTCCTACCACTCCCTGAGAGGTTTTTCACAATGTGGAACACTTTGTACTTTTTGATTATGGCTTCCACTGTGGTCACTGGCACCTGAAAACACTTGGATATGGCTTTAACGCTTTTCCCTGTCTTGGGTGCAGCCACAATGTACAACCGGAGGTCCTCAGTAGGTTCTTTGGTTTTAGCCATAAGGTTGTCTAACCGACTAGAGAACTTCTGCTTCAGCTGTTGTCAATCAATAGGTGATTTATAGGAGATTATATTGCTTTATAATGGTAGAACGCACAGGACCATTTAAAATGGTACAGAAACTTTATTTTTCTCAATAATTTGCATTCAAGGGATATCATTTTTGACATGGCATTTTTAGTACAAATTTCATGTTTTTCCAGCCAGATGAAACTTTTAGGTAAAATGAAAATTCTGTATGAATCAAAATTTGGCAGCTTTAGTTGCATTACTTGACCTTTTTTAGCATTTTGGACTGTGAGAAATTGCATTTCATTGATTTGTTGACTCGATATGTGGAGGAATGAAAATTCACACAATAAACTTGAACTTGAACTTGAAGTCACTGCACATCGCAGGACTGTAGCAGTGGTCCATAAGGAATTGATGCAGGTACAAAGCCACGTGAATGTTTTAATTAAGCAGAAACCCAGTGAAATCCAGGAAGTTATTTCTGTCTGTTTCTGCTGTTCATGTCTACAAAGCGCAGCAGTGCTGTGAGCTAAATGTTACATTTACCTCTGTGGGAAGGAGAAATAGTCCTGAACATAATCCACCTACAGAGGTGCTTCTGCAACAGTTTTAGACCTGCACACGTACACCACCTAGAGGCAAAGCATGGAATAGCTGCAACACTTCAGTGAAGCACGTTTAAATTGGAGGACAGGCAGTCCCAGTCGGCTCTACTGGTCAGGTGTATGGCTATGACATCATTTTGTATCAGGACACCTGAGGGCTCATCCTGGTCTGAGGTCATTATCATTGTTACAACAGGAACCATTTCCACAGCCAACAGGCAAGAGTAATTTTATTGAGTCAAGACAGGACGTCTGCCCAGCCTTGATGTTGTGTCAGCCCTCGTGTCTGTGTCCTCTCACAGTCCAAACACATACAGGTTTATTAGAGACTCTAAATTGCTTAAAGGTCTGGATACATTTGTCTCTCAGTATGTGTCAGCCCTGTGGCTGTGACAGATCAGTTATCCATCCAGGTGAACCTACTTCACTGTGATCTAGCTGTTACAGTGATTATGATGTCAGTTGTGCACAACCTGTCGGTTATTTTGTTCACTTTGAGACTTGAGACTAAACATGAAGCCTATTTCCTGCTATTTGCTTGAGAGAAAACAGCAGAAGAAACATAGAAAGAGGAAGGAGGTGGGATTTACTTGGTGTGAGTGGTGAACGGTAAAGTGTTGATCTCAGATGACCAAGCTTAAAAATGGAGGAATCATCTTTACTGTGGCTGCTGGGTAAGTAAGAATCTACTTTATCTGTGACTGTTTGTCTCATTATTCTCTCAAACATTAGATCTATAAATTTCTGGTGTTTTATATACATATCAGCTACAACAAGAGAGCAGGACATTTATTTATCATTATTTGGTAATATGTCTGCAAAGAAAAATAAAACATGAATTACAACAAGTGTTCATTTTAATTTTTTTATAATTTGTACTAGTTTTGCTTTAAAATTGAAGGAGAGGAAAACATGTAGAAGAAAATTACATAAAAGGTTTTAAACTAAAAAAGGTATTTACTAGGGCTGCACAGTTAACCGTTCACTAAGCCACACCCCCTTAGTTACTGTTGTTAATCCACAGCCGATATTTTTCTGGATTTATTTTAGGTTTTGGTAAGGGAATAAATTCTCCTTTCGACCTCTCTGGGTAGCGACTGTAAGTATTACAAGTGCCCCAGGAACAGCATTTCACCAAATCTTGGAAAAATACAGTAAGACGTCACGACATTATGATTCATAAATTTTTTTATTGAGAGACAAAAATGATCATTCCATCTGAAGCTGCCGTCAGTCCTGCTCTAAGTTACCACACACACATTCCTCTAGAATAACTGGGGTTTTTTTTGTGTTTGGTTTGATAACGGTGTTATTTAAACTTCATTTTACCTGCTTAAGTTCAGGGGTTATTTTAAAAAATATATTTCATACTATATTCCTCTTTGTCAGTGAAATAGTAGAAATAGTTTAAAGCAGAGTGCCTACAGTAATAAGGTCAAGAGTTTCAATACAGGAACCATCATAAAAAAAAAAGAGTGTGATGGTGTAGGGCGAGAAAACGAACGCAGGGCACTGTTTCTCATTGTGGTTGATACAACGAAAACGCTACAATAACACTGAGCTTTGGCTCTGCTGCCTGGAAATTATGCCAGTCCTCACAATATTGTACAATTAGCTTTAGCTACACAAGGTAAACCTATGGCTGCAGATGTATGTCTGGGCTGGTCCGCACAGAGGATATTGCTGAAGTTTCAGTTTGTGCACACATTTGAACGCATGTTAATGTATGACGAACTTATCTATACATAGAGAATTACACACGGCTGGTAAAACCCAGTGTTGTTCATACATCTTGCAAACTTTTGCAAAACTCAGTTTCAATTTACAAGCATTAAGCACTCAGACAAGTTTGCAAAACCTAACGTATATTTTAGGGGTGCCGAGATGGGCCCTTGGTTAGAACGAGGCCCTTCAAAAGGTTTGTAAGAGCCAAGGGTATAAATAGAAATCTTTCATTCTCAGATGTTACCTGGAAGCACACACATTTTTTTTACCATGCACATACGCACACACATACACACATACACACACACACACACACACACACACACCATACCAGGACACAGCCACACACATATACAATGAAGCTTGTCTGGAGAAACAATGGAAACGGAGGGAAATAAAAGAAACCAAAGGTATCAATGGCAAATATGACTTGGAATTTAATTGACCAAAGAAGGTATAAAAGTGTGTCAATTACTCAGCCTGGAGACAGCACATAAGGGGCTTAAAGCTTTGGCTTAGCCTACAGGGTCTGTGCACGTCTCCCTGATCACTATAGTGTAACAAAGTATAATTGTTTACTGTCTAAGAAAGAACATTTTATTTCTACGTCGTATTAGTGCTGTAAAATATAGTGTAACCACAAAAATTATTAAGAAAATCAATGCGTTGATTTGGCCAGAGCATATGGTGTGCAGATTAATTTGCTCACTTTTCTGCATATGAACAGCTCTTCTGATTTTACCTACTGCTGCTGTGTTTGGGAAAGTGAATCGAAAAAACATTTCATGTCTCCTTAAATATATATAATTTCTTAATTCCACATCTAATCAACATGTGGCAGTTTTTCTGTGCTTCGCAAGTCCAGATGTCTTGTTGCATGTAAAACCTCAAACCAACCTGAGTGTGATTTCTCTTTAGTTCTGACCTCACTGCTGAGCTGCACAACAAACCAAGGTGAGCAAACTTCTTCTGTCACAGCTGAAAAGTTATTCACTCCCTGATAGAACAGTTAGTGTTTAGGACAGTGTTTTTGGAGGGAAACAGACACTTTACAAATACAATAAAACACTGAATGCAGTTTTGATGCCACAGTGTTGTAGACTGGAGCCAAAGTTAAAACTGCTGGTTAAAATATGTCATTCAGGAACTGCACAGCAGGATGCAGCGGCTACCAGAGAAGTGGAAACACCTAAATATATACATGTTATCAGTGCTTCCTCTTTTGAATGTCTGATGGGTTATACAATGCCTATAAAAAGTATTCACCCCCTTTGGATGTTTCACCCTTTTGTTTCTTTTATACATGTAATCAGGTCAATATAATTTGGCTTTTTGACAAGAATTTGCAAAAAAAAAACCTCTTTAATATCAAAGTGAAAACGGATTTTTACAAACTACTGTCAATTAATTAACAATATATAAGGTAAAGAAGCCAGCAGTGTCACAATTAGTGAACTAGAGATCACCTGAGTTCAGCTGACGTGTGTCAAGTGACTGTATAAAAACACCTGTGTGTGGGAGCTCCAGTCTCTGGTCTCAGTATTCCTACTGTAAGTGCAACATGAAGAAAAAAAGAAACACTCCAAGCAACTCAGAAAAAAGATCAGTGAAAAGTACAAGACAGGAGACGGCTACAAAAAGATTTCCAACTCACTGGACATCCCACAGAGTTCACTTAAATCCATCATTCAGGAATAGATGGAGTGTGGCACTTGTTTAAATCTGAGCTGGCCGTCCTCACAAACTGAGTGACCGAAGCTGTATGGGAAAGTGGCAAAGAGAAAGCCACTGCTGAAAAAAGCTCATATGAAATCTCGCCTGGAATTCACCCAAAGGTGTGACTCCTGCTAGACTCCAAGGTCACCTGGAAGAAGGTTCTTTGGTCTGATAAGACAAAACTTGAGCTTTTTGGCCATCAGATTAGACGCTATGTTTAGTGAACACCAAACACTGCACATCACCACAAACACACCATCTCCATCGTGAAGCATGGTGGTGGCAGTAAATCCAAATCCTGGAGGATAATCTGACTCAGTCTGCAAGAGAACTACAACTTGGGAGAAGATTTATTTTCCAGCAAGACAACGACCCCAAGCATCCAGCAAAAGCTAAGCAGAAATGGTTCAAAGACAACAAGGTGAATGTTCTGGAGTGGCCAAGTCAAAGCTCAGATCTCAATCCAATAGAGAATTTGAGGTTGGACTTGAAACAATCTGTTCATGCCTGATCCCCGAGCAACCAGACAGAGCTTGAGCTGTTTTGTAACGAAGACTGGAGAAAACTTGCAGTGTCCAGATGTGCCAGTCTGATTGAAACATCAGAGCTGTAATTGCAACAAAGGTGCATCTACTAATTACTGACCTGAAGGGGGTGAATATATATATATATATATATATATATATATATATATATATATATATATATATATATAATTTTCTTTACCTTATAGATTTTTAATTAATTGACATTAGTTTGTAAAAATAAGTTTTCACTTTGATATTAAAGAGTTTGTTTTTTTTTTACAAATTCTCGTCAAAAAAGTCAAATTATATTGACCTGATTTCATGTATAAAAGAAACAAAAGGGTGAAACATCCAAGGAGAGTGAATAATTTCCATAGGCATTGTAGTTGCTATAACAGGAGATTTAAGTAGCAAAAGTATTGATTGGTAAAAGAGATCAATAAACAAGTCACAGAAAACAATATAATGCTCTGTGTTTAAAACAATAACTGATCAGGACCTGAAAAATGTTGGTAAATTTGGAGACAATTAATGCAAATCATCTCTTTAACCACATCTTTCTGTCTCCCCCTCCAGCCTCTCTGACTGTGAGTCCCTGCAGCTCTCAGCTGTTTGAAGAAGAGTCTGTCTCTCTGAGCTGTGAGGAGGACGACAGCTCTGCTGGATGGACGCTGAGGAGGAACACAACCAGAAGAACCAGGACTCAGTGTGACGACTGGGGAAGATCAGCTGGTTCTTCTTGTAACATCAGCTTCATCCTGCCATTGGACAGTGGAGTTTACTGGTGTGAGTCCAGAGAGGGAGCAACCAGTAACACCATCAACATCACTGTCACTGGTAAGATCAGACTGTGGAGTTAGTGTTGATGAAGCTGTGTGTAAATGATGAAATGCTGTAGTTTGTCTCTGTGTTGAGGTGGACCAGTGATCCTGCAGAGTCCTGTCCTCCCTGTGATGGAGGGACATGATGTCACTCTGCACTGTAAAACAAAGACCCCTCCCTCCAACCTCCCAGCTGGTTTCTATAAAGAGGGCTCCCTCATCAGGACTGAGCCTACAGGTCACATGACCATCCACCATGTTAACAAGTCTGATGAAGGCCTCTACAAGTGTAACATCAGCGGTCGTGGAGAGTCTCCATCCAGCTGGATCTCTGTCACAGGTGAGCAGCTCAAAGATAATTCTCAAACTGTCCTTGTTTTGTTTTCTACATTGAGTTCAGCAGGTTTCAGGAGAGCAGAGATGATTCATTTCACTTTGAAAAGAAACAAGAATGAAATCTGTCAGCGTTCAACCCACCGTTCACCTGTGGTGGAAGAAGTACTTAATTTTCATACTTGAGTTAAAGTACAGATACCACATGAAAAATGTTACTCAAGTACCACACATTAAAATCTATTGATCTTACAAAATGCACACTAAAGCATTATAAGTTATAGTGAATCACAATAAGGAAAACAGGACAAGTAGGATAAGTCTGCGTTATTGCTCTGCTGTTGTGGTAGTGTCCCCTTCAGACCATCTGACAGACACAGAACCCCATTTGGGACTTTGGGTATGTTAAGATGAGAAAAGGAGGCACAAACCAAAACAAACTGAAACAGTTCTCAGTTCACAATCTCACCAAAAATCCACTGTTAACTTCTTCTCATAAAGTACAGCTCACAGTCCCAAACAGAGCAAGGCTGGCTTCAGTTTTCAGATGTCTATATTGCAAAACTCCACCAGTTATGTCACCATTCGGTCACAAACTGGCTGCGACTCACAGTCACACCTGACACCACAATGCTCTCACTACAATCCTCCCTCTGTAAGAGGCCTGAATAGAAACCTCTTCTAGAAAAACACAGTGCTGGTTTGAACAGACCTCTGCGCACTAACTCAGACCTGTTGAAGTCTGATAAGAATGGGGGCCAATCTGCGGGGTCCTTGTGGCACGTGCTGGTACTGGCTGAGTCTATCTGTGACCTGGGTCTGTGGAATTTGCTAAAGACGTCTGGACTGGGTCTGTGCTGGTACTGGCTGATGATCCAGCTTCTACTCTCCTGACAAACTTCAGCACAGCTCCTGTAAATTATAGAATTTTTCAATACATTAATGATATCAGCTGCGTCAGGCCCATTCAAACTGGCTCCTCCGGGTTTCCTTCCTTCAATAATTATATTTTCAAATATAATTTTGTTTAATAAAATAACTTGGCTGAATACAGTGAGGGAAAACATTATTTGGTCCCCTGCAGATTTTGTATGTTTGCCCACTGACAAAGAAATGATCAATCTATAATTTTATTGGTAGGTTTATTTCAACAGTAAGAGACAGAAAAACAATAAAAAATTCTGAAACGCATGCCAAAAGTGTTATAAATTGATTTGCATTTCAATGAGTGAAATAAGTATTTGGCCTTTACCATCAATCCTGCTCGCTAACGTCCGCTCATTGGAGAACAAATTGGACTATATCAGACTGGATTTAACAACAAAACGGGAGGTGAGCGAGTGTTGTGCTCTGATTTTCACTGAGACCTGGTTAAATGACACAGTCTCAGAGAATGCCTTTAGCATGGTGGGGCTAACTACTTTCCGTGTGGATAGAAGTGGAGCCCTCAATGGCAAACCTAAAGGCGGTGGGGTGTGCATCTATATAAACAACAGATGGTGCACGAACACAGATGGGGTTCATTCTCATTGCTCCGCGGACACTGAGCTTCTAATAGTTAAATGTCGCTCCTTCTATCTTCCAAGGGAGTTCTCTGCCATAATCATCACTGCTGTCTATATACCTCCCGATGCAGATACTAAAGCAGCCCTAAAAACGCGGTCTCATTCCATAAACGAACTGCAAACTATACACCCTGAGGGAGTACTTATAGTTGCTGGGGACTTCAATCAGGCAAACATGGAAAAAGGTCCTCACTTTTACCAACATGTGGATTTTTGCAACAAGGGGGACCAACAAACTGGATCATGTCACATTGAGTGGTCGACTAGAAAGGCGCTATACAAATACAGAGCATTTACGTTTACCTTGGCTCAACTGACCACATCTCTGTCATGCTAATTCCAGCATACAGACTCCTGCTCGTCAGAACAAAGCTCTCCTTAAAGCAGTCTGGCCGGAGGGAGCCATGTCAGCTCTGCAGGACTGCTTTGAATGCACTGACTGGTCTGTCTTCAGGGATGCTGCCACCAAAGGCCATACCACAGACATCGAGGAGTATGCTGATGTCGTATCAGGATACATACTCAAGTGCATGGATGATGTCTGTGTCACAAAAAACATCACAGTCCGGGCAAACCAGAAACCTTGGATGACGACAAAGGTCCGAGCCCTGCTCACAGCCCGCAACTCTTCCTTCAAATCTGGGATTGGCAAAGAGGGCACATGGACAAAAAATCCCGGGTCATTTTAACGACCACAGAGACACCAGGAAACTGTGGCAGGGAATCCGGGCTGTCACGGACTATAGGACTGCTCCCCTGTCCTGTGATGACAGCATGGATTTCCTCAACAACCTCAACAATTACTTTGGTAGTTTTGAATCAGAATACCACACCAGCGAGGAAAACCACCCCACAGGAAGGAGACCAGGTGCTCACATTGGATCCAGCAGATGTCCACCGAGTGCTGCAGGTCCAGACATGATACCGGGCACCATCACTAGTCTGAATGATTACCGGCCCGTAGCACTCACTTCCATAATAATGAATTGCTTTGAGAGACTAGTAAAGGACCACATCCCACAAACCCCTCTACTGAGAATGCCATATCCACTACACTGCACTTTAGCCTGGAACACCTGGAGAACTCTCTTGTGCGGATGCTGTTTGTTGATTTCAGCTCGGCATTCAACACCATAATCCTTCAGCATCTGGTCAACAAGCCGGGCTCGCACGCACTGGGCTTAAGTTCTCCACTGTGTAACTGGATACTGGATTTTCTCACAAACAGGCCTCAGTTTGTGCGGTTAGGCAACAACACATCCACCATCATCTCACTGAGCACTGGCTCCCTGCAGGGATGTGCTCTCTTCACACTGATGACTCATGACTGTTGTGCAAAGTCCAGCAACAATCACATCATAAAGTACGTGGACGACACGACAGTGGTGGGTCTCATCCAGGACGGAGATGAGAGGGCGTATAGGGAGGAGGTGAGACTTTTTGCACATAATTTCGTACTACAGTGTACTGTGGAATGACAATAAAGAAATCTTGAATTTTGCCAAAAAGTACTAAGTCATGTTTTGCAGAGGGGGTCAAATACTTATTTCACTCATTGAAATGCAAATCAATTTATAACACTTTTCGCATGCGTTGTTCAGAATTTATTTGGTTATTCTGTCTCTCACTGTTGCAATAAACCTACCAATAAAATTATAGACTGATCATTTCTTTTTCAGTGGCAACTTGGCTATATTGTCCGAGCTGCAGTTTATAAATACTGTGGCCCGTCGGCGTTTATCAAAGGTAATAGTTATGTTTCACTCAACATTGTTCAGTCACAGTCTGACAAGCAACCAAGACACAGACAAGAGCTGCGCTGCTGAGCTGGTTAGCAGGACAGACAGACAGTAGCTTCACATTATCATGACTGCTATCTGCTGACCTCAGAATTTGAGAGAGGAGAACACATGTGTACCTTGACATTCACTCTTGAGTTTATTTCTTTACTCATTCCCAGAAGGACAGTCCCTCTTCATCCCCTCATCATAGTTGTAAACACTCGCTTTCACCTTTGACATGAGAGCGAGGCGGGGCCGTTCAGCTCTGCGCGAGAGAGACCTGATTTCTGTCGCTGCGTATGTCAGTGACTCATCAGCTGGGTGAAATTGATTCGCCCCTGTCAGCTTTATAAGTTTTACATTTGTTTTTCAGTGCTGCACCACTCAGGTGGTTACTGGTTTACTAGTTTACTGGTTAAGTGACTCAGTCAAGCGAGTGATTAGAAAAGTACATGGGAGAAGTAGAGTTGCCTTTCTGGCAGGTAACATTAGTCCATCACGTTCATCCATCCTTTAACCCTTGCGGTGCTCTTCTTCTTCTTCTCATTTTATTGGCGAGTGCAGCTAATGTAATGTACTGCCACCTGCATTAGGGGAGGGGAAAGTAGAAAATGTTGTTCTTTTTGAAAGTTTGAAAATGCTGGAGACAGACAAAAGTTTTGACAGGTATGCTTTCAGTTAGCATGTTGTTGAATGTATCATCAATTGATCTTATTTTCTGTGCCTTTTAATTATAATTTCTTGTTCATTTTAGTGAAACCCACCACTGCAAGTCCTCCTTCAACCACCCCTCCTCCTGGTTCCTACTCCTCTGTCTCACCTACCACTGCTTCTGGTTCCTCTCATCTACTAGTGCTGGGGTCTGTTCTATCTTTCTGTGTTCTAGTTACACTGGTTCTACTGGTTCTTCTGGTTCTACTGGTGAGACGATGCCTCCATAGGAAACCTAAAGGTTAGTGACAGACTCAGACAACAAAAGACAAAAGTAAAATTGTTTCACATTTTATTTACAGCCATGTGCTGCGGTTCACATGTAAAGTCACAATTTTCTGTTGATACTTTGAGCCAAAGCATGAAAAATGAAATGCAAGACATGAATAAAAAGTTGTGCTCTCTTTGAATGACTCGCTATGAAACAGGAATTGTTGTTACTTCACTGTACACTGTAACACTTCTGGAGAGACACATAATTGAGTCAGACATTCATGCTTCCTTGATTTAAATTTCTGTTCCTTTTGGTTCATTCAGCTGCTGAAGAAGAAGTTGGGGATGATGACATCACAGATGACATCACATACAGCGATGTCAAAATATCCCGTCACCTACAGCAGCCAATCAGACGCAGCAAAGGTGATGATGTTTTATTGATTCTGTTTTTCAGGGACTGTGTGTTCTTGATCTTATGTCTTTGTGAGGACCAAGTTGAGTTTTAGACCTTGAGAGGACATTAAATAAGGATATGATGATATAAATACTCATCAAAATGAATCTTATCAGTGTTTTTAAGTCCATAAAGTTTCAGACCGTAGACCGGTCTGTTTTGGCTGATGATATGTTGCATGTGAGTTTTGTGTCCTGTGGTGAATCTGCTGACAGACGCTAACGCTAACAGACGTTAACAGCTCTGTGGTCGTTCAGTTTCCTGTTTTTTGATAAAAACACTTCAGCCTGACGTGTCTCTGCACATGTTTCGCTGAAGGACTGATAATGACAATAAAGAAATTATATAAATGCTCTTATAAACATATCTGTTTTACTCAAACACTGTTATTGATCTGTTTATTTAATATAAATAGTAAACATTTTTTCTTTTCCATGTTGTGTCACATTTTGTTCGTGTTTATATTTATGACGCCAATAATTACACGGATCTTAATATTTAAATCAAAATTTTGACCCACATCTGGGTTTTTAAAAAAAGTTAATTTTGTTTGCGTGACATCCTGACTTCAAGTTTAAGTTTGTTTATTGTCATTTATGCACATACTGAGTAGACAAATGAACAAAATGCCTTTTCTCATGGTCCAAGGTGCTAAAAACTAATTCACAAATAGTCCCCGTGTTCATCCTGTGCTGAACATTTAAACTCTTATCTTGATAAAAGCCAGCAGCTCTGTGGTCGTTAAGTTTTCCGATGCAGATAAATCCGCTTCACTTGTGTTTGTCTATTTTCAGCTTCCACTGCAGCAGCAGTGTGAACAAGAAAAAAACTGTCAAAATGTAAAAAAGGCACTTCAGTTTAATTAATCTGTCTTCGGTTATATCCTCATATTTGCTGCCTTATAGATACATTATCTATTATGTCATATTCTAATACTGTACAAAAAATACTTTAATATTTTTTATTATAATATGATGACTGTATAAGGACTACTGCAGTAGTAACAGTATTTATATAAATATATAAATAGTACCTTTTACCTTGACCTTCTACTAACAGTACTAGTATCAGCTATAGTACCTGCAGTAATGTAATGTGTATTTATTTTATTTTCCAGAGAGTGATCCAGCTGCAGTCTACTCAGCAGTGAGAGGAACAGAAGACATCAGTTATGGACAAATAGTCATCAAAGACATCAAATCAAACACGACGAGAGGTACAGCTGCTCTTCTTTGTTTCCATTATGAACCAACTCCAGAAATATCTGTTAGAGAAGAAAACAAGAGAGCTTTTGTAGCATGTTTCTTATAAAAGTGAGATGTTGTCAGTGAACACACGGTGATTCCTACTGTTCAAAACTCTGTTGTGGTACACGACCAAGCCAGAGAGAGATTACTACAGGGAATCAAACATTTGATCTCTTCAGTTGTATTTAGGGACATTTGCGTTTCTCTGTTAATTCTGCTCCCTTGTTGTACTGTCATGTGTTTTACACTATTATTATTTATTTACTATTTAGACATGTTTAATTAATCTAAATAAAAAGTACACGTAGTGAAGAATTACACACTTTTCAACGTTGTACTAGTATTTGTTGACATGCACCTTTCATGTAGTGTTAAATTTTATTTTTATAAAATTATATATATATATAATATTTTTAATTTTATATATGATCACATTTATGTGACACCAATTTAATTAATTAGTTTCTAAGTTAGTCCACATTGTGACTCACATTTGGATTTCACTTTTATAAATGCAATCATTTTGTTGTGTGAAGTTCTGACATGTTGACATAAAAGTTTGACATTCTTGTAAACTGTTCACACTGTGAAATTTGAAGACATTTCAATCAAGTATAGATTTTGGAAAATGAAAAAATATACAATATGATAAAATCTTGTCTGGTCCTATTTGTTTAAAATATTAAGGCTATGTGTTGTGTTGGGGTCATAATTAGTTTTTGGTCAGTGAAGCTAGCTTCACAAAGTCAGGACATTTTTAAAGGCGAGGAAATTATGAATTATGAGGATTATTGTGAACATTTCTAAATGTTTGGTACTAGATAATGAATTGTGTCATTTAATTTTATTTCAATTACATTACACTAACTTGGACCTTTAAGAACAGAAATGGTCACATTGCATTTATATTTGATTTGTTTTGATACATTATCCTTCAACTTAATAAATTTTATCTTTTTTACTTCACAAAGTTTCGGAATTTAGTCTTTTTTTTTGCTGATGATGATGTGTTGTATGTGAGTCTGTTTTGTGTCCTGTGGTGAATCTGTTGACAGAAGATCCGAACTCTGTGGTCGTCCAGTTTCCTAACCCCCTATGGATGTTGGTTATTTAAATTTGTCTGTATTGCCTGATTTTTATAAGGAAGTTTTTAAGGCCTGGCACCTTTTTAAGAAGAGACGGTTGGAGCCGTCAGTCTCCCTGTACTGGTTACTGAACGAGCCTCTGATCGGTGGATCCACAATGGACATACAGGACAGTGGTACACCAGGCCTCCATCACACACTCCGTTCTGCTGGCGCTACAACTCTCAGACGGATAGTGGATGTAGCTGGACCTGGTTTTATGAACACTGAGGAAACTAACAGCAGCGGATAATGAGCTGTTGAGGATGTACTGGAAAGGTGAGGAAGCTCCGGACGAAGAGGACCCTTTTCCAGAGTTGGGACTGGTACCCAATCTTGACTGTTGTTCTAGTCTATTGTTGGATGTCAGGCATCAGAAGGTCCCAGATCTGCACACGGTGACGGGTAAAATGATTTACAGGTGTTGTGTGAAGGTGTTGTGTAAAAACAAGTTAAATGGTAGAAGTGACACAGTGTGGAGGGAGAAACTGGGGGTTAGTAACGCTGTGAAGGCCACCTGGAGAGTCTTTTACAAACTTCCTTTAAAAAAGCGCACAGGTGACTTACAGTGGAGAATATTACGTGGGGCTGTTGCGGTGAATTCTTTTATCTCTGTGATTAATCCCTCTGTCTCTGACGGCTGTCCTTTCTGTGGGCTGCTGGAAACTGTTTTTCATTGTTTTTTAGAGTGCAGCAGACTGGGGGAACTGTTCAATGTGTTGGGGTGCTTGTTTTCTTCTTTTAATGAAGTGTGGTCTAACACTGCTTTTGTTTTTGGAGCAGGTTACAGGAATACCAATGCAACAAAGTGGCAACTGTTAAATTTTATTGTAGGAGAAGCCAAACTGTCCATATACTTGAGTAGGAAGAAGCAGGTAGAAGGACGGCTGTGTGGAGACGTAGTCCCTGTGTTCACCTCTCTGGTCAAAGCCAGAGTGTTAGTGGATTTTAAGTTCCATCAGCTGATGAACAGCTTGGATGTGTTTGTACGTCAGTGGTGTTATGATGATGTCATCTGTTCTGTGGTGGATGAAGAAGTCAGTTTTAGTCGTGTTTTCAGCTAATTTGATGTTTTTATTCGTGTGGAAGGTTTTTCTTTTTTCTAAATGTCAACCGGTTTTGATTCTCTGATTGAGTGTTGTTATGTTTGTGAATCAGTGATGTTTTATTAAAGTGGTAAAAAGTCTCTCTCTCTCTCTCTCTCTCTCTCTCTCTGAGTGGAAGGTGAGTGAGTGGTGTGGTGAACGCTGCGTTGAGTTAGTTTCCAAACTTTCATATGTTTATGTGTGTCTTTTGTCTCTTTATATCGTGTTAGTTGAGAGTTTTGTCTGTTGTGGTTGTGTTTGTTGGTGGCGTTGCTTCCAGCCTGGCTGGGCAGCATGCCCGTTGTAGATGTGGAAGTGGATTTTGTGAAGCTGACACGCCGACATGCAGTGAAGTTGGTGCCGGCTGTCAGCTGCTCGGTGGAGGAGGCGAGTTTAGCGGTGGGAGAGGTGGTGGGTTATGGCAGCATTAAGTCTGCCTCCCGCATGAACGGAGCCATTGTGGTGTTTTTAGATCACACTGACAAAGTAAACGATGTGGTAGAAAAAGGCGTAATTATTAAAGATACTTTTACCCCGGTTCTCCCTCTGGTTAACCCTGCCAGGAAAGTTACCATCTCCAACGCTCCCCCGTTCTTAAAAATGACTTATTGTTAAAAGAGCTATCGGAAACCATGAAATGTTTTGGCTGTGGTGCAGAGGGCCATCTAATTCGCTCATGCCCGAAAAACATTTTAAGAGAGCAGGGAGATGTTGCGGCTGCGTTGGAGGGTCCGTGTAGATGTTCCTTGGCCAAGGAAGTCGCTGAGAGATTGTCTGATAATAAAATCATGTCCAGTGTGTCTAATGCTGAACTGCAAGAAAGAGAAAGCGGACAGGGAGACACAGAAACAGAACTGAACATTGACCAGGGAGAAAATGAGAACAACAGTGAACAGGTGTATAACAGTCAGCTGAATGAATGTTCTCAGAGCAGCAATATTTCAGTGTGTTCTGACTTTATTGAGGATGAGGATTTATCTGATGAGGATCTAATGAAAATCGCACAGAAGAGAAAGAGCACAGAAAGTGTTCAGAGCAGAGCTAAAGTTGCCAAAGGAAAGAAAGACAGAAAAACACGCTCATTAGAAAACAGTGATTTCACACAAGAGGAGGGGAGCAGCAGCTACACTTTAGCTCAAATACAAAAGTTCCTTCAGGACACTAAGGGTCTCAGGCTGTTGAAGGTTGAGAACTTTTTCCCAGACCTGAAACTGTTTGTCAGTTCAGCTCAACCTCTTACCAGAGCTTCAGGAGGTTTTGGTGATGAAGGCCTCACAGAGCAGGAGATATATCGCCTCAGAAAGCTGATCATTAAGGTGAAAGCTCAAATTATTGGTGATGATGTTTAAACAGCCTCTTCTCTTCTTTTTCTTCCTGAAATGTTTGTTTTGTGTTTCTTTATTATTTTTCTCTCTCTCCATGGGTCACTTTAAAATTGGCACTTTAAATCTAAATGGAGCGAGGGACGACACAAAGAGAGCTGCCCTTTTTAAACTCATGGAGTTTAAGCAGCTAGATGTACTGATGGTTCAGGAAACACACAGTAACTCTGAAAATGAGAGTCAGTGGAAGAAAGAGTGGCCAGGGCAGGTTGTTCTGAGCCATCAGTCCAGCTGCAGTGGAGGGGTTGGGCTTTTCTTCTCCAGAGGTTTCCTGCCTGCATCTTGTGAGGTGGAGGAAGTTATTGAAGGCTGTCTACTGAAGGTTAAAGTTCAGTATGAGAATATAAAGATGAATTTGATAAATGTCTATGTCCCATGTAATGCTGCGGAAAGGCTGCACGTGCTGAGTGTTTTAAGCAATACACAGCTGGACAGGAATCACCAGGAGCCTCACAGGGCCTCCTCACAGAGCCTACAACAGCTCATAGAAACACACGAGCTGCTGGACGTGTGGAGGAGCTTTAATAAAAGTCAGAGACAGTACACATGGAGTCACTGCAAAGAGAATGTTTTATCTCAGGCTAGATTAGATCGTTTTTACTGTTTCAAGCATCACATCAATGTCTTTAAAGGTTGTTTTATTAACCCTGTGGGTTTTACTGATCACTGTCTTGTTTATTGTTCTGTTTTTATTAAAAACGTCAGATTGAGCAGTGCTTATTGGCATTTTAATACTGCACTGTTGCATGACAAAGCATTTAAGTCTGCTTTTGAGTTTTTCTGGCTCACTCACAGAGAAACTAAGGCTGATTTCAAATGTATTCAGCAGTGGTGGGACTTTGGAAAAAGCCAGATTAAACAGCTGTGTCAGCAGTACACTCGCAATGTCACCAGGGACATTATCAGATCTTTGAAGGATCTGGAGATTGAAGTGGTAGAACTACAGGGTCTAGTAGGGGCCACAGGAAATCAGGGACACTTAGATTCCCTAAAATCTAAAAAGTTGGCTTTGGCCAACCTGCGTCAGGGTGTGACAGCTCAGGGGGCTCTGGTGAGGTCTTGGTTCATGGACGCCACACAGATGGACGCCCCGTCAAACTTCTTCTTTGGTTTGGAGAAGAAAAACGGGCAGAGAAAGATCTTTCACTCCATTCGATCCAGAGACGGAGTTTGCGTCTCTGATTCCTCTGAGATCAGAAAGCACGCAGCCAGTTTCTATAAAGAACTGTACAGGAGCGAGCTGACAGACCATCCAGAGGTAGAAGAGCTCTTTTATGCTGATCTTCCTCAGGTCAGTGATGAGCACAATGTAGAGCTGGAAGCTCAGCTGTCTCTACCTGAACTTCAGAGCAGAGCTAAAGTTGCCAAAGGAAAGAAAGACAGAAAAACACGCTCATTAGAAAACAGTGATTTCACACAAGAGGAGGGGAGCAGCAGCTACACTTTAGCTCAAATACAAAAGTTCCTTCAGGACACTAAGGGTCTCAGGCTGTTGAAGGTTGAGAACTTTTTCCCAGACCTGAAACTGTTTGTCAGTTCAGCTCAACCTCTTACCAGAGCTTCAGGAGGTTTGGTGATGAAGGCCTCACAGAGCAGGAGATATATCGCCTCAGAAAGCTGATCATTAAGGTGAAAGCTCAAATTATTGGTGATGATGTTTAAACAGCCTCTTCTCTTCTTTTTCTTCCTGAAATGTTTGTTTTGTGTTTCTTTATTATTTTTCTCTCTCTCCATGGGTCACTTTAAAATTGGCACTTTAAATCTAAATGGAGCGAGGGACGACACAAAGAGAGCTGCCCTTTTTAAACTCATGGAGTTTAAGCAGCTAGATGTACTGATGGTTCAGGAAACACACAGTAACTCTGAAAATGAGAGTCAGTGGAAGAAAGAGTGGCCAGGGCAGGTTGTTCTGAGCCATCAGTCCAGCCGCAGTGGAGGGGTTGGGCTTTTCTTCTCCAGAGGTTTCCTGCCTGCATCTTGTGAGGTGGAGGAAGTTATTGAAGGCTGTCTACTGAAGGTTAAAGTTCAGTATGAGAATATAAAGATGAATTTGATAAATGTCTATGTCCCATGTAATGCTGCGGAAAGGCTGCACGTGCTGAGTGTTTTAAGCAATACACAGCTGGACAGGAATCACCAGGAGCCTCACAGGGCCTCCTCACAGAGCCTACAACAGCTCATAGAAACACACGAGCTGCTGGACGTGTGGAGGAGCTTTAATAAAAGTCAGAGACAGTACACATGGAGTCACTGCAAAGAGAATGTTTTATCTCAGGCTAGATTAGATCGTTTTTACTGTTTCAAGCATCACATCAATGTCTTTAAAGGTTGTTTTATTAACCCTGTGGGTTTTACTGATCACTGTCTTGTTTATTGTTCTGTTTTTATTAAAAACGTCAGATTGAGCAGTGCTTATTGGCATTTTAATACTGCACTGTTGCATGACAAAGCATTTAAGTCTGCTTTTGAGTTTTTCTGGCTCACTCACAGAGAAACTAAGGCTGATTTCAAATGTATTCAGCAGTGGTGGGACTTTGGAAAAAGCCAGATTAAACAGCTGTGTCAGCAGTACACTCGCAATGTCACCAGGGACATTATCAGATCTTTGAAGGATCTGGAGATTGAAGTGGTAGAACTACAGGGTCTAGTAGGGGCCACAGGAAATCAGGGACACTTAGATTCCCTAAAATCTAAAAAGTTGGCTTTGGCCAACCTGCGTCAGGGTGTGACAGCTCAGGGGGCTCTGGTGAGGTCTTGGTTCATGGACGCCACACAGATGGACGCCCCGTCAAACTTCTTCTTTGGTTTGGAGAAGAAAAACGGGCAGAGAAAGATCTTTCACTCCATTCGATCCAGAGACGGAGTTTGCGTCTCTGATTCCTCTGAGATCAGAAAGCACGCAGCCAGTTTCTATAAAGAACTGTACAGGAGCGAGCTGACAGACCATCCAGAGGTAGAAGAACTCTTTTATGCTGATCTTCCTCAGGTCAGTGATGAGCACAATGTAGAGCTGGAAGCTCAGCTGTCTCTACCTGAACTGTATCGTGCTGTAATGAGTCTGCAGAGTGGTCGAGCTCCGGGGATTGACGGCCTTCCTGTGGAGTTTTATAAGTCTTTCTGGTGTGTGCTGGGACAGGATCTGCTGGAAGTGCTTGGTGACAGTTTGGAGACGGGTCGTCTGCCTCTGAGCTGCAGGAGGGCAGTGATCACTCTGCTACCAAAGAAGGGTGATTTGCAGGAGCTAAAAACTGGAGGCCTGTGTCGCTACTCTGCTCGGACTACAAAATCCTGTCTAAAGTCCTGGCTTCCAGACTCAGACAGGTGATGGGGTCTGTCATTCACGTTGACCAGACCTACTGTGTACCCAGTAGGTTTATCAGTGACAATATCACTCTGATTCGAGATGTTTTGGAAGTTCATTGGCTGTAGATACTGGTCTGATTTCAATAGACCAGGAAAAGGCTTTTGATCGGGTTGAACACCAGTATCTGTGGCGGACTCTGACTGCCTTTGGTTTCAACCCACGTTTCATAGCCAAGATCCAGGTTTTGTACTGTGACATTGCGAGTGTTCTGAAGATAAATGGAGGCCTGAGCGCTCCCTTTAGTGTACAGAGGGGGGTGAGGCAGGGCTGCTCTCTGTCTGGCATGTTATATTCTCTGGCCATTGAACCTCTGCTTCACAGACTAAGGTCTGCTCTCTCTGGTGTCTGTTTTCCTAAATGTGACATTCTTTTCAAACTGTCTGCATATGCAGATGATATCATCGTTCTGGTGAATAAGCAGAGAGATATTGATGTGTTGGGAGAAACCTTAAATCTGTATGGCCTGATATCATCTGCTAAAGTGAACTGGGTGAAGAGTGAGGCTGTGATGGTGGGAGAGAGGCTGAGGAGTCAGCTCAGTCTGCCTGGAGGCCTCTTCTGGAAAACAGGAGGGCTGAAATATTTAGATGTGTTTCTGGGAAACGAAGCATCTTTGAAGAAAAACTGGGATGGAGTTTTGGAGAAGGTCAAAGGTCGCCTGAACAAGTGGAAATGGTTGCTGCCTAAAATGTCTTTTAAAGGTCGGGTTTTGGTTGCAAATAATTTGGTTTCTTCGGCTCTGTGGCACCGTTTGGCCTGTGTTGACCCTCCACCCTCTCTCCTGCCAAACATACAAAGAATATTAGTGGATTTTTTCTGGGACAAGTTACACTGGATTCCTCAGAGCATGCTTTTCCTTACAAAAGAGGAAGGAGGGCAGGGCCTGGTCCACTTGGCCAGCAGGGGGGCTACTTTCCGCTTGCAGTTTGTCCAGAGACTCCTCACTGGGCCTGCAGACCTGGTGTGGAGGCCACTGTCCTACTGTATTCTGCAGCAGTTTGGTGGACTGGGACTGAGCTTGTCTCTGTTTTTAATGAACTTAAAAGGTGTGTGCATGTCCTCTCTGCCTGGGTTTTACCAAAGTGTTTTTAAAGTATGGATGTTGATGAACAAACAGAGACAGGGACACACTGACTCCTTGTTTGGCTGCTTAAGGAGCCTGTTCTGTTTGGAGGTCGTTGGACTGTCTTGGGGGGTTTTCACCCACTCTGTTTGACAAGCTCCGCACTGCCAGGATCTCCACGCTGGGGCAGGTGGAGGAGCTGACCGGACCTCGGTTGGACCGTCATGCTGGTCTGGCGGTTCGTCTGGGGCTGAGGTCGAGCCGCTATGTCAGTCTGTTATTGAGACACTGGAGACATCAGCTGACGGGACACGAGGTCTCTCTCCTGATGGACTATAGAGACGGCTCTCTGCTGCCGGACGACACTGACCCATATCCTTCTACCACTCTGTCTCCTGACTTGACCGATGTTTCGGGACCTTTACTGGTCAACTCTGCTGGGGTGTCTCTGAGTGATGCCACAGGAAAGACGCTGTACAGACTGTTGGTAAAAACGCTCAACAAAAAGACACTTAATGGACGTAGCGACACCCCCTGGAGGACTCATTTGGGTTTAAGCCCTGATTTTCGACCTGCCTGGAGGTCTCTGTATAAACCCCCCCTGACAAAGAGACATGCAGACCTACAGTGGAGAATCCTTCATGGAATACTGGCTGTAAACTCTTTTGTGTCTGTGCTGAATGGGAATGTACAGGACCATTGTCCTTTCTGTCTGCAGAGGGAGACCGTGTTTCACTGTTTTTTAGAGTGCACACGTCTCATGTCTCTGTTTGTTTTGCTGGAAAACATCTTTAGGGGTTTTAAAGAGTTTTTCACTAAACAGGTTTTTATTTGTGGTTTTAAATACACTCAACAACGGAAGAACAAATGTCAGTGCTAAACTTTGTCCTGGGTCAGGCTAAGATGGCCGTGTATGTGAGCAGGAGAAAAAAGGTGGAGACAGATCAAGCCGTCAATGTGAAGATGTTGTTTGTGAAAATGATGAAGTCCAGGTTATTGATTTCAGTTTTTACAGAGCAAATCAGGACTTAGAAACTTTTTTGTCAGTGTGGGCTCATGGCAGGGTGCTGTGTTCTGTCCAGGCTGATCAGCTGGTGTATGCTGATGTGTTGACGATATAAATGTATCGTGTGTGAGCGAGTACTGACTAATAAAAGTGTGTTTTGAAAAATCAAAACAAATCTCTCTCTCTCTCTCTCTCTCTCTCTCTCTCTCTCTCTCTCTCTCTCTCTCTCTCTCTCTCTCTCTCTCTCTCTCTCTCTCTCTCTCTCTCTCTCTCTCTCTCTGTTCCTCTCTCTCTCTCTCTCTCTCTCTCTCACCCCAACCGGTCGAGGCAGATGGCCGCCCACCCTGAGCCATGGTTCTGCTCGAGGTTTCTGCCTCTTAAAAGGAAGTTTTTCCTTGCCTCTGTCGCCTAGTGCTTGCTCTTGGTGGGAACTGTTGGGCTTCTGTAAATATCATCACAGAGTATGGTCTAGACCTGCTCTTTTATGAAAAGCGCTGTGAGATAACTGTTGTTGTGATTTGGCGCTATATAAATAAAATTGAATTGAATTGAATTGTGCCCTATCCCTGCCGGTACAACTCTATTTTCTTTATAGGCTAAAAAACATTAAAATATTAGTGGTAATTATCAGAAAGATAGATGTATTTATTTTTGTGCTGTTTGACTGTGCTTGGTTTGCGTAAACAGGGTGGCCTGGGGTGGAGTAAATTATTGTGGCACTCCGCCCCTGATGATCATGACACCTTTAAGACGGACAACATGAACATTTGGACGATTTATTGACCTTTGCAGTGTTTTGAACAGGCAAAGACACAGTCACTGACATGCAAGGGATCACTTTGTGTTGAAAAGTGGTGCTCAGATTAGGGGTGCGTCGCTACACTTAGCTCACGTGATCTGACGGTGCATAATAGTGGGTTCAAAAGAACAAGATGTAAAGATATTAACACTATTTTAATGAAATATTCAAAGCTGATATATGAGTGGGGAGTCTTTGTGTCCTCCTGGACACATTTTCTGCACCAATTTATGGTGGAAATTAAAGAGATTAAATAGGTGTAGTAGGCTTTTGTTGACAATATCTTAAATTTCATTTCACAATAAACACAAAACACCTCAAAATACAAAACACGATACTAATAAAGATCAAATAAGAAATTTTGCTTAGCTCATCTGATATCTCACTCAGACCTCAGTTCTTTATTTGTCAGCTTGTGGTGTTACAGTGACTTTCTGTTTACATAGCTGATTGCTCCTGATTGGATTTCTGGTGCAACCTGATTTAGTGAATCAGCTGTTTGAAACTATTAGCCTAGTACTTACTGAAAACTCAGTGAAGCAGAGTTGTCCAATGTAGAAGTTGGAGCCCAGTCTCATTCTCAGGGCGTCAAATACCGACGCTTTGAGAAAAGCCTGACAAGTCGTCAGTATTTGTACCTTTTAGCGTCCGCATGAGACGCCCTGGGCTTTCAACTAACTCCCCTGTAACCACCCGCCTCACGTAATGTACCAACCACTGATGTCCAGCTGGCCTGGGACTGGTCCCCAGAGCCCCTCACACCTCAGCACATCCATTTATTAGATTTCACTGTTAAAGCTAAATTAGACTCAGACAGCTACAAAGAGACAAACAGCTCAGATTTACTGAATGATTTTTAAAAGAAAAATCTAAAGATTAAATAAATAGTTAAAATACTTATTTTTTAAATCACTGATAATTTCTCCTGTGCTGTGCACCGTGCTGATAACCTCCAGAGCTGCAGAAGTGAAGGTGGACCTTAAAGGTTTTGCTGAGGAGTCAAACTGTGTTTGAGCGCCACCTGCTGCTCATTAAGCAGACAGACCAATATGAAAAACAAAGAGAACAGAGAGCTGCTGTTCCTCCATCTTGATGGAGGATCCTTTTTTAAACAACTCAGTATGTCACGTTTGTGACTCAGTAAGTGTTGAGTTTAGTTCAGTGACAGAATATTTACCTGAACTCTCACTTCAATGTTTAATTAAAACTTCAATGTCTTCAGATACACATGAATAAAAGACCAGCAGTCTGTTTTTATGTAAATCACTTTCTACCCAACAGTAAAGAGGAAGAACTGAAACCACACGTGAATCAGACGTGACAGGGTGAAGTTACAATGAGGTCAGAGTTGCTTCCTTCATATCACAAGCTACACTGGCAAAGTACTGACATTTTGAGAGCTAACTCTCAGAGTTACAGTTAAAGGAGGTGAATGATCCTGTTTTTATCAGGTTTTAATGACTCTTGGTTTTATCTGCTCTAGAAGCAGGACGCTGTTCAAAAGTCAACAAATAACTGAAACAAAGTCTGTTGTACATTGATATGAAGAGAGAAGTCAGACTGGTTTTCAAACAATGCTGTGGAGATGGACTCTCTGACGACATAATTCTACATTCCTGATACTTAGACAGCTGCCTGGAAACAATTTAATTTAGTTTTCAGATCAAATCAGATGCGTCAACAGGTTCAACAGCTCTGAAATCAAGTAGGCTACTTAAGCACTTGTACTTGATTATTTTTATTTAATGCCACTTTATTTTATCTGAAAGCTGTGGTTACTGGTTCCTCTGCAGATTTTACATATACAACTGATTAAACTGCCAACATCAGGTAAAATCGCTCCACCTGCTCTGTCTAACATGCTGCTCATGTTCATGTGTCAGTAATAATAATTTTACTTTTGATACTCATGGTATTTGAAGAATTTCCCTCAGGAATCAATTAAGTATTTCTGATTCTGATTTCTGGTACCCTGTTGTCTCTGCTGGGTTTGGTATTGTTATTCTGCCAGGTAACAAAGTCCACCATGGAAAAATCTGGTGATGTTTAACATTTTGAGCTGTGGCCTGTTGCATGAGACACTATAACTGTGTACAGGTGATACCTCTGCAGTTGGAGAAGAAGAAAAGGTGAAGCTCGGCTCACAATTACACAAGATGAGGAAATGTTCTTAGACAGCTGCTTTCCAGGAACAGAAACCAAAAACGTGCATGCGCTTTGTTGAGAGCATGTGAGTCAGAACAGTGTAGGTGAGAAAGATTTATGTGAGTCACTTGTGCTGCAGTTCTGCAGAGATCGGCTCACAGCCAAAATCTGATCCTCCTTCTGAATCTCTCTCTGTCGCTCCTTTCACGTCTCTGCAACAGTCATGAGGAGAAAACTTTCTGATAAATGAGGAACAACAGACCTGATCAAAGAAATAAACGAGTCCTGAATACAACATGGACCAAAACGATAAAGAACACAACCCAAGTTTTTAAATGTAACAACATAAAAAACATTTATTTTGTCTAGAAAAATAGAGTTTAAAGCATCAAAACCAAACAGGAGAGAAACAATCAGTGTAGATTTCCTGCTGATACTTTTTTAGCACATTCGTCCTTCAGTTTGTAAACAAGGGCACATTATTGTGACTTCCTGCCTGCATGACATTCAAAGCGGGTGCGTCTTCCCTGTTTTACTGATGGTGGGTGTGGCTTGTTGGTGGAGCTGTCGGGGTCCAATGTGTGTACCTGCCCATCTGGGTTGGGCTTCCTAGAGAGCATTAAATGGCTGCCTTTCTGGGAGTCTCTCTCTTCTGGCCTACTGCTTCAACCTCAGCCTTTGTTCCTTTCTTTAATTTGCTGCAACGTGCATTAGACTGCATTGTCACTCATCCACACACTTCTGAGATGACTGATGCTCCTCATATCTACCCACGCCATCAACTTAGCTATGTTGTTTGTTAGTTTGAGTTAAATAACCAGACACCACAAGGCTTTATATGACCCATCACCGCCTTCTTAAAGAAAAAGAAAAAGTACGTGTGCAATTTTCACAGATTAAATATTTTCCTTATTCTCCTCTGTCTGCAAATAAGTTTTGCATCGGAGCAATATTTTAATACATGAGATGGTGGATGAGAATATAAGCCATAATCTCGATGAATATATTATTTGTTTAGCTCTGTCGGTAAGGTGTGGGGCTCATAACCCAAGAGTAGAGTGTTCAAACCTGCCATGGCATCATTTTTTCCCTCTCTCTTCAACAAATGGATTCTGCAGTGGATGTTTCTCAGATTATGGCATGTGATGCACTGTTTTTCTTTCGGTGTTTGATCCTCATCCATCAGCCTACGGACGCTTTTTCATTTCCCCGTATCTCCAGGCAGAGGACATATAGGGGAATGACGTTTTTCAGAGGCGTGTCAAGCAGCTACAGTCTTTTTTAATGTCGTTCAGAATTTTCAAAGTAAAAGCTCAGTTCAACTCCAATATTGCATTACAGTAAATAAGCTTCTCATGCTTTTATTTTGTAGTCAAAACCACTAAAGTGATTATGTGAGTAACTGTTGCTGGCATGACTGAGATCTATTTCAGCACCGTCACATTAACAAATGGTTTTACTGAATAATTAAGTAAAAATCATTTCTTAATAAATCTACCTAAAGAAACCTAATTTCTTGACTGGCCACTCTCTGCTGTCTCAGAAGAGACACCTTTTGTGCTTTGTCAGCCACCGTAGCTGTCCCATGCTCTTTGACTGGATAGACGGTTGCAATTCACAACCCTCATCACTAGATGCCACTAAATCTTATACACTGAACCTTTAAGTATAAGGTTACTAAATGTAGCCTTATGAAGCGTGTTGCACCTGCTGCAGTGTCCACAGCTCTTTTTATTTACTGTTAGACATTTTTGTTTTATATTTTTTTACTCAAAACACATTTTAATTGATCTACTTTTTACTTCTGAGGTCCGTTTAAGAGGTTTAAGTAATTTTACTTTATATATTAGTATATTATACAAGGACTTTCCCATCCCATCCCCGGCTAAGGTTGGATATTTGAATTGGATTCTTTCTGACCCGTCCCTGGGACCAATTTGTCATTAGACCCTACCTTGAGCCCCTCCACCATTATTTGTTCCCACTGAAGAAGCAGACCGTCGTGGTGGAGAGCCGCAAATGCCTGATTTACACATTCACACCCACAGAAAGAATAAATATCATGAATGTTTGATACTTGTGGTGGAAAAAGATCAGAGGACTCGATCATCCCCTGCTTCATCATCAGCAGACTGTTCTGGTTTCTTGTCTGTGTGTCTTATATTTCCAGCCAACAGCAGCTAAACAAACCACAACAAAAGCTGCTCCCAGTCCAACATATTTACGAGTATAGTTTCTGTAGTAAAGACCGTAGTTTCCCTCCTCGACGTCTCCGCTGTTGGACCCTGAAGATCAAAGTGATCAAATGTTTGACTCTCAGAATCAACATGGAATAAAGTGCAGCTACAACATGGCACACAGACACACTGACCTCCACAAACTCACCTGAAACCTCCAGCTGGATGATTCTGATTGGTGGAGTGTCAATGATGGCTCTCTTACGTCTTGAACCTCCTGCTACAACTCGACACTCGTATGTTCCAGCGTCGTTGCTGCTCACGTTCTTCAGAATTAAAGACACGTCTCCGTCCTTCAGCTCTCTGTCCACCAGCTGCACCCGGTCCTTAAAGGATGGATGCTGGTGGGTTGGAACTGAGAATCCATCTCTGTGAAAGAGGACGTAGTCTGGCTCCAGGTCAGGTCTGCTCCACTCTACAGCTCTGATGAAGACATCTCCAGCCTGACATGGCAGAATGACATTATCTCCAGGTTTCACTCGTACCACATCTAAAAACAATAAAAACATCCAGAGAGAAAAAGTAATTACATTTCAAAAGGACTCCACAGGACGATACAGTGAGAACATCTTTGTTTAAACAGAAGGCCTCTTCACACCTGAGATCATGGGAACATTCAATAATTAGTCACAACTGTGGAGAAATTACATCGTGGTCATGTCTCTCTAGCAACCAGGAAACATGTGACATGTGACAGTCGAGTGGAGACTCTGCTCAGGAGACAATCTGTGTCTGAATTACAGTAGACCGTCATAGGGTGTAGTCACAGGAATTTCTTAGGAAATTTGACACTTTAAAAACAGCTTTCTTTTAAAGCTTTTTGTTTTGTGTGGGGCTGTAAATAAAGAGATTATCTTACAAACTAATGCTGGGTGATATGGCATATAAATAATATCCCAATATACACATATTGTCTAAAATAACAAACTGTTTGTTCTCAAATCGTGTAAACATGATCATCTTATAGACCATGATGCATTGCTGTAGATTAAACAACCAACAGATTATAAAATAAAATGCAAGATTCACTTTAATGCAGCAGAATATTAATCCAGAAACGTCAGATAGTGAAACACTGACAGGAACATTTTACTGCCCTATGAGTGTTGTTGCTATAATACTTTCATACTTTGACTGTAGCATCTCTACCTGTGGTGTCCCACGTTCTATGAGGGTTAAGCTGTGGTTTTAGCAATCATGTTACATTTAGGTTAAGGTTAGGATAAAGGGCTGAGGAATGCATTATGTCAATGAGATGTCTCCACGTGGACAGAGGAAGAAACCGTGTGTGAAATAGTCCAGCAGGTTTGTTGTGAAAGAAAGTCTTTCCTGGTAGTAGGGGTTATTTTTATATGGTAAATATTACATTCATAAGTGCAAATGCTCTAAAAAGAAAACACAATGAGGCGTATCACATTTCAGATAGAAACAAAACATTATATTGAAGCACTATATGGTCTGAAGAATAGTTAAGTACATAAAACAGTAAACTTTGTTTAAAGTTGTGTCATTTTCTATTATTCTGTCATTTTATGCTCTTTAGTTCTGGCTGAAGATCTTTGTAAGAGATGAATTCAACATTCAATAAAGAAGAGGACAATAAGAAAGAAGCACTTTTCCTTAGCTTTTGTAGAATTCAACCAGCTCTTGTCAAAGCTTCCTCTTAATACTTAGAAACCATTCAGAGTGAACACATCAAAGCAGAGACATTTCCCTTTCTACTCCTTTTCACAGCAGCTACACATCAGGCTCGAGTCATTAAAACAGTATAAAACCAGAGAGATAATCAACACGTTTCAGAGCACAAAGCTGCAGAAGAGAAAGGACAGTGATCAGATGTTTGACCGCATTTTCTCTTGGGGTTTTCTCCTCCCCCCACAGCAAAAACACCTAAAGTATCATAGTGACTTTTAGCTGCTAAGCTGACGTTATCTTGTCACCACTGTTCAACCTCATCAGCAGCGACCAGTGGAACCACTGAAACTCGACCATAACGATATGCTAAATAGCACACTAACTAATGTGTAATATATTCAACATGTCGCCCAGCCCTGTTACAAACACATGAACATTTTCTGCAACAAGATGACATTATGTTATAACACTTATTAAAAGTCTTTCCTGCCTACATGCATCTATTCACAATAAAAGCTCGTCTTTACCAGAAGCTGCTGGAGACAGAAGGGTCAACAGGAATACAAACTTATCCATGAGAGAGGAGGACATGTCCTTCTGTCACTCTGCTCTGTCTGTGCTGCACAAGTATAAACTATGTGATGTTACCCTGAGTCAGTCAATCGCTGCCTAGCAACTGTCTGTGCAGGAAGTGGTTGACTGTCATGAAAGTCATAACACTTCCAGGAACACATATAGCCTTGTGTTTCCCCTCTTTCTGATATTTTTGCATCTTTGTCACACTAAAAAGTTTCAGATCATCAAACAAAAGGAAATATTAGACAAAGATAACACAAGTAAACACAAAACGCAGTTTTTAAATGAGAGTTTTTATTATTAAGGGGAAAAAACTTGCATGGCCCTGTGTGAAAAAGTTATTCCCCCCATGTTAAAGTCAGAATCCATGACTCCACCATAAAAACATGTTGAGACTTTTAGTCTCAACTGGTATTTTATACTTTTTTTAACAAACCATACTCAACAGGTCAGAGTAAACAATGCTCTCTCTGAGCCAGATTGGCCTTATGCACAAGGACAGAAGTCCAGCAGCTTATCGTACAGGAACCCAGGAATGTGTCCAGTGGTGTGAAAACAACCATCTGTGTGCTAAATGTGACCAAGACTGAGGAGATGGTGTTTGACCCAAAGGCTGCAGGTGACCCCGGGCCTGTAGTTATCAACTGCGTACCCATCACTCAGGTTTACATACTGACAATGCACTCAGCTGGGAGGCCCACGTTGATAGTCTCTGCTCCAGACTTCAACAGAGTAAGGTGTAACCTGACAGTCCCAATCCCAGGTCACCCATCAGGTACAGACAGCTGTGAAGATTATGGGGGTCAAAAACTGTAGGAGCCATACACTGGGTTTGTTTGGGTTTTTATTGGGTTTCCTCTGTTTTCTTTGCGCTGTAGTGTACATGCACGCGCATCGTGACGTCATCAGTTACTGTGGGTGTGACCGGGGGCGTGGTGTCTGTATTAATGTGTGTGTGCTCACCTGTGAGGAAGCTTGGGTTGATCATGGCTGCAGGGTGAGCATGGGGAAGAACTTTCTGTTGACCGTTACCATCGTCGTCATCATCTTTCACTGATGTCTCTGAGGTACCTTTTGCACTACTTACAACATGCATCACTCAAAGTAAGTGATTGGTTTTCTATGTATGTGAAATAGCGTAATAAAGAGACTCAATATGTACGATGGTTCAGCGTGACGCGTCTTCAGTGTAAATCCTCATGTTTCAGCCTGCTGTGGCGTTTTAGTTGTTTTGGTGGGTCTGGTCTGTTTGTTTTAGTGGTATACGCCGCAATAAAAACTATTACTATCTGACTTCTGACCTCAAAGAGCTCCAGATGCATGATGGTGTATGACGCTGAAAGTGAACGAAAAACATCTCTCTAACTGTGACAAACTGATGTTTCTTTGTCAAGTGTGCACACAGTTAAACCTTCAGCAGGACTTTGGTGTTAATTTTGGCCGTTAATGAAAACAAGTGACATAAATGTACGTTACTCGTTAACTGTGTAGCTGTCTAGCTGCATCAGTCGGTAATCCTCATAAGTCAGTCCCTTTCCTTTATTGTATTATTTACAAATATATATGTTTTTTGTTCTTGTTGCATGTAATAGGTTTTCAAAGTGAAAATGCACAAAGTCTACCGAGAGCTCCAGAGTGCGACTAATTTGGTCACATGTGCCTAAAAATCTGTTGAGTATGACTACGATTATGATCCAGAGAGCAATGCGATTTTTTTCTACACAGGATTTCTGGATAATTACTAAGCATTTGATGTGCACATTATAATCCTAAAGAAACCAGGATGTTCAGTATGTGTACATTACAGAGTTGTTTAGTCTAAGCTTGTATTCGCTTGGCTCCACTGGGTTTCTCTGCGATCCTCACCTGAACAGACAGACAGACACACCCAGAGTAAACACCAGGCTCTGGGTAATAACCACTCATTTTCTTTATAGGATAGATAAACCTTAAAATATATTTTGTATACATTATTGAAAGATAAATGTTTTTATTTTTGTGCTGTTTGCTTTCTGGACACCAGTGAGTGAACACTGTAATCAATTTCATTGTTGTAGTGTATGTTCAAGTTCAGTGAAGGTGTGTGTGACTTTTTTTAAATACTTCTGATATGATTGAAAACGTTCAGAGATGCAGGAGTGAAGGTGGATGTCCAGAGGTTTTGTTGAAGAGTCAGACTGTGTTTGAGCGCCACCTGCTGCTCATGAAGCAGACAGACCAATAAAGATGAAGAATAAAGAGAACAGAGCTGCTGTTCCTCCATCTTCTGCTCTTTCCTTCTTTGTTTACTGTCTGGATGTTGCTGGGCTCTGGTTTGGCTGCTGCTATTCATAATTATTGAACTTTAGATCTGTTTCGGAAGCTGCTGCTGTTTGTCACTTTCCTCGTGTTACACAGAGACACCTTCTCACCTGTAGTGTGACATCATCAGATGTCACACTCACTCATCACCTGAAGGGAAACAAACTTGATAGTTTAGTTTGTTTTTCTCTTTTGGTTCAGGGTTAGAAACGTGAGCAACAATAACCAATATATATATATAATGTGTCCACTGCTGCAGTCGACAGCGGTGACACTGACACAGGCTTCATGATTGCACTTAGTAAGTAAATTCATTTTCGGGGGACATGGATGTCACCAATGTTTTTTTAAGACATACTTTATTAATTCCTCTAGGGGAAATTACATTCTTAAACACTGTTGTTGTTCCGAAAAAAAACAGAGACAAACAGGACCTACATGCATTAATAAGGACGGATGTGAGAGTGAGGGCAACAGTCTTTACTTTTATACTACTGAGCCTATTTAAATACTTGTGTAGTACACCTAGTACTGACAATGTATTGATCAGTTTGTTACTGCAGTAGAGCTCATAATATAAAATCATCATCATCGTCATAGGAGTTATTTGGCAGATGGAGGAGAGTGTGAACTGTGTTGCTGTTTCTGTTCCCTGATGCTGGTTACTGCTGGACGGCAGGTTTATCCTCAGCAGGCTTCTGCTTCATCCTGTCAGTGAAATCACAGCTGCACCACAAGGAGGAGCCTCCTCACACTGAAGTTCACAGAGTCACTCACACTGTTGGTTGTGTGAAGCTAAGAACGAGCCAGCAGTCATATGTGATTAATTCCACCTCCCTCTGCATCCATTCGGCTGCTCCCTGCATCTTCCTCACTGAAGGCAGGTCTCGGTACAAAGTGCAGCATGTAGCAGAAATGTTCATCAGTTGTTTAGCTGTTGTAGAGCTGCACATGCTCAGTGCAGTCCCGGTCAGCTTGGTGACAGAAGCAGCATCACTCTGAGCCCAGCAGAGGGCCGTGTTCACTCTGCATCCATTCATGTGAAACACCATGTGTCCTGAGATTTATGCTGCTCCTTTTCACCAGTAGCACTGTGGCCCCTAACTAAAACTTTTAGGTGCAGAGACAGAACATTCAGGGGCGCACACCTTAAATTGATGACCTGCAATGCAATTTTTCCCAATTTCCATTTGAACAGTAAACAAACACAGAAACTACAATGTGCTGATCTATTCACTGTCACATTTTAAATGAATGGTGCTTAAACAAATGCACATACTGGTGGCGTGTTGCCTCAGCGAACTTGGTTTTCCCCAGATGTTTTGGTCCACATCTGGTGCAGCAGATACAGTTCATGGTGTTTGTGTTTTTGCTAAATCTTAGCCATGTAAACTTCCTCAGCCAGGGCGGACTAGCACAAGTATTCATGGAATGACTTCATCCAAGGCCGCCCTGTTCATGCAAACCACAGACCACTAAAGTTTTAGACTAACCCTATTTGATGATGTAACAGGTACAAAACTATGTTGGGGGGAAAGTTATCCACATTACAAAATAAAAACATTTGGGACTGACCGTTAAAGTAGCCTGAACAGAGTTTGCTGGTGGCTATAGGTGCACCCTCAGAAACCACAGAGAAATAGCCAACACCAACCATAGCACATGCACATGTTCAAGGCTAGACACAAAAAACAATTAGCCTACACTCAAAGAAATGTTGTTGAAATGTTCACATGATTTTCTATCATATCACATCAAAGTATCCAAAAACATTACACACACAGCTTCATTAAACTTGAACACAACAGTGAAAGTAAGCCTATAATGTAAAAGTCCAAAAAGCACATATAGCCTCCAAAAAACTATTCATACAGTGTTTACAGTGCAAACAACACAAAAATAAACACATGCATCTTTCAATAATTTCTACTAAATTTATTATATGAGTCCTACAGCCTAAAAATTAATGAATGATTTATTTTGGTTTACATTATAATGTACAAAGAATGATGCTTTGTGTCACCCGTCCATTTCACACAAAATAACACATTTAATAACATATTTATGTACCTATGGTGCAGACACAATGATTTTACTTGTGTCTGATGGTGCTGACAAAAAGTAAAGACAGGCAAGAAACCTATTTTATGAAAAGATTACAAAATCAGGAGGCTGCACCAAAATATTGCTAGATTGGTGAGATCTTGTAAAATAAACAAATAAGTATAGATTTCTTATTATTACATTTTATTTCTTTTCAAAATTACAACCTGTTTTAGGAGTTAGTGAGTATGAAGACATATCAGACTGCAGCTAAAAACAAAAAAGCTTTACCTGCTTTATAATTCTTTATTTCAGATGTTTTTAAGCTTCACTTAAGCTTCAAACTGCAGAAAAACGTCTGTTTGGTTTCCTGTGACTCCTTCCAAAAAGATTACCCATGAAACCTCTTTGTTCAGAGTAACTGCAGAATAACGGCTGAAGCTGCAGCATGGTAGTAGGCTATGGCTTTCAAATGGCACTAGCAGCTAATATTTAGGCTACAGATTAAATTGTAGTGCAGCCAGCCCCGTCTCATCCCACCGTGCAGACACTGAGCTGACAGACAGCAGTGTCTGTTGTGTAAATTGCTAATATGTTTAATAATAAATAGTTACACACAGTATGTCCTGCCCACAGTAAGATGTGACTGATGTAATGTTACAACCACAGATGATCTTCATCAGGTAAACGTGAAGAAGTGAACACACCTGTATTTAAAAAAATTATGAAACATCACAGCATTATCTCCTAATCTAATTTGTTTGTCAAATCATAATTAAATATTGGAGACAACAAGAAAATATTTTTTTTACTTATTGGAGTACTAACAGACTATAATATTAATCCAGTACTTTGTAATCACACTTGATGAATACACAGTGGGAATATTGTCCTGGTGTAAATGTGGCAGGTTGTCTAATCAGGAGATGATCAGAATCAGAATCAGTTTTATTGCCAGGTATCTGTACACATATGAGGAATTTGACTCAGGATTGTACATTGCTCACGATGTGCTTACTTATACAATAATAATACAATAACAAAATAAAATCAGACACAAACTACAGAATAGACATCACTAATATACACACTATGAACAAAACAATATAGACATATTGACAAATAGTGCAGTGATCAGAGTGCAAAGGATGCAAGAGTAAACTATTATTCTCATTGTGTACATGTTGATGGTGGATATGATATACAGGTGCACATACACATACATGTACACATGTACACAGTGTGATGGAGCATAGTGCATGATGACTTGTCGTTTCATCACAAATAAATAAAGGGTGTGTTCACTTTTTTCACTTAATGAATTATGACCGATGACTTCTACGATGCGGTAAACGTGGGCAACATCACGGACTTTGACAATAAAAATGGAATCAACTGTTAATCACGGAAAGCAGCCAAAATGTGACTGCAATTTATAAAAAGCAATGTTTCCACAGTAGGCTGTTATAAGTGTCTTTATTTTACAGCACTTAAGCCAAACGAGCAGACAAACTATAGGACTGCTGCTATGTTTTGTTTTATTCTGCTTGTCATTTATGAGGACTGTTTTAAAAAGTTACAACAAACTTAATGTATTCCAGTGTTTCAGTGTTTTTCTTCAAATGTAAAACTGCAGGGTTTTAGGCCTGACAATTGCATTAGAATGTTGATTAAACCATTGTTTGCAACCTCTTTGTAATGTGAAGCCATCTAGTCCTTCAGCAACCCCCACCCTTGTTCTTCCCGCCCCACATGTCGTCAGTCTCACGATCACCAGCAATTCACCTTAACTGCGCCGTTCCCCCCGTCCACACACTTCAGCCTTGCAGCCTTGCAGCTCAGCTAAGTATCACAACCTCGCGCTTCTCTTTTGCCATCTATTAACACCACACAACAGTCCTGGGGAGCTCCTTACACCCCACGGTATAATCCAGTTAGGAATCCCTCCCCTCCAAGTTATAGGGAGCTTACAGTCGCAGCATTTACCTTCGTTGTTCACATGATACAACACGCTCAGTCTTTCCAAACTGCAGGGACGAGTACGACGACCACCATTGGATTTGGCTCTGCGGTTCAGTGGCATCAGGTTCACATATCACGTCCTCTTGCTTTCCAGGCCACATGCCGTAGTGCAAAACTCCGAACCCCGCATATAGGTATTCTCATCCTCACCCACACAACCTGCCCATCTTTCCAAGGCTACGCCCTGCCGTGGCTCCACCTCCCATCATCCCCAAACCACCAACCCTTCTATCAGAAAACATTGCACAATCAGCCCACGGGCCGATTGCTCAGGAAGTCAACCAAGGGAAGGCCCATACCATACCAAGGCGGAGGGGTGGTTGCACATAACTTCATGAATTACGCCGCAAGGTTCACGTCGCCATTTCCTCACATTTCTTTCGTGGGGGTGCCGCCCCCAGGACCTGCCGCCCCCAAGACCCTACCCAGCAGGGTTTCTGGCCGCACAGATACCTCAGACTATGATTTTATCCACGACTTAAATACACTGCGAAGACATTTAAACCACCAGTACGTTCATCTCCACTTCTGGTCCAGCTAGACATCGAGGTTTTCCCAGATCAGAAAGAGCTTATTGTAGTAGTGTCTTACACACACGAGGAATTTGCTTGGTGCCACATGTAGACAACCATACAGTTGACATAAATAAATGTACAGGTAGGTATGGAGTGGACAATGCAAGTTATGCGGGAAAATAAGAACAGAGAAAAGTTATACAACTATTTGTGGAGAAACGACAGATCTAACAGATATCTACATGTGCATTACTCTGGGTTGTGTCATCCAGATGTATCGCAACGGAAGAAAATATTGTGTAAATAAATACATAAGTTGACACAAAAAATAGAATGATTGACAATTGACAACAATATGCGCAATCCATCATAACCTCCAGTCCATCCAGGCCAAGCCCATACAGCAGCTAAGATCCTAGCTAAGAAGTCGATAACTGCTCATTAACATCCACCAGCCTTCCTCCCCTTTCCCAATCCACCGCACCAGCCATATCACCACCAAGACTTACAACGGCAAGACTCATCTCTCTTTCCACCACGCCAAGCACCAAAAGCCTCATCCTCAGTCCCGAATTCCAAGCTCCATGTAACCCACCCGCGTGACACCAACCTCAACCATTTCGCCGGCAAACGCGACGTTGGTCCAGTCTGCCATTACCAGCACTTCCCAGCACTTCCCAGGTGTTGTCCATACACCTGGATTTCTTTCGTTGAGAACTTTTCGGAACAGTCTGTTTTCACACAGTCTGCCCAACGTTCAGGTTGCAGAGCAGCCGCAAGGTATTTTATCCACTTCCCTCCCAAGCTCACATTCCAAACTATCCCCCTGTGTCATACCAAGCACCTATCTCTCTCTCTTCATTGGACACCCAAACTCCCCCATCCACATCATCCCACAAGGCCGATCCTTTCTTTCCCACTTACTGCAAATATCCACCGCAGCGCAGTCTCTCCACGATCACACGGTACCCAACAACACTGGTAAAATGAGCAAGGTTGTGACGCAACTTCCTTTCTTCTTGGAAAGTCATCCGACAACCACATAGCCCAAACCAAAGACACCACCTTACACAAATGCAGAACTCTCACAGGTTTTGTCGGCCACAGAGGCAGATGGTTGGCATCCGAGCAACCGCCAGACCCGTCCTCAACACCCCCACCCCGCCTCCTTCGCCCTTACGAACCGTACCCGATTATCACCGCTGCCATTCTTTCGGGGCACGAGGTCCAAGTCATTCTGGTACACACAGACAACCACACTGCTATTGACATCATGAAACAGGCTCGCTCCTAATCACTCAACACCACCAAACCCTTAACAAAACCCCCTTCATCCTGAATACTTCTCATTATCCAAATAAACTATCTTGTTCTACCTCAAATTGGCATGGACCTTGTTAGTGACCACCAAGTAGAGCATGTTTTGTGCACAATAATAACTGAAGAAACCCACAAAAATTAAACTGCAGTTTTTTCCAACTGGAATTAATATTATAGGCTACTAATGGTAAGCTATAGTAGCCTTTACTATTATCTGAAATTATAATACATTTAAAAACATTCGCACTAATCAAACCTTAACCCAAGTGGTGCAGGCTAATAAGAAAATGTTTTTATTAGTGAAACAGCTGAATCTCTCTCTCTCTGAATAAACTATCTGTAAGCAAATTATCCAAATAAAGTGTGCCCTGCAAATATAGTATCATACTAGCAATATTTTTATCAAATGTTATAATATTTATTAATACACTCAAAATACCAGGATGTGGATATATTTTGTTTATGAAATGGTCAGAAATACTAAGAAAATGCATATTTTTATTAAAATATTCCGTTCCTGCTGGAGGCTGAGAGCTGCTTCCTCTTTCTGCATTCTGTTTTCACAGGATCTCGTTAACTTCCTCTGGTCTTGTTCTGTGGCGTCTCTGTGACAACCAGCAAACATGACAGAAGAAGAAGTACATGCAACTCTTTTTCTCCACCAAACCACACTGACTCTGTTCACACAAACTGCACTGCAAGATATGAACACGACTCTGAGAGAAAACCAGTCAGCAGGCAGGAGGTGACATTTCAGACAAGGTGTTTAAATAATAAATAAATGATGAGATGAATTTCTACACTTCGATAGAGAAACAAAGAAAAAGAAGTTTTCCTGAAACAGTTGGATCAGAATATCCTGATCCAGCAGTTATTGATCAGGAGGAGGAGGAAACATAATCAAAGATGGCTCCTCTGAGAGACAAGATCCTAAATGACAGTCGAGTGGAGACTCTGCTCAGGAGACAATCTCTGACTGAAGGAACAGGAAGGTTTTTATCTGGGATTGAGGATATAAAAGGAGTTCACATGCAGCTGCTTTGTAGAGACAGAGCTCTGTGATCATCAGAGTGACCATTAATTCAGTGAAACTTTATTGCTCACAGAATTTGGTATAAAAAAATGACATTTACATTGTTAATTAAAAAATACATTGAAATAAAAACATGTACTGAGTATTAACAGGCTACTCTGCAGATTAATATTTTACAGCTACAACATGAAGCATTGATATAAAATAAACTGTCAACATTATGTAAATAAGATACACTTACCTAAGACTTGTGTACTTTGACTTTAGTAACATTTTGAAAGCAGTTTTAATTTGCTAATATTGTGTTTTAAAAGCCAGATTAAATTTTAAGACTCCATGGTCCGTGCACAAAGTATAATTATTCTGCAGTTGTTCACATTGTTTGATGAAAAATTTTAGTTTAGGGGGTATTTCGCACACCACCTGTCTGTGAAACATCTTCCTCCTTGTCTCCAGCTGTGTGACCTGCAGAGCAGAAACAGGCTAAACGGTTAAATCAGCAAGTCAACCCAGGGTTTCCCAATCCAGTCCAGAGCACGTTCACAAAAAAAGAGGCGATGTTAGCAGCAGCTGACCAATCACAGACATGAACAAGTTCACTGGCAGCGGAGCGTCAAATTTTACATTTAGCTGACGCTTTTATCCAAAGCGACTTACAATTGCTATACATGTCAGAGGTCGCACGCCTCTGGAGCAACTAGGGGTTAAGTGTCTTGGTGGATGGATCACAGTGGGAATCGAACCCAGGTCTCCCACACCAAAGGCAAGCATCTTATCGCCTTCACCACCCCCTTTTGCAAAAAAAGAGCACTGAAAGCCAACAGCAGGACGAGGCGCCGATCGTCTTTTCCACGCTGGGCGCTGAGCGTTTTTTTCTGGTCGTCGAGAGTTGAAAAATGTTAAATTTTGGGAATAAACGCTGCACTCGTCACTGTCACTTTTTACCCAGCTGTCCAATCACAGTAGAGGAGGCAAATAACACACCGTAGCAACGGTTACTATCCTGGAACGGGACTTCATCGAGCCTCAGCTATTGGTTTAAACAGTGGCCGTTCAGCGTAAGTTACCGTGACGATCTACCCCGGTAAGTGAACCACCGTCGTGGTACTGAAAACCCTGGTTTAACCCTGAAGTTACCTGGATAAGCTCAAATCCTGCTTCATGGTACAGGCCTGAGAGACAAAGAGACACTCTGAGCTCTACACACTCACCTGGATCTGTCAGACTGATGATGATGATGATGGGTTTAGGGCGTCTTCTGCACTCTCTGAGTCAGGAGTTGTTTCTGGTCTGTGTCTCCTTTGAATCATTTGATTGACCATAAAACCACCAACAGCAACAAGAAGAAGAGAAAGCAAACAAACAACTCCAACGTATCCCTCCCAGATGTTTCCAGCTGTGTGACCTGCAGAGCAGAAACAGGTGTGAGGTATCAGCTGTCAGCAGGTGAACAGAATGTCAGACATTATCTACTGCACTTTGATCACATGACTCGTAGCAGCTGTTTCCTCTAAAGTCTCATCAGCAACATCTTTCTAAAACACAAACATCTGATCTGTGATGTTTCTCAGCTCAAATACCAGGAAGCAGCTTCACCTGAGAGACAAGAGACACTCTGAGCTCTACACGCTCACCTGAGAGACAAAGAGACACTCTGAGCTCTACACGCTGACCTGAGAGACAAAGAGACACTCTGAGCTCTACACGCTGACCTGAGAGACAAAGAGACACTCTGAGCTCTACACGCTGACCTGAGAGACAAAGAGACACTCTGAGCTCTACACGCTCACCTGTCACTGTCAGCCTGATGATGCTGATGGACTCAAATACGTCTCTCTTTCTGCCTCTCGAGTTTTTCCCTACAATCAAACACTCATATGTTCCAGTGTCCTTGATGTTGACGTTCTTCAGAATCACAGAAACGTCTCCGTTCTTCATCTCTGGATCTTGAAGCTCCACTCGACCATAAATATGGGTGCTGGATTTCTTCATATGAGCGGCCGTTACTGAATAAGAAGACAAAACCATCATCTGGCTTCAGGTCAGTTCTGCTCCACTTTATCACTACTATGTCAGCACCTCCGTGACTCTGACACTGAAGAGTGGCATTCTCTCCAGGCTTCACCTTCACCTCCTGTGTCTCTGAACAGAAAGAGAAAAGCCTCCAGTCAGGACTTGTAATGTTTCCTTTTGTTCAAACATCTTTTGATGGAAGCAGCAGAGATCAGGTCTCTATAAAACAGCACATGTGAACTCAGCAGCATTTCAAACCCTGTTCTCAGACAACTTGAGTCCCAGCTGCAGAAAGGAGAGACTAACTCCTCTGCTGCAGCTGCACGCTGACTTCATGTTGCTCATTTCTACAGCTGTCAGTCAAGTCGTCCTCCGCACCATCAGACAGGAGACATTTTACTTTCATCTGCTTTCTGCTTGGGACTGTCGAGGAAATTTGTATATTGCTGGAGAGAGATGAAGCAAAAAACTGAGTAACAACAAATTGAGAAGTTATTAATAAAAAGAGAATAAACAGAGGGGCCAGACCCACAGTCGCCATATGGCGGGGCAAGGGTGAAGAACCCGGCCCTGCGCCTGGGACAGCAGGTCTCTTCTCAGAGGGACCCAACATGGCGGGCCGTCCAGGAGCGACATGATGTCCGAGAACCACACCCGGGTTGGCCAGAACGGGGCTACGAGCAGTAGGCCGACATTGTCCTGGCGGACCCACTCCAGAACCCCGGGAGCAGAGCGACTGGGGAAAAAGCGTACAAATGTAGCCTCGGCCACGAATGTACCATGGCGTCCAGACCCAACGGGGCTGGAGGAACGAGAGAAACCATAGCGGGCAGTGCGTAGTCTCTTGAGACGCAAACAGATCCACATCTATGGGGCCGAACTCTTCGCACAAGAGCTCCACCACTTCGGGGTGAAGTCTCCATTCCCCAAGCCTCAGCCCCTGCCTCGACAGCAGGTCTGCTCCCTGATTCTGCGTCCCCGGGAGATACATCGCCCTGAGCGATAGTAACATCTGCTGGGACCACAGGAGGATCTGACGCACCAGTCTGTCCAGAGGGCGCGAGCGCAGACTGCCCTGGTGATTCAGATAGGCCACCACCGCTGTGTTGTTCTCTTCGGAACGAACCAGGACGTGGTGGCCTTGGAGATCGGGCAGGAAACTCCTTAGAGCCTGGAACACCGCCAACATCTCGAGACAGTTGATATGCCACTCGGATTGATGCACCTGCCAGGATCCCCTTGCAAAGCGGCCGTCCTTGACCGCGCCCCAGCCCGTGAGGGAGGCGTCTGTTGAAATAACCAGCCGGCGACAAGACCCTCCCAGCACGGGCCCCTGGGACAGGAACCAAGTTTCCTTCCAAAATGATAGGGAACGAAGACACTTGTGCGTAACCCAAATCAGACGGAGAGGATTTCCCCTCGGGGAAAAACCCTTGTTCCTTAGCCACCACTGGTTGAAAGTGTTTCATAGTGATGGCGTGGCCTAACTTCACCCCTTTCACGGCAGCCAATATGGTGTCGACACGTGCCGGAGACAATTGTGCCCGCATCGTTGTCGAATCCCATACAACCCCTAGGAACGTAGTGCGTTGGGTGGACGCCAGCACGCTCTTCTTTGCGTTGAGCCAGAACGACATCTCGATGCCGAACCGCCAACTCTCGAGACTGGGCTAGGATGAGCCAGTCATCGATGAAGTTGAAATCCGGATGCCCTGGAGCCTCAGCGGGGCCAGTGCTGCATCCATACACTTGGTGAATGTGCGAGGGGAAGTGCCAGGCCGAATGGAAGAACCCGATACTGGTAAGCCACACCCCCGAAGGCAAACCTCAGGAACTTCCTGTGAGAAGGACGGATGGAGACCTGGAAATAGGCGTCTTTTAGATCTATCGTGACGAACCAATCCTCAGATTGGATGTGCGTCATGACGGCGGGGATGATGAGCATCTTGAACCTGAATCTCCTCAGAGACCGGTTAGAACCCGCAGATCCAAAATAGGGCACGCAGCCCTCCGTCCTTCTTGGGGACTATGAAGTACCGGCTGTAGAACCGGCGTCTCTGTCTGGGGGGGAGACACGTTCCACGGCCCCTTTCCTCAGCAGAGTACGAACTTCCTTTCCCAACACCGGACCTTGCTCCAGGCAGACCACAGTCCAAACCACCCCCTCTCTTCTGTTGAATTTGGAGGGCGGGTTTTGAACTGTAGTCGATACCCATCTATGGCAGTGCGCAGGACCCACGGAGAAATGTTCGTCAGGCTCCGCCAAGCCTCTGCAAAGTCTGCCAACGGAACCAGCCCCTCGGGGCTGGTGGTCGGTGTCTCGTGTGGTCTTCTGGTGGACCCCTGAAGCCCCAGAACGGCAGGGGGGAGCCGCCAAAGATCCACGGTGAGTGAGTCGGGACACCGCCTGACCGCAGACCCTCGGGGCAGGCAGTACGGCGTGGACTCGATGGTGGCAGGTGCGTCCTGAACGTGTGAACGGCGGGATAACATCACCTGTTGCCACGGCGGAGGGGACCTCGGTCGGCCTCCGGGGGGGTGGGGGGGTGCGGGAGGGGAGAAAGACTCCCCTACCCCGGTCTTCCCTGAGCTCCGTCGGGACTGGATGACGGTCCTCAGATCGCGTCTCTCAGACGGCTGAGGGTGAGAGCGCCGTCTCGCTGCCCCAGCTCCTCAGGGGGGCCCCAGAGAAGCGACACTCTGCTTCCTCTCCTCTCCGTAGGAGCTCGTAGAGGGAAGGGACCTACGCCTGGCAGCCTCAGCTGCCTTGGGTCCAGACCGGTGAGGGAGGTACTGGCGGAACGCTTCGCCCTGCGTCTAACGCTTCGTGGTTCTGCGAAGCTCCGCCAGATCTTCCTCAGAGGGACCCCCCCTCTGAACCATCTCCTGTAGCAGGTCGGCTTGGTAGGCTTGAAGCACCGCCATGGTGTGCAAGCTCGCACCTGCCTGGCCCGCTGCCATGTATGCCTTCCCCACGAGCGTGGATGTGGTGCGACATGGTTTGGATGGTAACGCCGGCTTCTCCAGGGAGGACGCAAGTCGAGGGGAGAGATAGCTCGCAAGCGCATCCTTCACCCGAGGCATCCTCCCATAACCACGGTCCCTAACCCCCATCACATTACTGTAGTTCAGTGATCGGGGTGTGGAAAGCCATGTAGAGAAGGGTCTGCCCCATGATTACTCAGTTCATCATGTAAATCAGGAAAGAATGGCAGAGACCGGCGTGGAGGTGGCGTGTGGTGCTTAAGAAACCTTTCATCAAGCTACCACTAGCCTGTGGTGTCTGCTCCTCCTGTGGCCAGTTGATGTTGAGCTTAGCCACGGCTCTAGTCACCACCTCGAGCGAGCGGGAGAAGCCGAGAACGGGCTCCCGAACGAGGAAAGGAAGCGTCGTAGCCAGCGGATGAAGGTCGGGAAAAAGCCTCAGCCGTCCCGAAATCCTCCGACAGATCACGCTGTGAACCCATGAGTGAAGCCGCCGGGCCGCCTCAGCGGCCGCAGGGCCCACGCCACGGGGGGGGAACACATCCGGCCATCCTCGGAAAAGAGAGCCATGCTGTACCTCAGTACCCGCACAGAAAGGGCTTCGCAACGGGCACAGGCAGCCCCCTCGAGAGCTGCCCGGGCGTGCTCCATCCCCAAACATGAGACACACATCTCATGAGAATCTCCATCCGTGATGTACCGAGGGCAAGAAAAAAAAACACACCTTCTGTACATCTGGTTGCCGGTCATGCTGGTAGACTTCTTCTTCAGGTAAGACATACTGCTCGTAGGACTGGAGCTTTCTTCAAACAACATACAAAGCGCCTGCTGAATAGAAAAAAGCTAATGATGAGTGTGTACAGGTGTGCTTTATACTCCTCCGGCTATTCCGTCACACCTTACCGTTCTAGCAACAAGCCAATAGGATTGGAGTGATTTCATTCACGTTCAGACCTGCTTCGCCGAGTTCCCTCGAAGGGGAACTGTAGATACAGAGATCTTCTTCAGACAGAAACTGTTTTGCAGCATGGCACGATAGTTCAGAAACTGAAACATGAAAATGCACATTCTGTAAATATGGTGAATAAAAAGAGTTTTTCTGTGTCTTTAAATACATAGAAAATATTTGGTTTGCAAAAAAAACCATTAATATTGTTATAAGTTTGGTTTGGAAGAAAAACCTGCTACTTTTTCATTTGCACACATCCCCTAAAGCTTGGTATGTAGTTTAAAGGTATTATTCAGACCTATTTTATTTCAGCTCCTTGAACATTTGGTGAAAGTAGAGTCACAACACTTCATACATGTATTATGAATTCTCTACTGACCCTAAGACTTTGGTAAAGCCATTTCAAGGACCAAAAGAATTTGTCCTCATGAGTAATGTTTTCACAAGAGATTTGAAGGATTTCAAAAATCGGACTTACATTTTTCACCTTTAGAGAAAATGTTCTCTCTTTAAAACAAAGCTCTGGGTCAAGTGTTGAGCTCATTATACAGACAGCACACTTTGATATAAAACACATTGTATGAATAATGAAAATGCACTTAAACCTCAAACAGGAGGTTTTACACATTTCTCAAAGATCATTGAACAGAAGATAATTGCATAATAACCCATAATTAATCAATCATCTACCTGCTCATCACTTTTCCTTTCAAACCATTATTTTCTGATACCTGTCAATTTCTAGATTTTGTTTAAAATAATAAAATAATGGGAAATATCTTTATCTTGTTAAATACATCTTTATGTGAAGAAATGAAGTGTGTGTTGTATTTTAAAGAAGGATGGTTCACCATTTTGTTGTAGATTACACAAAATATGTGTTTTTGGTCATTTAGGTAATTAGATATTTGTTTAAAGTTACTTGATATTATTTATTAGCCGTTGTTATGAGAGCTTAGTTTATTATCAGATCAACAAATGTCAACGGGCTAGACTTTTAATGAAGATGTTAAAATGATTAAAGAGTCCCGGCCTACAAAAAAATAAGTGAACACAAAGAAAATATGTCGGATATTAAAGTAAATTGCTCAACATCTAGAATTTCACGTGGAGAATCTTATTAACAATATATGGTCATTAAACGTTAGAAGGCACAGATCAAAATATCTCTAGACTGTAAATGGTGAAGGACTAATGAGTAGTGTTGTAGTCAAGAGCGCCCAAACCGAGACCAAGACCAAGACCAGTTCCCCACATTACATGACGAGATCTCAAACTGATCTGAAAGATCCACATTCCCATAAAAACACCCACATACAAACACTAAGAGCTGAAATCATTAACTTCTTTATTCAACACTCCTTTTCCATCTTTCCCATCGTGGGGAGGGGGGACAGTCGTTAAGGGGAACATCACATTTTTAATTATTGGTTGCATTCGAAGCAAAATGTTTTACATCCAATCAAAGTTAGGATGTTAACAAATAAATAAACAAGCAATTTATTGATATTCCTAAAGTTATAGTCTTCACTTGTCTTCAAATAAAATCCCGAGTCCTCAATGTCTCGAGGCCGAGACAACACCGAGTGGAAGTGCGAAGTCCAAACTATCCCCCTGTGTCATACCAAGCACCTATCTCTTTCTCTTCATTGGACACCCAAACTCCCCCATCCACATCATCCCACAAGGCCGATCCTTTCTTTCCCACTTACTGCAAATATCCACCGCAGCGCAGTCTCTCCACGATCACACGGTACCCAACAACACTGGTAAAATGAGCAAGGTTGTGACGCAACTTCCTTTCTTCTTGGAAAGTCATCCGACAACCACATAGCCCAAACCAAAGACACCACCTTACACCAATGCAGAACTCTCACAGGTTTTGTCGGCCACAGAGGCAGATGGTTGGCATCCGACGAACCGTACCCGATTATCACCGCTGCCATTCTTTGGGGGCACGAGGTCCAAGTCATTCTGGTACACACAGACAACCACACTGCTATTGACATCATGAAACAGGCTCGCTCCTAATCACTCAACACCACCAAACCCTTAACAAAACCCCCTTCATCCTGAATACTTCTCATTATCCAAATAAACTATCTTGTTCTACCTCAAATTGGCATGGACCTTGTTAGTGGACCACCAAGTAGAGCATGTTTTGTGATAACTGAAGAAACCCACAAAAATTAAACTGCAGTTTTTTCCAACTGGAATTAATATTATAGGCTACTAATGGTAAGCTATAGTAGCCTTTACTATTATCTGAAATTATAATACATTTAAAAACATTCGCACTAATCAAACCTTAACCCAAGTGGTGCAGGCTAATATCAGAAAATGTTTTTATTAGTGAAACAGCTGAATCTCTCTCTCTCTGAATAAACTATCTGTAAGCAAATTATCCAAATAAAGTGTGCCCTGCAAATATAGCATCATACTAGCAATATTTTTATCAAATGTTATAATATTTATTAATACACTCAAAATACCAGGATGTGGATATATTTTGTTTATGAAATGGTCAGAAATACTAAGAAAATGCATATTTTTATTAAAATATTCCGTTCCTGCTGGAGGCTGAGAGCTGCTTCCTCTTTCTGCATTCTGTTTTCACAGGATCTCGTTAACTTCCTCTGGTCTTGTTCTGTGGCGTCTCTGTGACAACCAGCAAACATGACAGAAGAAGAAGTACATGCAACTCTGTTTCTCCACCAAACCACACTGACCCTGTTCACACAAACTGCACTGCAAGATATAAACACGACTCTGAGAGAAAACCAGTCAGCAGGCAGAAGTTGACATTTCAGACAAGGTGTTTAAATAATAAATAAATGATGAGATGAAGTTTCTACACTTCGATCAGAGAAACAAAGAAAAATAAGTTTTCCTGAAACAGTTTGATCAGAATATCCTGATCCAGCAGTTATTGATCAGGAGGAGGAAAAATAATCAAAGATGGCTCCTCTGAGACACGAGACCCTAAATGACAGTCGAGTGGAGACTCTGCTCAGGAGACAATCGCTGACTGAAGGAACAGGAAGGTTTTTATCTGGGATTGATGATATAAAAGGAGTTCACATGCAGCTGCTTTGTAGAGACAGAGAACTGTGATCATCAGAATGACCATTAATTCAGTGAAACTTTATTGGTCACAGAATTTGGTACAAAAAATTAAATTTACATTGTTAATTAAAAAATACACTGAAATAAAAACATGTACAGAGTATTAACAGGCTACTCTGCAGATTAATGTTTTACAGCTACAACATGAAGCATTGATATAAAATAAACTGTCAACATTATGTAAATACTTGACTTTAGTAACATTTTGAAAGCAGTTTTAATTTGCTTATATTGTGTTTTAAAAGCCAGATTAAATTTTAAGACTCCATGGTCCATGCACAAAGTATAATTATTCTGCAGTTGTTCACATTGTTTGATGAAAAATTTTAGTTTAGGGGGTATTTCAGCTGTTTTCATCAAACAATGTGAACAACTGCAGATGAATTATACTTCGTGCACGGACCCTCCATCTTACCTTCTTTTCTTTTGAGACAAAGTCAACAAACTTAAACACAAACACAATAAAGAACTATTCACATTTCTGATCAATTCATAAGTGCTTCATATACAAACAGTAAGTACAGGGATGGGCAAAGATACATCAAACTGTATTTAAAAATAAAATAACAAATACCCTCATTTTAAGTGAGAGAGATGCACTGCAAGCTAAAAACAGATGGGGCTTGTTAAAAGTGCAAGACAAAATCACGATACGCCAAAGAGTGAAAGTAGAAGTACAGGTGAGAACCGGCCCACTTCAAGCTCGGTTTGAGTTTAAAGTCACTTTCACCAATTACATAACCATGACTATTGAGTAGAGGTACTATATCAGCTTAATGAACAGGTCAGAGTAAAATTAAATGAGCTGACCCACACTGGGACGTTGCACTGAGAGCAGCTGAGCAGAAATAGAGGATGAAGAAAAGTATTCTGAGGGAACACAAATGTAGTCCTCAAAAATATTCTCGTTGACCATATAAATAAAAATGTGCAATATCCTATTTTGAATTTCAAATAAGTTTAAAGTTTAAAGTTTAATACTACTCATCCCTGAGTACATATATACATAGTTATGTTATTTAAGCTCCATCCAGGAAAGCTGAGCAGGCACACGTGCATACGGCTGGTTATTTGAGGCATAAACATTATTACAGAATTTTCTCTTGAATTATGCTCTGTGCATCCTTTATGTTTTCTAAAGATCATAAAACAAACATCAACAACAGCGAGCACACCACCTGTCTGTGAAACATCTTCCTCCTTGCTTCCTCCCTCCTTGTCTCCAGCTGTGTGACCTGCAGAGCAGAAACAGGCTAAACGGTTAAATCAGCAAGTCAACCCAGGGTTTCCCAATCCAGTCCAGAGCACGTTCACAAAAAAAGAGGCGATGTTAGCAGCAGCTGACCAATCACAGACATGAACAAGTTCACTGGCAGCGGAGCGTCAAATTTTACATTTAGCTGACGCTTTTATCCAAAGCGACTTACAATTGCTATACATGTCAGAGGTCGCACGCCTCTGGAGCAACTAGGGGTTAAGTGTCTTGGTGGATGGATCACAGTGGGAATCGAACCCAGGTCTCCCACTCCAAAGGCAAGCATCTTATCGCCATCACCACCCCCTTTTGCAAACCAAGACCACTGGAAAAAACTGTGATATCATAGAAATACGTAGGCCTGATATAATTCAGGCTTAAAGCAGCACAGCTGCAGCTGCCACGTGCAGGAAGACGGAGTGAATGCCGAAGTTAACGTGTGTATAATGTGAATGAGTTGATTTGTCATTTTATTCTTTCAGCTCTGTGTCAGTGTTTCTGCATTAGAAGCCGCGGGCACTGAATAAGTGGTTGTTCAATCCACTTTCAAGAACTTCTAGTCACTATGAAAACATATTTCCATCAGTGGCTGTAGCGTCTTTTTTCAGTTCATTGCAAGGGGAGCGCCGCATTTTTACAACATGGTAAAAACGCCAGCAAGGTGACGAGGCGTTGAGCATCTTTTCCGACTTTGTGGTGACATTTTTACATTCAGTGAAATTAGGTAGCCTACTTGCAGCGCATCACCTCCATGGATATTATGTATCCTAGCAACCAAAGGCCCTGTGTCCACCAAAGCGTCTTTTATTAGTTCATAGCAATGAGAGCGCCGCGTTTTTACGAGCTGGTAAAAAAAGCCAACAGCATGACGAGGCACTGATCGTCTTTTCCACGCTGGGCGCTGAGCGTTTTTTTCTGGTCGTCGAGAGTTGAAAAATGTTAAATTTGGGGAATAAACGCTGCACTCGTCACTGTCACTTTTTACCCAGCTGTCCAATCACAGTAGAGGAGGCAAATAACACACCGTAGCAACGGTTACTATCCTGGAACGGGACTTCATCGAGCCTCAGCTATTGGTTTAAACAGTGGCCGTTCAGCGTAAGTTACCGTGACGATCTACCCCGGTAAGTGAACCATCGTCGTGGTACTGAAAACCCTGGTTTAACCCTGAAGTTACCTGGATAAGCTCAAATCCTGCTTCATGGTACAGGCCTGAGAGACAAAGAGACACTCTGAGCTCTACACACTCACCTGGATCTGTCAGACTGATGATGATGATGATGGGTTTAGGGCGTCTTCTGCACTCTCTGAGTCAGGAGTTGTTTCTGGTCTGTGTCTCCTTTGAATCATTTGATTGACCATAAAACCACCAACAGCAACAAGAAGAAGAGAAAGCAAACAAACAACTCCAACGTATCCCTCCCAGATGTGTCCAGCTGTGTGACCTGCAGAGCAGAAACAGGTGTGAGGTATCAGCTGTCAGCAGGTGGACAGAATGTCAGACATTATCTACTGCACTTTGATCACATGACTCGTAGCAGCTGTTTCCTCTAAAGTCTCATCAGCAACATCTTTCTAAAACACAAACTCTGATCTGTGATGTTTCTCAGCTCGACTACCAGGAAGCAGCTTCACCTGAGAGACAAAGAGACACTCTGAGCTCTACACGCTCACCTGTCACTGTCAGCCTGATGATGCTGATGGACTCAAATACGTCTCTCTTTCTGCCTCTCGAGTTTTTCCCTACAATCAAACACTCATATGTTCCAGTGTCATTGATGTTGACGTTCTTCAGAATCACAGAAGCGTCTCCGTTCTTCATCTCTGGATCTTGAAGCTCCACTCGACCATAAAAATATGGGTGCTGGATTTCTTCATATGAGCGGTTGTCACTGAATAAGAAGACAAAACCATCATCTGGCTTCAGGTCAGTTCTGCTCCACTCTATCAGTGAGATGTCATCACCTCCGTGACTCTGACACTGAAGAGTGACGTTCTCTCCAGGCTTCACTGTCACCTCCTGTGTCTCTGAACAGAAAGAGAAAAGCCTCCAGTCAGGACTTGTAATGTTTCCTGTTGTTCAAACATCTTTTGATGGAAGCAGCAGAGATCAGGTCTCTATAAAACAGCACATGTGAACTCAGCAGCATTTCAAACCCTGTTCTCAGACAACTTGAGTCCCAGCTGCAGAAAGGAGAGACTAACTCCTCTGCTGCAGCTGCACGCTGACTTCATGTTGCTCATTTCTACAGCTGTCAGTCAAGTCGTCCTCCGCACCATCAGACAGGAGACATTTTACTTTCATCTGCTTTCTGCTTGGGACTGTCGAGGAAATTTGTATATTGCTGGAGAGAGATGAAGCAAAAAACTGAGTAACAACAAATCGAGAAGTTATTAATAAAAAGAGAATATACAGAGCAGTACTTTACCACAGAGTCAGCTGGTCTAGAGACCTGCCTATAGGGCAGCTTCATTAAGTATAGAAAACTGACTGAACTTTAGCTGTTTTTGCAGAACATTGACATTGTTGAGTTATGAACAAGCAGGAGATCAAACATATCCAGCAGCCTACAGAGTCAAATTCTAAAGTGGTAAACGTATATTTGAATCAATAATATGAATATATTGTGAATAGAATTTAAAATATGAGTTACAACAACTATATAATTATAATAATAAGTTATCAAGTAGTTGCTGTGTAAACTGTACGAACTACAATCCCCTGAAGTTGTGGAACACGCAGCCACGTCAACTCGAGGTTTATATTAATATCTCTGCGATTACGCAGCACATAAATATGGTTCAGATATTTCCTTAACCGATAGATTCTTTGTCTGTGACTCACACAGTGAGCTAAGAGGAAGAAAATATGGCCTTTCATCTTTCGTAATTGGTGGGTTGTCCTGTCCGTCTGTCTATTTTGTGTGAAACTAACCAATGGAGACTCTAAAAATCTCTAAGGACCCCCCCATCACCTCACGGAAGAAAAATACTGAGTTGACAGAGAGAGAGAGAGTCTGCTAAGGAAAACGTCCACAATAAAAATATATACAGGAGAGGAAAAAGAATAAGAGACAAGCAGAGAAAATGGTGAAGAAGTACACATTTAGGGAAAACTGTTTTTAACTAAGTGCTAAGCTAAATGTGACCATCTTGGCTAAAATATGCTGCATCTGTTCTGATTTGTGTTTCAGTAAGTTAATCATGAACTTTGACAAACTGGCTGTCCCTTTAGTAAAGGTTTATTCTGTGTAAAAGTTATGTTCTTGTTTAAAAGTGAGATTCACTTATAAATAATAAAGGCATTTAGGTTGTTCTATGTGATCTCCTTTTGATAACTTAAACTATTCTCACAATTTGTTGGTTGTTGATGATTCAATGTGTTTTGACTTTTGGCTATTTTATCATAATGTTCTGCACAGAGGACACTTTGTCTTTCATGTCATTTTATTTATTTATATTTGTGAATGTAAAGTTGCTGGAGTTTTTGAAATGGAAGAGAGAGTTTCCCCACAGCTCAGGTGTGATTCGCTGCTGTTTGGGATGGACAGGTAGCACACATGAAAAACTGTAGATACAGAGATCTTCTCTGGACAGAAAATGCACATTCTGTAAATATGGTGAATAAAAAGAGTTCAGAGTTTTTCTGTGTCTGTAAATACATATAAAATATTTGGTTTGCAAAAAAAAACATTAATATTGTTATAAGTTTGGTTTGGAAGAAAAACCTGCTACTTTTTCATTTGCACACATCCCCTAAAGCTTGGTATGTAGTTTAAAGGTATTATTCAGACCTATTTTATTTCAGCTCAGTCTCAACACTTCATACATGTATTATGAATTCTCTACTGACCCTAAGACTTTGGTAAACCCATTTCAAGGACCAAAAGAATTTGTCCTCATGAGTAATGTTTTCACAAGAGATTTGAAGGATTTAAAAAATCGGACTTACATTTTTCACCTTTAGAGAAAAGGTTCTCTCTCTTTAAAACAAAGCTCTGGGTCAAGTGTTGAGCTCATTATACAGACAGCACACTTTGATATAAAACACATTGTATGAATAATGAAAATGCCCTTAAACCTCAAACAGGAGGTTTTATACATTTCTCAAAGATCATTGAACAGAAGATAATTGCATAATAACCCATAATTAATCAATCATCTACCTGCTCATCACTTTACCTTTCAAACCATTATTTTCTGATACCTGTCAATTTCTAGATTTTGTTTAAAATAATAAAATAATGGGAAATATCTTTATCTTGTTAAATACATCTTTATGTGAAGAACTGAATTGTGTGTTGTATTTTAAAGAAGGATGGTAAACCATTTTGTTGTAGTTTACACAAAATATGTATTTTTGGTCATTTAGGTAATTAGATATTTGTTTAAAGTTACTTGATATTATTTATTAGCCGTTGTTATGAGAGCTTAGTTTATTATCAGATCAACAAATGTCAATGGGCTAGACTTTTAATGAAGATGTTAAAATGATTAAAGAGTCCCGGCCTACAAATTTCACGTGGAGAATCTCATTAACTCAGTAGATCTCATTAGAAGGCACAGATCAAAATATCTCTAGACTGTAAATGTTGAAGGACTAATGAGTAGTGTTGTAGTCAAGAGCGCCCAAACCGAGACCAAGTCAAGACCAAGACCAGTTCCCCACATTACATGACGAGATCTCAAACTGATCTGAAAGATCACATTCCCATAAAAACACCCACATTCAAACACTAAGAGCTGAAATCATTAACTTCTTTATTCAACACTCCTTTTCCATCTTTCCCATCGTGGGGAGGGGGGACAGTCGTTAACGTGAACAACACATTTTTAATTATTGGTTGCATTCGAAGCAAAATGTTTTACATCCAATCAAAGTTAGGATGTTAACAAATAAATAAACAAGCAATTTATTGATATTCCTAAAGTTATAGTCTTCACTTGTCTTCAAATAAAATCCCGAGTCCTCAATGTCTCGAGGCTGAGACAAGACCGTGTGGAAGTGCGGTCGAGTCCGAGACCAAGAACATCAAAAGTGGTCTTAAGACCGGTCTCGAGTACTACAACACTACTAATAAGATTGTACATATTTTAATGTGAATATATATTATTTTCGCTCGCAGAAAGTCATAAAGTCAGAGTTAAAAGTTAAAACTCAGCCTAGGCGGTCAGCAGGTTCCAGTCTAATTCCAGCGTGTGACCGGCTGCTCTTGAAGTCAGGACTGCTGTCTGTCTGTGCTGCCTTCACTGTAACTCTGTCCTGTCTATGTTTGTCTTCTGATGTCTGAGTTTCTGCTGTTCTACATATCAGTTAAAAACAAAACTTTCTTCTCGTTCTTTAAATGCTGCTAAAGCACATGGCACACACACTCCTCTTACCTTGACACAGAACAAAGATCCATGAACAGGAGAACAAAGCCACGAATGATGTTAATGATACAGCCATGACCGCAGAGCTGCTGCAGCTGAGAAACCTGAAGCCAGACTGAGTTCTTCTTCCTGGTGTGTAGGTTTTGTTCTCAATGGACCCGCCCATATGTTATCAGAAGTGTAGTCCAGAAAGCAGGTTTACAGACAGCTCTGAGTTTGTTACTCCTGAGAAGAGGGAAATTCTGCATTTCCAGTTCCAGAAAGAGCAACTTTAACTCCTGTGACAGCCCGCTGTAGTGAGGGAGGAGACACTCACACACTGGGAGCTGATCAAATCAATGAAATGTGTTAGCATAAAAACAAGTGAAGGTTTATTACTGGTGGATTAACTCTGTTCACTTGTGTGGCTCTGGGTTCAAATCCCAGTCATGACAAGTGATTTCACATTTTTGGCGGGGACTAAAAGTATCTGCTACATGAGTAAAAGTACTCTGTGAGCTACATTAAATTCTCCATCTCCAGTCTTTTCTTGAACTCTTTTGAAACATATTTTATTCAACAACGAAAACCTGTCCAAGGAAATATCTCAGATGGCCAGCATTACCACAACTACAGGAACATATCATATTAATTCATTTGAACGAGGACACATGAAGTATAAATGGTCAGATTTACATCTCTGTACATTCTGCTCACATACAATACAAAAAACAGTTTTACTGTTGGGTCTTAAACATTATTGATTGTTTTAATGTAAATGATGTGTTTATTAAGTGCTTAAATTTTTAAATAGAAGAGAAGATGGACTCAGCAGACCAAAGACACTTGGTTGCACACTCACAGCCCTAACGTTCCTCTGCTGCAAACAGCCTGCTTCTTTCCGTCTCTCTCTCTCTCTGTTTGTCTGCTCCGGTGAATTTTTCCTTCACTAGTAGGATATATTATACAAAGTTGTCGGAAAAAGTCCAGAACTTGTCTTCTGGACTTTTTCTCCCGTGACTCCTTTCACTGCAGCAGCTGCGCCGCATGTCGAGGAGACGTGTTGATGACGTAGCCTTTCAAAACAAAACCTACTTGGTAAACAACAAATGACATCTGATGTGTTTACTGTCGCATTACCTGGTACATGCTTGTCAAATATCCACCGAGTTAAGACTTGATAACTTGATAACGTGATAACTAAATGTTTATCTAAAAATTGGTACATTATGTCGCCTAATATAACTGGGCGGCCCCTAATATACCTGGGCGGCCCTTAATATACCTGGGCGGCCCCTAATATAAATGGGCGGCATGCTAAAGTAAAGTGTATGTGGGGGAAACACTGACTGAACCGTTTTTCTTTTCACAAGCCAGGATTATCTGGGCAAAGGAGAAGTGCTCACTAACACAGATTTTGACAGATTTGTGAACAGTATTTGAGAGAAATTGCCCTTCAGTAGAGAGAAAGTCTTTGATCTTTGAGTTCAGCTCATGATGAATGGGGGCAAAAACAAAAGTGTTGTGTTTATTTGTTTATTTATTTCCAACAAAAGCAAATGCAGCTAAAGGCATTTATTTCTTCCTAGCTTTGTCACTCTCCACACGTCACACTGAGGTTTGTTTGTTTTTTGTCCACTTGGGGCAGCGTTGGTTTGTACTTCTTCCCTGTTTTGTTGTGTTTTTTGCTGCTTGTTTGTTGGTGTTTCTGCAGAGTGTCCTCTTTTTATCCTTGGAGAAATGGAGCTGGAAAAAGTCCACTGGTGAGCGTGTTGAATGTGTGTTCACCTGGGCTCCTGGTGATCTGCAGGACATGAACCTACTGGCTTGTGGGACAGCATCAAGATCACTTTCAGTTTTCCAGGGTTCAGAGCTGTGGTGTGGCTGTCCTGACGGGGCTCGTGGAGATCTTGACCTGGTTTGATTCCCTCTCCCACGCCTCCTCCGTGCAGGCCTGCGTGTCGTTGTTACTGCGGTTGTAGATGGTCCAGGCTGCTCATGACAACAACACATGTAACAAGATTATTAAAAAGTCAAAATATTCATTATCATATGCACAATAAGTAAATAAACAAATATGGATTGGTGGGTGTTTAAATAACAGAGTTAACTAGACTGCTGGCTGTTGGAGGCAAATGCTAAACTGAATTGCTGAACTTCATGCAAGCTCTCATTTCGGCCTCTCTCTTAAACAAGCAGTAGATGCTTTTGTCTCTTTAAGCCCCCCCCCCCCAAAAGCCCACTGTGTTCTGATTGGCCGAGATACTGAAGCAAGATGATTATGCCGCTCAGCAGTACAGACAGACTAAACATAGGAGTTGCCAGTTGTTATTGAGTTACATAAGACAGAAAATATCAGAAGCCTAATAAGTCTCCTTTAATGTGTGTGTGCGCGCACTGTTATGCATATATGTGTCCTGTGTGACAGAGACACAGGTGGACAATAAGACTATGAGACTGACTGTGAGACAGAGAGAGAGGTGGTCTATAAGACTGTGACACCGTGAGACACAGAGACCCAACTGTAATAATAATAAAGGTTGCAGCATTCACACCCAAATACGTAGGCTACAGCATGTTATTTCAGCATGTTATTTCCCCGGGGAGCTGATCAGTCAGTAGGCGGCGTTTTTATGGAGTTGATCTCTTATAAGCTGCTCCGGAGCAGGTTAGCCCTTCATCATAAGTTACCATGGCGATCTAAGAAGTGAACCACCGTTGTGGTGCTGAAAACACAGGATTAACCCCGAAGTTATCTGGATCATTCAAATCCTGCTTCATGGTACAGGCCTGAGAGACAAAGAGACACTCTGAGCTCTACACACTCACCTGGATCATGTCAGACTGATGATGATGATGATGATGATGGGTTTAGGGCGTCTTCTGCACTCTCTGAGTCAGGAGTTGTTTCTGGTCTGTGTCTCCTTTGAATCATTTGATTGACCATAAAACCACCAACAGCAACAAGAAGAAGAGAAAGCAAACAAACAACTCTGAGACGGAGTATCAGTCCAACGTTTCCCTCCCAGATGTTTCCAGCTGTGTGACCTGCAGAGCAGAAACAGGTGTGAGGTATCAGCTGTCAGCAGGTGAACAGAATGTCAGACATTATCTACTGCACTTTGATCACATGACTCGTAGCAGCTGTTTCCTCTAAAGTCTCATCAGCAACATCTTTCTAAAACACAAACATCTGATCTGTGATGTTTCTCAGCTCAACTACCAGGAAGCAGCTTCACCTGAGAGACAAAGAGACACTCTGAGCTCTACACACTCACCTGAGAGACAAAGAGACACTCTGAGCTCTACACACTCACCTGAGAGATAAAGAGACACTCTGAGCTCGACACGCTCACCTGAGAGACAAAGAGACACTCTGAGCTCTACACACTCACCTGAGAGACAAAGAGACACTCTGAGCTCTACATGCTCACCTGAGAGACAAAGACACACTCTGAGCTCTACACGCTTACCTGAGAGACAAAGAGACACTCTGAGCTCTACACGCTCACCTGAGAGACAAAGAGACACTCTAAGCGCTACACGCTGACCTGAGAGACAAAGAGACACTCTGAGCTCTACACACTCACCTGAGAGACAAAGAGTCACTCTGAGCTCTACACACTCACCTGAGAGACAAGAGACACTCTGAGCTCTACACACTCACCTGAGAGACAAAGAGACGCTCTGTGCTCTACACGCTCACCTGAGAGACAAAGAGACACTCTAAGCTCTACACGCTGACCTGAGAAACAAAGAGACACTCTGAGCTCTACACACTCACCTGAGAGACAAAGAGACACTCTGAGCTCTACACACTCACCTGAGAGACAAAGAGACGCTCTGTGCTCTACACGCTCACCTGAGAGACAAAGAGACACTCTGAGCTCTACACACTCACCTGAGAGACAAAGAGACGCTCTGTGCTCTACACACTCACCTGAGAGACAAAGAGACACTCTGAGCTCTACACACTCACCTGAGAGACAAAGAGACGCTCTGTGCTCTACACGCTCACCTGAGAGACAAAGAGACATTCTGAGCTCTACACACTCACCTGAGAGACAAAGAGACACTCTGAGCGCTACACGCTCACCTGAGAGACAAAGAGACGCTCTGAGCTCTACACGCTCACCTGAGAGACAAAGAGACACTCTAAGCTCTACACGCTCACCTGAGAGACAAAGAGACACTCTGAGCTCTACACGCTCACCTGAGAGACAAAGAGACGCTCTGTGCTCTACACGCTCACCTGAGAGACAAAGAGACACTCTGAGCTCTACACACTCACCTGAGAGACAAAGAGACGCTCTGTGCTCTACACGCTCACCTGAGAGACAAAGAGACATTCTGAGCTCTACACACTCACCTGTCACTCTCAGCTCGATGATGCTGATGATCTCAGATAGGTATCTCTTTCTGCGTCCTGAGTTTTTCTCTCTAATCCAACACTCATATGTTCCAGTGTCGTTGATGTTGACGTTCTTCAGAATCACAGAAGCGTCTCCGTTCTTCATCTCTGGATCTTGAAGCTCCACTCGACCATAAAAATATGGGTGCTGGATTTCTTCATATGAGCGGTCGTTACTGAATAAGAAGACAAAACCATCTGACTTCAGGTCAGTTCTGCTCCACTCTATCACTTCTATGTCAGCACCTCTGTGACTCTGACACTGAAGAGTGGCGTCCTCTCCAGCCTTCACCTCCTGTGTCTCTGAACAGAAAGAGAAAAGCCTCCAGTCAGGACTTGTAATGTTTCCTGTTGTTCAAACATCTTTTGATGGAAGCAGCAGAGATCAGGTCTCTATAAAACAGCACATGTGAACTCAGCAGCATTTCAAACCCTGTTCTCAGACAACTTGAGTCCCAGCTGCAGAAAGGAGAGACTAACTCCTCTGCTGCAGCTGCACGCTGACTTCATGTTGCTCATTTCTACAGCTGTCAGTCAAGTCGTCCTCCGCACCATCAGACAGGAGACATTTTACTTTCATCTGCTTTCTGCTTGTTTGGAGATTATTGATTATTGATATTATTTCCCATCTGAATACAGACATCAGCATTTCTGACCCTGAACAAACAGCTGAAATATTAAACATGTGAAGTTTATTATTTCCTAGAAGCTTTGAATCTTTGTCCTTGTTTTCCAAATGTGTCCCCAGTCTGTCCGTCCTCTACTCAGACTGTGTCTGAACTACTTCTACTGAGGAAAGAGTCCCTACAGTATGAAACTGCTTTACTTCTCAGAGAGACAAATGAAGCTGCTGGATCTGCATGGACAGACACCACGAGAGGGGAGAGGACACATGTTGGTCTCTGCTGTCCATCCGTCCACACAGTAAACTACAGTGCTGGACAGGAACAGAGTTTCTTGTGAATATTCACATCAGTGGCCGTCTGGAGCACCGTGACAGTTCCCAGTGGGCCGCCTTCCTTTGCCTTTACTTTTTTACCAGTAATGAAATGGTTGGCCGAAGGTTGAGCGACACGTGCCAACCCCCCTTCTCCCCAGGCCTGTTGGTCTATTCCACATGGACGTTTACGCAGCCCTTAGCCCCGCCCCATCCATCTCACTCACACGCCACAGTGACAGTGTGGAAGTCGTTGCAAAGTAAATACGGCGACCTGCACAGATCAAGTGTAGGCAGATAAGTGTTATTTACACGGTACATAATATTTTATTTAAAAAAAACAAATCAACAACTCTGTCAGTAGCATTGTGTTTCTGCTTTGCATGACTTATGAGACCCAATCAGAGAGCTGAATGTGAGCGTCTGCGTCATCGTTTCTAAAGTCCTCCGTTTTTGCACGTCTGCACTAAAACGCTACGCAGAGTTTTGAAATGCAAAATGGGTTCAGCAGCGTTTCCAAACTTCTTCTTTTGGGGTCTTTATTTTCGCCATTTTAGTCTGAACGGGAGGTGCAAACGTAGAAAAAGGTCTCTGTTTTAAAATGAAATACTCGCTCACCTGAGAGACAAAGAGACACTCTGAGCTCGACACGCTGACCTGAGAGACAAAGAGACACTCTGAGCTCTACACGCTCACCTGAGAGACAAAGAGACACTCTGAGCTCTACACGCTCACCTGAGAGACAAAGAGACACTCTGAGCTCTACACGCTCACCTGAGAGACAAAGAGACACTCTGAGCTCTACACGCTGACCTGAGAGACAAAGAGACACTCTGAGCTCTACACGCTGACCTGAGAGACAAAGAGACACTCTGAGCTCTACACGCTCACCTGAGAGACAAAGAGACACTCTGAGCTCTACACGCTCACCTGAGAGACAAAGAGACACTCTGAGCTCTACGCGCTCACCTGAGAGACAAAGAGACACTCTGAGCTCTACACCCTCACCTGAGAGACAAAGAGACACTCTGAGCTCTACACGCTCACCTGAGAGACAAAGAGACACTCTGAGCTCTACACACTCACCTGAGAGACAAAGAGACACTCTGAGCTCAACACGCTGACCTTAGAGACAAAGAGACACTCTGAGCTCTACACGCTCACCTGAGAGACAAAGAGACACTCTGAGCTCTACACACTCACCTGAGAGACAAAGAGACACTCTGAGCTCTACACGCTCACCTGAGAAACAAAGAGACGCTCTGAGCTCTACACACTCACCTGAGAGACAAAGAGACACTCTGAGCTCTACACGCTCACCTGAGAGACAAAGAGACACTCTGAGCTCAACACGCTGACCTTAGAGACAAAGAGACACTCTGAGCTCTACACGCTCACCTGAGAGACAAAGAGACACTCTGAGCTCTACACACTCACCTGAGAGACAAAGAGACACTCTGAGCTCTACACGCTCACCTGAGAAACAAAGAGACGCTCTGAGCTCTACACACTCACCTGAGAGACAAAGAGACACTCTGAGCTCTACACGCTCACCTGAGAGACAAAGAGACACTCTGAGCTCTACACGCTCACCTGTCACTGTCAGCTTGATGGTGCTGATGGGTTCAGGTGCGTCTCTCTTTCTGCGTCCTGAGTTTTTCACTCCAATCCAACACTCATATGTTCCAGTGTCCTTGATGTTGACGTTCTTCAGAATCACAGAAGCGTCTCCGTCCTTCATCTCTGGATCTTGAAGCTCCACTCGACCCTGAAACAATGAATTCTGGTACTCTCCGTTTATTTGATCAGGGCTGAGGTAGAAGACAAACCATCTGACTTCATGTCAGATCTGATCCACTTCATCACTTCTATGTCAGCACCTCTGTGACACTGACAGGGAAGAGTGGCGTCCTCTCCAGGCTTCACCTTCAGCTCCTGTGTCTCTGAACAGAAAGAGAAAAGCCTCCAGTCAGGACTTGTAATGTTTCCTGTTGTTCAAACATCTTTTGATGGAAGCAGCAGAGATCAGTTCTCTATAAAACAGCACATGTGAACTCAGCAGCATTTCAAACCCTGTTCTCAGACAACTTGAGTCCCAGCTGCAGAAAGGAGAGACTAACTCCTCTGCTGCAGCTGCACGCTGACTTCATGTTGCTCATTTCTACAGCTGTCAGTCAAGTCGTCCTCCGCACCATCAGACAGGAGACATTTTACTTTCATCTGTTTTCTGCTTGGGACTGTCGAGGAAATTTGTATATTGCTGGAGAGACATGAAGTCAATAATTAAGTAGCAACAAATCGTTGTCTTTGGAGAAGTTATTAATAAAAAGAGAATATACAGAGCAGTACATTACCACAGAGTCAGCTGGTCTAGAGACCTGCCTATAGGGCAGCTTCATTAAGTATAGAAAACTGGCTGAGCTTTAGCTGTTTTTGCAGAACATTGACATTGTTGAGTTATGAACAAGCAGGAGATCAAACATATCCAGCAGCCTACAATCCCCTGAGGTTGTAGAACCTCAACCTTTATTTATATTTGTTAATGTAAAGTTGCTGGAGTTTTTGAAATGGAAGAGAGAGTTTCCCCACAGCTCAGGTGTGATTCGCTGCTGTTTGGGATGGACGGGACAGGTAGCACACATGAAAAACTGTAGATACAGAGATCTTCTCTGGACAGAAACTGTTTTGCAGCATGGCACGATAGTTCAGAAACTGAAACATGAAAATGCACATTCTGTAAATATGGTGAATAAAAAGAGTTTTTCTGTGTCTTTAAATACATATAAAATATTTGGTTTAAAAAAAAAAACATTAATATTGTTATAAGTTTGGTTTGGAAGAAAAACCTGCTACTTTTTCATTTGCACACATCCCCTAAAGCTTGGTATGTAGTTTAAAGTTATTATTCAGACCTATTTTATTTCAGCTCAGTCTCAACACTTCATACATGTATTATGAATTCTCTACTGACCCTAAGACTTTGGTAAACCCATTTCAAGGACCAAAAGAATTTGTCCTAATGAGTAATGTTTTCACAAGAGATTTGAAGGATTTCAAAAATCGGACTTACATTTTTCACCTTTAGAGAAAAGGTTCTCTCTCTTTAAAACAAAGCTCTGGGTCAAGTGTTGAGCTCATTATACAGACAGCACACTTTGATATAAAACACATTGTATGAATAATGAAAATGCACTTAAACCTCAAACAGGAGGTTTTACACATTTCTCAAAGATCATTGAACAGAAGATAATTGCATAATAACCCATAATTAATCAATCATCTACCTGCTCATCACTTTTCCTTTAAAACCATTATTTTCTGATACCTGTCAATTTCTAGATTTTGTTTAAAATAATAAAATAATGGGAAATATCTTTATCTTGTTAAATACATCTTTATGTGAAGAAATGGATTGTGTGTTGTATTTTAAAGCAGGATGGTTCACCATTTTGTTGTAGTTTACACAAAATATGTATTTATGGTCATTTAGATAATTAGATATTTGTTTAAAGTTACTTGATATTATTTATTAGCCGTTGTTACGAGAGGTTAGTTTATTATCAGATCAACAAATGTCAACGGGCTAGACTTTTAATGAAGATGTTAAAATGATTAAAGAGTCCCGGCCTACAAAAAAATAAGTGAACACAAAGAAAATATATCGGATATTAAAGTAAATTGCTCAAAAGATGAACATCTAGAATTTCAGATGGAGAATCTCATTAACAATAAATGGTCATTAAACGTTAGAAGGCACAGATCAAAATATCTCTAGACTGTAAATGGTGAAGGACTAATGAGTAGTGTTGTAGTCAAGAGCGCCCAAACCGAGACCAAGTCAAGACCAAGACCAGTTCCCCACATTATATGACTAAAATGTGCAACGAGATCAGAGGTACTTCTCAAACTGATCTGAAAGATCCACATTCCCATAAAAACACCCACATACAAACACTAAGAGCTGAAATCATTAACTTCTTTATTCAACACTCCTTTTCCATCTTTCCCATCGTGGGGAGGGGGGACAGTCGTTAACGGGAACAACACATTTTTAATTATTGGTTGCATTCGAAGCAAAATGTTTTACATCCAATCAAAGTTAGGATGTTAACAAATAAATAAACAAGCAATTTATTGATATTCCCAAAGGTGTGGTCTTGACTTGTCTTCAAATAAAATCCAAGACCCAGACAAGACCGCGACCAAGACCATCAAAAAGTAGTCTTAAGACCAAGACCTGGGTTTCTGCTGTTCTACATATCAGTGAAAAACAAAACTTTCTTCTTGTTCTTTAAAGGCTGCTAAAGCACATGGCACACACACTCCTCTTACCTTGACACAGAACAAAGATCCATGAACAGGAGAACAAAGCCACGAATGATGTTAATGATACAGCCATGACCGCAGAGCTGCTGCAGCTGATAAACCTGAAGCCAGACTGAGTTCTTCTTCCTGGTGTGTAGGTTTTGTTCTCAATGGACCCGCCCATATGTTATCAGAAGTGTAGTCCAGAAAGCAGGTTTACAGACAGCTCTGAGTTTGTTACTCCTGAGAAGAGGGAAATTCTGCATTTCCAGTTCCAGAAAGAGCAACTTTAACTCCTGTGACAGCCCGCTGTAGTGAGGGAGGAGACACTCACACACTGGGAGCTGATCAAATCAATGAAATGTGTTAGCATAAAAACAAGTGAAGGTTTATTACTGGTGGATTAACTCTGTTCACTTGTGTGGCTCTGGGTTCAAATCCCAGTCATGACAAGTGATTTCACATTTTTGGCGGGGGCTAAAAGTATCTGCTACATGAGTAAAAGTACTCTGTGAGCTACATTAAATTCTCGATCTGCAGTCTTTTCTTGAACTCTTTTGAAACATATTTTATTCAACAACGAAAACCTGTCCAAGGAAATATCTCAGATGGTCAGCATTACCACAACTACAGGAACATATATTAATTCATTTGAACGAGGACACATGAAGTATAAATGGTCAGATTTACATCTCTGTACATTCTGCTCACATACAATACAAAAAGCAGTTTTACTGTTGGGTCTTAAACATTATTGATGTTTGTTTTAATGTAAATAATGTGTTTATTAAGTGCTTAAATTATTTTAAATAGAAGAGAAGATGGACTCAGCAGACCAAATATAAGTGGTTGTGCTCTGCATCTAAACCACAGCAGCAACTTCCTCCTGTTGACTCCAGTGAACTGTGGTCTGAAGCTGGTGTTGTTTCTCACTATAGTGTGATCTATTTTAGCTGATAGTGTTGTGTTTGTCTATCTTTGTGCCTTTTGCTAAAATGTGTGAACTTTGTCGTCTAGTTCCGTGTTTCTGATAAATACCCTCCAGTTATATTTGGTCTTTCACATTTCACAGTGTTAAGAAGAAGGAAACTGTCAGACCTGCTGCCATTTATACAGTCTATTACACAACTTATTATAATTATACCATCCATCCATCTATCGTCAACCACTTATCCTGCGTACAGGGTCAGGGGGCTGGAGCCAATCCCTGCTGACATCGGGCGAAAGGCGGGGTCCACCCTGGACAGGTCGCCAGTCCATCACATAGACAAACAACCACTTACACTCACATTCACACCTAAGGGCAATTTTGAAGTCTTTTATAATTATACATACATGTACATAGAAATATACATGAAATATAATGAAATCATTTCTACAGCAGTATTATTACAGGCATTGCAGGTGTAGTAATAGTGCACTGAACAACGGTGTTAACAGGCATGTTTTAACTATTTGTAGCTTGTTTCTTTTTTCACCATTTTGATATTAATATTTAATATTTTATTCGCTCCTTATTTAACTCTTTACTCAGTTATTGAATCCGTCTCCTTCACTTCTCTTCACACTCACAGCTCTAACGTTCCTCTGCTGCAAACAGCCTGCTTCTTTCCGTCTCTCTCTCTCTCTCTGTTTGTCTGCTCCGGTGAATTTCTCCTTCACTAGTAGGATATATTATACAAAGTTGTCGGAAAAAGTCCAGAACAAAACCTACTTGGTAGCTAACAAATGACCTCTGATGTGTTTACTGTCACATTACCTGGTACATGCTTGTAAAATATCCACCGAGTTAAGACTTGATAACGTGATAACTAAATGTTTCTCTAAATATTGGTACATTATGTCGCCTAACATACCTGGGCGGCCCTTAATATACCTGGGCGGCCCCTAATATACCTGGGCGGCCCCTAATATACCTGAGCGGCCCCTAATATAACTGGGCGGCCCTTAATACACCTGGGCGGCCCTTAATACACCTGGGCGGCCCTTAATATACCTGGGCGGCCCTTAATACACCTGGGCGGCCCCTAATATACCTGGGAGGCCCCTAATATACCTGGGCGGCCCTTAATATAACTGGGCGGCCCTTAATATACCTTGGCGGCCCCTAATATACCTGGGCGGCCCTTAATATACCTGGGCGGCCCCTAATATACCTGGGAGGCCCCTAATATACCTGGGCGGCCCTTAATATACCTGGGCGGCCCTTAATATACCTGGGCGGCCCCTAATATACCTGGGCGGACCTTAATAAACCTGGGCGGCCCTTAATATACCTGGGCGGACCTTAATAAACCTGGGCGGCCCTTAATATACCTGGGCGGCCCTTAATATACCTGGGCGGCCCTTAACATACCTGGGCGGCCTCTAATACACCTGGGCGGCCCTTAATATACCTTGGCGGCCCCTAATATACCTGGGCGGCCCCTAATATACCTGAGCGGCCCCTAATATAACTGGGCGGCCCTTAATACACCTGGGCGGCCCTTAATACACCTGGGCGGCCCTTAATATACCTGGGCGGCCCTTAATACACCTGGGCGGCCCCTAATTTACCTGGGCGGCCCTTAATATACCTGGGCGGCCCTTAATACACCTGGGCGGCCCCTAATATACCTGGGCGGACCTTAATAAACCTGGGCGGCCCTTAATATACCTGGGCGGCCCTTAATATACCTGGGCGGCCCCTAATATACCTGGGCGGACCTTAATAAACCTGGGCGGCCCTTAATATACCTGGGCGGCCCCTAATATACCTGGGCGGCCCTTAATATACCTGGGCGGCCCTTAATACACCTGGGCGGCCCCTAATATACCTGGGCGGACCTTAATAAACCTGGGCGGCCCTTAATATACCTGGGCGGCCCTTAATATAACTGGGCGGCCCTTAATATAACTGGGCGGCACTTAATATACCTGGGCGGCCCCTAATATAACTGGGCGGCCCCTAATATACCTGGGCGGCCCTTAATATACCTGGGCGGCCCCTAATATACCTGGGAGGCCCCTAATATACCTGGGCGGCCCTTAATATAACTGGGCGGCCCCTAATATAACTGGGCGGCCCTTAATATAACTGGGCGGCCCTTAATATACCTGGGCGGCCCTTAATATAACTGGGCGGCCCTTAATATACCTGGGAGGCCCCTAATATACCTGGGCGGCCCTTAATATAACTGGGCGGCCCCTAATATACCTGGGCGGCCCTTAATATACCTGGGCGGCCCTTAATATACCTGGGCTGCCCCTAATATACCTGGGCGGCCCTTAATATACCTGGGCGGCCCTTAATATACCTTGGCGGCCCCTAATATACCTGGGCGGCCCCTAATATACCTGGGAGGCCCCTAATATACCTGGGCGGCCCTTAATATACCTGGGCGGCCCTTAATATACCTTGGCGGCCCCTAATATACCTGGGCGGCCCCTAATATACCTGGGCGGCCCCTAATATACCTGGGAGGCCCCTAATATACCTGGGCGGCCTTTAATATACCTTGGCGGCCCTTAATATACCTGGGCGGCCCTTAATATACCTGGGCGGCCCCTAATATACCTGGGAGGCCCCTAATATACCTGGGCGGCCCCTAATATAACTGGGCGGCCTCTAATATACCTGGGCAGCCCTTAATATAACTGGGCGGCCCCTAATATAACTGGGCGGCCCTTAATATAACTGGGCGGCCCCTAATATAACTGGGCGGCCCATAATATACCTGGGCGGCCCTTAATATACCTGGGCGGCCCCTAATATACCTGGGAGGCCCCTAATATACCTGGGCGGCCCTTAATATAACTGGGCGGCCCTTAATATACCTTGGCGGCCCCTAATATACCTGGGCGGCCCTTAATATACCTGGGCGGCCCCTAATATACCTGGGAGGCCCCTAATATACCTGGGCGGCCCTTAATATACCTGGGCGGCCCTTAATATACCTGGGCGGCCCCTAATATACCTGGGCGGACCTTAATAAACCTGGGCGGCCCTTAATATACCTGGGCGGCCCCTAATATACCTGGGCGGCCCTTAATATACCTGGGCGGCCCCTAATATACCTGGGCGGCCCTTAATATACCTGGGCGGCCCCTAATATACCTTGGCGGCCTTATTAAGGGCCGCCCTTAATATAACTGGGCGGCCCTTAATATAACTGGGCGGCACTTAATATACCTGGGCGGCCCCTAATATAACTGGGCGGCCCCTAATATAACTGGGCGGCCCCTAATATACCTGGGCGGCCCTTAATATAACTGGGCGGCCCCTAATATACCTGGGCGGCCCTTAATATACCTGGGCGGCCCCTAATATACCTGGGAGGCCCCTAATATACCTGGGCGGCCCTTAATATAACTGGGCGGCCCCTAATATAACTGGGCGGCCCTTAATATAACTGGGCGGCCCTTAATATACCTGGGCGGCCCTTAATATAACTGGGCGGCCCTTAATACACCTGGGAGGCCCCTAATATACCTGGGCGGCCCCTAATATAACTGGGCGGCCCCTAATATAACTGGGCGGCCTCTAATATACCTGGGCGGCCCTTAATATAACTGGGCGGCCTCTAATATACCTGGGCGGCCCTTAATATACCTGGGCGGCCCTTAATATACCTGGGCGGCCCTTAATATACCTGGGCGGCCCCTAATATACCTGGGCGGCCCTTAATATACCTGGGCGGCCCCTAATATAACTGGGCGGCCCCTAATATACCTGGGCGGCCCTTAATATACCTGGGCGGCCCTTAATATACCTTGGCGGCCCCTAATATACCTGGGCGGCCCTTAATATACCTGGGCGGCCCCTAATATAACTGGGAGGCCCCTAATATACCTGGGCGGCCCTTAATATACCTGGGCGACCCTTAATATACCTTGGCGGCCCCTAATATACCTGGGCGGCCCTTAATATACCTGGGCGGCCCTTAATATACCTGGGCGGCCCTTAATATACCTGGGCGGCCCCTAATATACCTGGGAGGCCCCTAATATACCTGGGCGGCCCTTAATATACCTGGGCGGCCCTTAATATACCTTGGCGGCCCTAATATACCTGGGCGGCCCTTAATATACCTGGGCGGCCCCTAATATACCTGGAGGCCCCTAATATACCTGGGCGGCCCTTAATATAACTGGGCGGCCCCTAATATAACTGGGCGGCCCTTAATATACCTGGTTGGCCCCTAATATAACTGGGCGGCCCTTAATATACCTGGTCGGCCCTTAATATACCTGGGCGGCCCCTAATATACCTGGGCGGCCCTTAATATACCTGGGCGGCCCTTAATATACCTGGGCGGCCCTAATATACCTGGGAGGCCCCTAATATACCTGGGCGGCCCTTAATATAACTGGGCGGCCCCTAATATAACTGGGCGGCCCTTAATATACCTGGTTGGCCCCTAATATAACTGGGCGGCCCTTAATATACCTGGTCGGCCCTTAATATACCTGGTCGGCCCTTAATATACCTGGGCGGCCCCTAATATACCTGGGCGGCCCTTAATATACCTGGGCGGCCCTTAATATACCTGGGCGGCCCCTAATATACCTGGGAGGCCCCTAATATACCTGGGCGGCCCTTAATATAACTGGGCGGCCCTTAATATAACTGGGCGGCCCTTAATATACCTGGTTGGCCCCTAATATAACTGGGCGGCCCTTAATATACCTGGTCGGCACGCTAAAGTAAAGTGTATGTGGGGGAAACACTGACTGAACCGTTTTTCTTTTCGCAAGCCAGGATTATCTGGGCAAAGGAGAAGTGCTCACTAACACAGATTTTGACAGATTTGTGAACAGTATTTGAGAGAAATTGCCCTTCTGTAGAGAGAAAGTCTTTGATCTTTGAGTTCAGCTCATGATGAATGGGGGCAAAAACAAAAGTGAACTGTTTTGTTGATTTTTGCTGCTTGTTTGTTGGTGTTTCAATATCAATTTCAATTGAGTGTCATATGAAACACAAGTAAATAAGTAAAAATATTTTATCTAGGTGTATATATGTTTAATAGAGTCAAATATGTAACATTATAATTACACAGTATTAAAATTCATTCAGTATTCCCCAAGTTCCAACCATTATTAATTGATAATACTAAAAAGGTTAGTGGCATGATTTTACACTTCTGTCCCTCCGACCCGAGGGTAGAAGTGTGAACAGTTCGTGTTGGGTGTGGGTGGTATCTTTGATAATGGAGGCAGCTCTCCTGTGGACTCTTGATAGTAGATGCTCTGCGGGGAGGGTAGTGGAGTCCTGGTGATCTTCTCAGCTGTCTTCACTTCTCTCTGGGGTCCACAGCAGTAGTGCTGCCACTCCACAAGGTGATGCAGCTGGTCCGGATCCTCTCAACAGCGCGCCTGTAGAAGCTGCTGAGGATCTTAGGTGACATACCAAACTTTCTCAGTCTCCTCAGGAAGTGCAGCTGCTGCTGAGCCTTCTTAACCAGCTGTGTGGCGTTCAGTGTCCAAGTGACGTCAGATATTTAATATTGCTCACCCTCTCGACCTCAAGTGCACAGTGAATGACGAGGTCTCCTCTCCTTCCTCATGTCCACTGTTGCCTCCTTCGTCTTGTCAGTATTAAAGGTGAGGTTGTTGTCCTCGCACCACGCCACCAGGCTGGCCACCTCCATCCTGTAGGTTGCCTCCCCAGTGATGCGTCCTATCACTGTGGTGTCGACCGAACAGGGAGGCAGCACAGTCATGAGTGAACAGGGTGTAGAGGATGGGGCTGAGGACGCATCAAGGTGGAGCGCCCTTAGTGTTTGTTATAAGTTTAACAGTTATTACACACATATAAGCTTTACTTTAATGTCGTATCAGTGGACAATATGGAGTTTGTTTGGTAATATTGGTACCAGCAGGCTTTTTGATGATCATGGTTTATTTATATTTTACAAACTTTTTTCTATGTAATTAAAAAAATGACTGCGATCTAAACACATAGTCTATATAACTGATTTCATTTAAAAAAACACAACATTAAAAGATCTAAGGCTAAGATGATGATTGTATCCCCAAAATGAAGTGAAAACAATTTCAACAAATAAACAAGTTTTTTTTAAAGAATTCATTCAGTACTCCCCAAGTTAAAAACATTATTAATTAATGATACTAAAAAAGTTAGTGGCACGATGTGTTTTTGGCATTGTTCTGAAGATGTTTTAATCGCAGGGCCATATTGTTGTAAATTCTGTTTTTAGACTTATGTAATACTGGAATGTTTCCTAAAATCATCATTCTTTTCTTAAAGGTTTCGTGTTGTTTAAAAAAAGTTTGTGTTGTCTTCAAGTTCACCCATAAATCCACCCACACAAGCCACAATTAACTTGTCCACCACTAGGTGTCAGACTAGAGCCACGATAGGGAAACTACACGACCTGCAGCGCTGCACGTTTTCATAAAGTTAATGGAAAATACAATTTGCTGTCCTTGTGTAACTATATTTTCTGATACAATCATCTCACCAGGACAAAGATGCATCACGTCACGTGTTCACAGGCTACAGTATATGTTGCAATCAATGTGCCACGTTTAATAACCATCTCTTTATTTTCTATTTAGCTTCGCACACTGTAATACTGGCTGAATGAACGTTTCTTTGCCTCTGACAAGCTGTTTGTTCTTGTTCCCTTACAGACTGAGTGGTCCCTCCTGTGTCAGACGTTCCTCTTCCACACTTTAAAATAAACCATTGATTACTAATTATTGTCTTTCTTCACTCACAGTAACAGCTCACTGGAGCTGCTAGTGTTAGATTGTGTTGCATATTGGACTAGAAACGAGTTTTGTTGCTGTTACACCACAGCTGGTGTGTTGCCTGTGTGAAGGATTTGATTTTGATGGGAATAAATGATGACGGGAGATGAGTATGAAGAATATAAACATGGCCGACAGCAGATTCAGCTGTTGTATCTCAGGTTCAGGTGAAGTATAAACATCCAGACTGTTTCACTTACAGTATGACAGAATGAACTGTTCTCAGATCAACTCGATGTCAGATGACAGTGGCCTCCATTCAGATTTCCAGCTGAGGGTCAAACACCTCAGACTGTTAAAAACCATCATCACTAGCGGACTGGCCACTAGGAGCACCGAGAGATTTCCTGGTAGCTTGAGGAGGTGCTGGCCTGCCGTTAATATTAGGGGTGTGGATCTCTGGGCACCTCATGAAGTGATTACGATTCAAAGGGCTTTGATGCGATTATAAAACAATTATTGATGCATCTCTTTTTTTCTACACAGGATTTCTGGATAGTTACTAAGCATTTAATTTGCACATTAATGTTAAAAGAAACCTCATTAGCTGTAGTTTCTATCCCTAATTTACTTCACTAATCCTCCATAATCATCACCTTCCTTTGTTTTAACAACCAGTTCTTTCACCTGTAAACTAAAATATAATGTAACTATCAGGATGTGCAGTCTGTGTACAGGACAGAGCTGAACACCAGTGCAGTCTAAGCTTGTACTCACGTCAATCCGCAGGGTCTCTCTGCTCCACATGTGAACAGACAGGCAGACAAAACGCTGCGAGAAACAGGCGCTCTATGAGCCCAATTTACTAACATCCCGATTTATCATTAAGGCAAAAGTACTAAATGAACAACAGGTGCTATTTTGCACTTTTGAAAGATGCATTCTGCGTGCACACCGTTAGTAGATCGGCTTGCATGTTAATTTGCACTGATATCAAGTTTGCACACGTTTTTACTCACGCAAACCTTTAAATCTGGCCCTAATGGTAGTAACCCAGGCAATGGCTTCTGTGCCCTTTCCCTGCCGGTACAACTCTATTTTATATCTATTGGTTTGCGTAAACAGGGTGGCCTGGGGTGGAGTAAATTATTGTGGCAGTCCGCCCCTGATGATCATGACACCTTTAAGACGGACAACATGAACATTTGGACGATTTATTGACCTTTGCAGTGTTTTGAACAGGCAAAGACACAGTCACTGACATGCAAGGGATCACTTTGTGTTGAAAAGTGGTGCTCAGATTAGGGGTGTGTCGCTACACTTAGCTCACGTGATCTGACGGTGCATAATAGTGGGTTCAAAAGAACAAGATGTAAAGATATTTAACACTATTTTAATGAAATATTCAAAGCTGATATATATGAGTGGGGAGTCTTTGTGTCCTCCTGGACACATTTTCTGCACCAATTTATGGTGGAAATTAAAGAGATTAAATAGGTGTAGTAGGCTTTTGTTGACAATATCTTAAATTTCATTTCACAATAAACACAAAACACCTCAAAATACAAAACACGATACTAATAAAGATCAAATAAGAAATTTTGCTTAGCTCATCTGATATCTCACTCAGACCTCAGTTCTTTATTTGTCAGCTTGTGGTGTTACAGTGACTTTCTGTTTACATAGCTGATTGCTCCTGATTGGATTTCTGGTGCAACCTGATTTAGTGAATCAGCTGTTTGAAACTATTAGCCTAGTACTTACTGAAAACTCAGTGAAGCAGAGTTGTCCAATGTAGAAGTTGGAGCCCAGTCTCATTCTCAGGGTGTCAAATACCGACGCTTTGAGAAAAGCCTGACAAGTCGTCAGTATTTGTACCTTTTAGCGTCCGCATGAGACGCCCTGGGCTTTCAACTAACTCCCCTGTAACCACCCGCCTCACGTAATGTACCAACCACTGATGTCCAGCTGGCCTGGGACTGGTCCCCAGAGCCCCTCACACCTCAGCACATCCATTTATTAGATTTCACTGTTAAAGCTAAATTAGACTCAGACAGCTACAAAGAGACAAACAGCTCAGATTTACTGAATGATTTTTAAAAGAAAAATCTAAAGATTAAATAAATAGTTAAAATACTTATTTTTTAAATCACTGATAATTTCTCCTGTGCTGTGCACCGTGCTGATAACCTCCAGAGCTGCAGAAGTGAAGGTGGACCTCAAAGGTTTTGCTGAGGAGTCAAACTGTGTTTGAGCGCCACCTGCTGCTCATTAAGCAGACAGACCAATATGGAAAAAAAAGAGAACAGAGAGCTGCTGTTCCTCCATCTTGATGGAGGATCCTTTTTTAAACAACTCAGTATGTCACGTTTGTGACTCAGTAAGTGTTGAGTTTAGTTCAGTGACAGAATATTTACCTGAACTCTCACTTCAATGTTTAATTAAAACTTCAATGTCTTCAGATACACATGAATAAAAGACCAGCAGTCTGTTTTTATGTAAATCACTTTCTACCCAACAGTAAAGAGGAAGAACTGAAACCACACGTGAATCAGACGTGACAGGGTGAAGTTACAATGAGGTCAGAGTTGCTTCCTTCATATCACAAGCTACACTGGAAAAGTACTGACATTTTGAGAGCCAACTCTCAGAGTTACAGTTAAAGGAGGTGAATGATCCTGTTTTTATCAGGTTTTAATGACTCTTGGTTTTATCTGCTCTAGAAGCAGGACGCTGTTCAAAAGTCAACAAATAACTGAAACAAAGTCTGTTGTACATTGATATGAAGAGAGAAGTCAGACTGGTTTTCAAACAATGCTGTGGAGATGGACTCTCTGAGGACATAATTCTACATTCCTGATACTTAGACAGCTGCCTGGAAACAATTTAATTTAGTTTTCAGATCAAATCAGATGCGTCAACAGGTTCAACAGCTCTGAAATCAAGTAGGCTACTTAAGCACTTGTACTTGATTATTTTTATTTAATGCCACTTTATTTTATCTGAAAGCTGTGGTTACTGGTTCCTCTGCAGATTTTACATATACAACTGATTAAACTGCCAACATCAGGTAAAATCGCTCCACTTGCTCTGTCTAACATGCTGCTCATGTTCATGTGTCAGTAATAATAATTTTACTTTTGATACTCATGGTATTTGAAGAATTTCCCTCAGGAATCAATTAAGTATTTCTGATTCTGATTTCTGGTACCCTGTTGTCTCTGCTGGGTTTGGTATTGTTATTCTGCCAGGTAACAAAGTCCACCATGGAAAAATCTGGTGATGTTTAACATTTTGAGCTGTGGCCTGTTGCATGAGACACTATAACTGTGTACAGGTGATACCTCTGCAGTTGGAGAAGAAGAAAAGGTGAAGCTCGGCTCACAATTACACAAGATGAGGAAATGTTCTTAGACAGCTGCTTTCCAGGAACAGAAACCAAAAACGTGCATGCGCTTTGTTGAGAGCATGTGAGTCAGAACAGTGTAGGTGAGAAAGATTTATGTGAGTCACTTGTGCTGCAGTTCTGCAGAGATCGGCTCACAGCCAAAATCTGATCCTCCTTCTGAATCTCTCTCTGTCGCTCCTTTCACGTCTCTGCAACAGTCATGAGGAGAAAACTTTCTGATAAATGAGGAACAACAGACCTGATCAAAGAAATAAACGAGTCCTGAATACAACATGGACCAAAACGATAAAGAACACAACCCAAGTTTTTAAATGTAACAACATAAAAAACATTTATTTTGTCTAGAAAAATAGAGTTTAAAGCATCAAAACCAAACAGGAGAGAAACAATCAGTGTAGATTTCCTGCTGATACTTTTTTAGCACATTCGTCCTTCAGTTTGTAAACAAGGGCACATTATTGTGACTTCCTGCCTGCATGACATTCAAAGCGGGTGCGTCTTCCCTGTTTTACTGATGGTGGGTGTGGCTTGTTGGTGGAGCTGTCGGGGTCCAATGTGTGTACCTGCCCATCTGGGTTGGGCTTCCTAGAGAGCATTAAATGGCTGCCTTTCTGGGAGTCTCTCTCTCTTCTGGCCTACTGCTTCAACCTCAGCCTTTGTTCCTTTCTTTAATTTGCTGCAACGTGCATTAGACTGCATTGTCACTCATCCACACACTTCTGAGATGACTGATGTTCCTCATATCTACCCACGCCATCAACTTAGCTATGTTGTTTGTTAGTTTGAGTTAAATAACCAGACACCACAAGGCTTTATATGACCCATCACCGCCTTCTTAAAGAAAAAGAAAAAGTACGTGTGCAATTTTCACAGATTAAATATTTTCCTTATTCTCCTCTGTCTGCAAATAAGTTTTGCATCGGAGCAATATTTTAATACATGAGATGGTGGATGAGAATATAAGCCATAATCTCGATGAATATATTATTTGTTTAGCTCTGTCAGTAAGGTGTGGGGCTCATAACCCAAGAGTAGAGTGTTCAAACCTGCCATGGCATCATTTTTTCCCTCTCTCTTCAACAAATGGATTCTGCAGTGGATGTTTCTCAGATTATGGCATGTGATGCACTGTTTTTTTTCGGTGTTTGATCCTCATCCATCAGCCTACGGACACTTTTTCATTTCCCCGCATCTCCAGGCAGAGGACATATAGGGGAATGACGTTTTTCAGAGGCGTGTCAAGCAGCTACAGTCTTTTTTAATGTCGTTCAGAATTTTCAAAGTAAAAGCTCAGTTCAACTCCAATATTGCATTACAGTAAATAAGCTTCTCATGCTTTTATTTTGTAGTCAAAACCACTAAAGTGATTATGTGAGTAACTGTTGCTGGCATGACTGAGATCTATTTCAGCCGCGTCACATTAAAATATGGTTTTACTAATAATTAAGTAAAAATCATTTCTTAATAAATCTACCTAAAGAAACCTAATTTCTTGACTGGCCACTCTCTGCTGTCTCAGAAGAGACACCTTTTGTGCTTTGTCAGCCACCGTAGCTGTCCCATGCTCTTTGACTGGATAGACGGTTGCAATTCCAACCCTCATCACTAGATGCCACTAAATCTTATACACTGAACCTTTAAGTATAAGGTTACTAAATGTAGCCTTATGAAGCGTGTTGCACCTGCTGCAGTGTCCACAGCTCTTTTTATTTACTGTTAGACATTTTTGTTTTATATTTTTTTACTCAAAACACATTTTAATTGATCTACTTTTTACTTCTGAGGTCCGTTTAAGAGGTTTAAGTAATTTTACTTTAACTTAAGTATATTATACAAGGACTTTCCCATCCCATCCCCGGCTAAGGTTGGATATTTGAATTGGATTCTTTCTGACCCGTCCCTGGGACCAATTTGTCATTAGACCCTACCTTGAGCCCCTCCACCATTATTTGTTCCCACTGAAGAAGCAGACCGTCGTGGTGGAGAGCCGCAAATGCCTGATTTACACATTCACACCCACAGAAAGAATAAATATCATGAATGTTTGATACTTGTGGTGGAAAAAGATCAGAGGACTCGATCATCCCCTGCTTCATCATCAGCAGACTGTTCTGGTTTCTTGTCTGTGTGTCTTTTATATTTCCAGCCAACAGCAGCTAAACAAACCACAACAAAAGCTGCTCCCAGTCCAACATATTTACGAGTATAGTTTCTGTAGTAAAGACCGTAGTTTCCCTCCTCGACGTCTCCGCTGTTGGACCCTGAAGATCAAAGTGATCAAATGTTTGACTCTCAGAATCAACATGGAATAAACTGCAGCTACAACATGGCACACAGACACACTGACCTCCACAAACTCACCTGAAACCTCCAGCTGGATGATTCTGATTGGTGGAGTGTCAATGCGGCTCTCTTACGTCTTGAACCTCCTGTTGCAACTCGACACTCGTATGTTCCAGCGTCGTTGCTGCTCACGTTCTTCAGAATTAAAGACACGTCTCCGTCCTTCAGCTCTCTGTCCACCAGCTGCACCCGGTCCTTAAAGGATGGATGCTGGTGGGTTGGATCTGAGAGTCCATCTCTGTGAAAGAGGACGTAGTCTGGCTCCAGGTCAGGTCTGTCCACTCTACAGCTCTGATGAAGACATCTCCAGCCTGACATGACAGAGTGACATTATCTCCAGGTTTCACTCGTACACATCTAAAAACAATAAAAACATCCAGAGAGAAAAAGTAATTACATTTCAAAAGGACTCCACAGGACGATACAGTGAGAACATCTTTGTTTAAACAGAAGGCCTCTTCACACCTGAGATCATGGGAACATTCAATAATTAGTCACAACTGAGGAGAAATTACATCGTGGTCATGTCTCTCTAGCAACCAGGAAACATGTGACATGTGACAGTCGAGTGGAGACTCTGCTCAGGAGACAATCTGTCTGAATTACAGTAGACCGTCATAGGGTGTAGTCACAGGAATTTCTTAGGAAATTTGACACTTTAAAAACAGCTTTCTTTTAAAGCTTTTTGTTTTGTGTGGGGCTGTAAATAAAGAGATTATCTTACAAACTAATGCTGGGTGATATGGCATATAAATAATATCCCAATATACACATATTGTCTAAAATAACAAACTGTTTGTTCTCAAATCGTGTAAACATGATCATCTTATAGACCATGATGCATTGCTGTAGATTAAACAACCAACAGATTATAAAATAAAATGCAAGATTCACTTTAATGCAGCAGAATATTAATCCAGAAACGTCAGATAGTGAAACACTGACAGGAACATTTTACTGCCCTATGAGTGTTGTTGCTATAATACTTTCATACTTTGACTGTAGCATCTCTACCTGTGGTGTCCCCACGTTCTATGAGGGTTAAGCTGTGGTTTTAGCAATCACGTTACATTTAGGTTAAGGTTAGGATAAAGGGCTGAGGAATGCATTATGTCAATGAGATGTCTCCACGTGGACAGAGGAAGAAACCGTGTGTGAAATAGTCCAGCAGGTTTGTTGTGAAAGAAAGTCTTTCCTGGTAGTAAGGGGTTATTTTTATATGGTAAATATTACATTCATAAGTGCAAATGCTCTAAAAAGAAAACACAATGAGGCGTATCACATTTCAGATAGAAACAAAACATTATATTGAAGCACTATATGGTCTGAAGAATAGTTAAGTACATAAAACAGTAAACTTTGTTTAAAGTTGTGTCATTTTCTATTATTCTGTCATTTTATGCTCTTTAGTTCTGGCTGAAGATCTTTGTAAGAGATGAATTCAACATTCAATAAAGAAGAGGACAATAAGAAAGAAGCACTTTTCCTTAGCTTTTGTAGAATTCAACCAGCTCTTGTCAAAGCTTCCTCTTAATACTTAGAAACCATTCAGAGTGAACACATCAAAGCAGAGACATTTCCCTTTCTACTCCTTTTCACAGCAGCTACACATCAGGCTCGAGTCATTAAAACAGTATAAAACCAGAGAGATAATCAACACGTTTCAGAGCACAAAGCTGCAGAAGAGAAAGGACAGTGATCAGATGTTTGACCGCATTTTCTCTTGGGGTTTTCTCCTCCCCCCACAGCAAAAACACCTAAAGTATCATAGTGACTTTTAGCTGCTAAGCTGACGTTATCTTGTCACCACTGTTCAACCTCATCAGCAGCGACCAGTGGAACCACTGAAACTCGACCATAACGATATGCTAAATAGCACACTAACTAATGTGTAATATATTCAACATGTCGCCCAGCCCTGTTACAAACACATGAACATTTTCTGCAACAAGATGACATTATGTTATAACACTTATTAAAAGTCTTTCCTGCCTACATGCATCTATTCACAATAAAAGCTCGTCTTTACCAGAAGCTGCTGGAGACAGAAGGGTCAACAGGAATACAAACTTATCCATGAGAGAGGAGGACATGTCCTTCTGTCACTCTGCTCTGTCTGTGCTGCACAAGTATAAACTATGTGATGTTACCCTGAGTCAGTCAATCGCTGCCTAGCAACTGTCTGTGCAGGAAGTGGTTGACTGTCATGAAAGTCATAACACTTCCAGGAACACATATAGCCTTGTGTTTCCCCTCTTTCTGATATTTTTGCATCTTTGTCACACTAAAAAGTTTCAGATCATCAAACAAAAGGAAATATTAGACAAAGATAACACAAGTAAACACAAAACGCAGTTTTTAAATGAGAGTTTTTATTATTAAGGGGAAAAAACTTGCATGGCCCTGTGTGAAAAAGTTATTCCCCCCATGTTAAAGTCAGAATCCATGACTCCACCATAAAAACATGTTGAGTCTTTTAGTCTCAACTGGTATTTTATACTTTTTTTAACAAACCATACTCAACAGGTCAGAGTAAACAATGCTCTCTCTGAGCCAGATTGGCCTTATGCACAAGGACAGAAGTCCAGCAGCTTATCGTACAGGAACCCAGGAATGTGTCCAGTGGTGTGAAAACAACCATCTGTGTGCTAAATGTGACCAAGACTGAGGAGATGGTGTTTGACCCAAAGGCTGCAGGTGACCCCGGGCCTGTAGTTATCAACTGCGTACCCATCACTCAGGTTTACATACTGACAATGCACTCAGCTGGGAGGCCCACGTTGATAGTCTCTGCTCCAGACTTCAACAGAGTAAGGTGTTAACCTGACAGTCCCAATCCCAGGTCACCCATCAGGTACAGACAGCTGTGAAGATTATGGGGGTCAAAAACTGTAGGAGCCATACACTGGGTTTGTTTGGGTTTTTATTGGGTTTCCTCTGTTTTCTTTGCGCTGTAGTGTACATGCACGCGCATCGTGACGTCATCAGTTACTGTGGGTGTGACCGGGGGCGTGGTGTCTGTATTAATGTGTGTGTGCTCACCTGTGAGGAAGCTTGGGTTGATCATGGCTGCAGGGTGAGCATGGGGAAGAACTTTCTGTTGACCGTTACCATCGTCGTCATCATCTTTCACTGATGTCTCTGAGGTACCTTTTGCACTACTTACAACATGCATCACTCAAAGTAAGTGATTGGTTTTCTATGTATGTGAAATAGCGTAATAAAGAGACTCAATATGTACGATGGTTCAGCGTGACGCGTCTTCAGTGTAAATCCTCATGTTTCAGCCTGCTGTGGCGTTTTAGTTGTTTTGGTGGGTCTGGTCTGTTTGTTTTAGTGGTATACGCCGCAATAAAAACTATTACTATCTGACTTCTGACCTCAAAGAGCTCCAGATGCATGATGGTGTATGACGCTGAAAGTGAACGAAAAACATCTCTAACTGTGACAAACTGATGTTTCTTTGTCAAGTGTGCACACAGTTAAACCTTCAGCAGGACTTTGGTGTTAATTTTGGCCGTTAATGAAAACAAGTGACATAAATGTACGTTACTCGTTAACTGTGTAGCTGTCTAGCTGCATCAGTCGGTAATCCTCATAAGTCAGTCCCTTTCCTTTATTGTATTATTTACAAATATATATGTTTTTTGTTCTTGTTGCATGTAATAGGTTTTCAAAGTGAAAATGCACAAAGTCTACCGAGAGCTCCAGAGTGCGACTAATTTGGTCACATGTGCCTAAAAATCTGTTGAGTATGACTACGATTATGATCCAGAGAGCAATGCGATTTTTTCTACACAGGATTTCTGGATAATTACTAAGCATTTGATGTGCACATTATAATCCTAAAGAAACCAGGATGTTCAGTATGTGTACATTACAGAGTTGTTTAGTCTAAGCTTGTATTCGCTTGGCTCCACTGGGTTTCTCTGCGATCCTCACCTGAACAGACAGACAGACACACCCAGAGTAAACACCAGGCTCTGGGTAATAACCACTCATTTTCTTTATAGGATAGATAAACCTTAAAATATATTTTGTATACATTATTGAAAGATAAATGTTTTTATTTTTGTGCTGTTTGCTTTCTGGACACCAGTGAGTGAACACTGTAATCAATTTCATTGTTGTAGTGTATGTTCAAGTTCAGTGAAGGTGTGTGTGACTTTTTTTAAATACTTCTGATATGATTGAAAACGTTCAGAGATGCAGGAGTGAAGGTGGATGTCCAGAGGTTTTGTTGAAGAGTCAGACTGTGTTTGAGCGCCACCTGCTGCTCATGAAGCAGACAGACCAATAAAGATGAAGAATAAAGAGAACAGAGCTGCTGTTCCTCCATCTTCTGCTCTTTCCTTCTTTGTTTACTGTCTGGATGTTGCTGGGCTCTGGTTTGGCTGCTGCTATTCATAATTATTGAACTTTAGATCTGTTTCGGAAGCTGCTGCTGTTTGTCACTTTCCTCGTGTTACACAGAGACACCTTCTCACCTGTAGTGTGACATCATCAGATGTCACACTCACTCATCACCTGAAGGGAAACAAACTTGATAGTTTAGTTTGTTTTTCTCTTTTGGTTCAGGGTTAGAAACGTGAGCAACAATAACCAACATATATATATATAATGTGTCCACTGCTGCAGTCGACAGCGGTGACACTGACACAGGCTTCATGATTGCACTTAGTAAGTAAATTCATTTTCGGGGGACATGGATGTCACCAATGTTTTTTTAAGACATACTTTATTAATTCCTCTAGGGGAAATTACATTCTTAAACACTGTTGTTGTTCCGAAAAAAAACAGAGACAAACAGGACCTACATGCATTAATAAGGACGGATGTGAGAGTGAGGGCAACAGTCTTTACTTTTATACTACTGAGCCTATTTAAATACTTGTGTAGTACACCTAGTACTGACAATGTATTGATCAGTTTGTTACTGCAGTAGAGCTCATAATATAAAATCATCATCATCGTCATAGGAGTTATTTGGCAGATGGAGGAGAGTGTGAACTGTGTTGCTGTTTCTGTTCCCTGATGCTGGTTACTGCTGGACGGCAGGTTTATCCTCAGCAGGCTTCTGCTTCATCCTGTCAGTGAAATCACAGCTGCACCACAAGGAGGAGCCTCCTCACACTGAAGTTCACAGAGTCACTCACACTGTTGGTTGTGTGAAGCTAAGAACGAGCCAGCAGTCATATGTGATTAATTCCACCTCCCTCTGCATCCATTCGGCTGCTCCCTGCATCTTCCTCACTGAAGGCAGGTCTCGGTACAAAGTGCAGCATGTAGCAGAAATGTTCATCAGTTGTTTAGCTGTTGTAGAGCTGCACATGCTCAGTGCAGTCCCGGTCAGCTTGGTGACAGAAGCAGCATCACTCTGAGCCCAGCAGAGGGCCGTGTTCACTCTGCATCCATTCATGTGAAACACCATGTGTCCTGAGATTTATGCTGCTCCTTTTCACCAGTAGCACTGTGGCCCCTAACTAAAACTTTTAGGTGCAGAGACAGAACATTCAGGGGCGCACACCTTAAATTGATGACCTGCAATGCAATTTTTCCCAATTTCCATTTGAACAGTAAACAAACACAGAAACTACAATGTGCTGATCTATTCACTGTCACATTTTAAATGAATGGTGCTTAAACAAATGCACATACTGGTGGCGTGTTGCCTCAGCGAACTTGGTTTTCCCCAGATGTTTTGGTCCACATCTGGTGCAGCAGATACAGTTCATGGTGTTTGTGTTTTTGCTAAATCTTAGCCATGTAAACTTCCTCAGCCAGGGCGGACTAGCACAAGTATTCATGGAATGACTTCATCCAAGGCCGCCCTGTTCATGCAAACCACAGACCACTAAAGTTTTAGACTAACCCTATTTGATGATGTAACAGGTACAAAACTATGTTGGGGGGAAAGTTATCCACATTACAAAATAAAAACATTTGGGACTGACCGTTAAAGTAGCCTGAACAGAGTTTGCTGGTGGCTATAGGTGCACCCTCAGAAACCACAGAGAAATAGCCAACACCAACCATAGCACATGCACATGTTCAAGGCTAGACACAAAAAACAATTAGCCTACACTCAAAGAAATGTTGTTGAAATGTTCACATGATTTTCTATCATATCACATCAAAGTATCCAAAAACATTACACACACAGCTTCATTAAACTTGAACACAACAGTGAAAGTAAGCCTATAATGTAAAAGTCCAAAAAGCACATATAGCCTCCAAAAAACTATTCATACAGTGTTTACAGTGCAAACAACACAAAAATAAACACATGCATCTTTCAATAATTTCTACTAAATTTATTATATGAGTCCTACAGCCTAAAAATTAATGAATGATTTATTTTGGTTTACATTATAATGTACAAAGAATGATGCTTTGTGTCACCCGTCCATTTCACACAAAATAACACATTTAATAACATATTTATGTACCTATGGTGCAGACACAATGATTTTACTTGTGTCTGATGGTGCTGACAAAAAGTAAAGACAGGCAAGAAACCTATTTTATGAAAAGATTACAAAATCAGGAGGCTGCACCAAAATATTGCTAGATTGGTGAGATCTTGTAAAATAAACAAATAAGTATAGATTTCTTATTATTACATTTTATTTCTTTTCAAAATTACAACCTGTTTTAGGAGTTAGTGAGTATGAAGACATATCAGACTGCAGCTAAAAACAAAAAAGCTTTAACTGCTTTATAATTCTTTATTTCAGATGTTTTTAAGCTTCACTTAAGCTTCAAACTGCAGAAAAACGTCTGTTTGGTTTCCTGTGACTCCTTCCAAAAAGATTACCCATGAAACCTCTTTGTTCAGAGTAACTGCAGAATAACGGCTGAAGCTGCAGCATGGTAGTAGGCTATGGCTTTCAAATGGCACTAGCAGCTAATATTTAGGCTACAGATTAAATTGTAGTGCAGCCAGCCCCGTCTCATCCCACCGTGCAGACACTGAGCTGACAGACAGCAGTGTCTGTTGTGTAAATTGCTAATATGTTTAATAATAAATAGTTACACACAGTATGTCCTGCCCACAGTAAGATGTGACTGATGTAATGTTACAACCACAGATGATCTTCATCAGGTAAACGTGAAGAAGTGAACACACCTGTATTTAAAAAAATTATGAAACATCACAGCATTATCTCCTAATCTAATTTGTTTGTCAAATCATAATTAAATATTGGAGACAACAAGAAAATATTTTTTTTTACTTATTGGAGTACTAACAGACTATAATATTAATCCAGTACTTTGTAATCACACTTGATGGATACACAGTGGGAATATTGTCCTGGTGTAAATGTGGCAGGTTGTCTAATCAGGAGATGATCAGAATCAGAATCAGTTTTATTGCCAGGTATCTGTACACATATGAGGAATTTGACTCAGGATTGTACATTGCTCACGATGTGCTTACTTATACAATAATAATACAATAACAAAATAAAATCAGACACAAACTACAGAATAGACAACACTAATATACACACTATGAACAAAACAATATAGACATATTGACAAATAGTGCAGTGATCAGAGTGCAAAGGATGCAAGAGTAAACTATTATTCTCATTGTGTACATGTTGATGGTGGATATGATATACAGGTGCACATACACATACATACATGTACACATGTACACAGTGTGATGGAGCATAGTGCATGATGACTTGTCGTTTCATCACAAATAAATAAAGGGTGTGTTCACTTTTTTCACTTAATGAATTATGACCGATGACTTCTACGATGCGGTAAACGTGGGCAACATCACGGACTTTGACAATAAAAATGGAATCAACTGTTAATCACGGAAAGCAGCCAAAATGTGACTGCAATTTATAAAAAGCAATGTTTCCACAGTAGGCTGTTATAAGTGTCTTTATTTTACAGCACTTAAGCCAAACGAGCAGACAAACTACTGCTATGTTTTGTTTTATTCTGCTTGTCATTTATGAGGACTGTTTTAAAAAGTTACAACAAACTTAATGTATTCCAGTGTTTCAGTGTTTTTCTTCAAATGTAAAACTGCAGGGTTTTAGGCCTGACAATTGCATTAGAAAGTTGATTAAACCATTGTTTGCAACCTCTTTGTAATGTGAAGCCATCTAGTCCTTCAGCAACCCCCACCCTTGTTCTTCCCGCCCCACATGTCGTCAGTCTCACGATCACCAGCAATTCACCTTAACTGCGCCGTTCCCCCCGTCCACACACTTCAGCCTTGCAGCCTTGCAGCTCAGCTAAGTATCACAACCTCGCGCTTCTCTTTTGCCATCTATTAACACCACACAACAGTCCTGGGGAGCTCCTTACACCCCACGGTATAATCCAGTTAGGAATCCCTCCCCTCCAAGTTATAGGGAGCTTACAGTCGCAGCATTTACCTTCGTTGTTCACATGATACAACACGCTCAGTCTTTCCAAACTGCAGGGACGAGTACGACGACCACCATTGGATTTGGCTCTGCGGTTCAGTGGCATCAGGTTCACATATCACGTCCTCTTGCTTTCCAGGCCACATGCCGTAGTGCAAAACTCCGAACCCCGCATATAGGTATTCTCATCCTCACCCACACAACCTGCCCATCTTTCCAAGGCTACGCCCTGCCGTGGCTCCACCTCCCATCATCCCCAAACCACCAACCCTTCTATCACAAAACATTGCACAATCAGCCCACGGGCCGATTGCTCAGGAAGTCAACCAAGGGAAGGCCCATACCATACCAAGGCGGAGGGGTGGTTGCACATAACTTCATGAATTACGCCGCAAGGTTCACGTCGCCATTTCCTCACATTTCTTTCGTGGGGGTGCCGCCCCCAGGACCTGCCGCCCCCAAGACCCTACCCAGCAGGGTTTCTGGCCGCACAGATACCTCAGACTATGATTTTATCCACGACTTAAATACACTGCGAAGACATTTAAACCACCAGTACGTTCATCTCCACTTCTGGTCCAGCTAGACATCGAGGTTTTCCCAGAAAGAGCTTATTGTAGTAGTGTCTTACACACACGAGGAATTTGCTTGGTGCCACATGTAGACAACCATACAGTTGACATAAATAAATGTACAGGTAGGTATGGAGTGGACAATGCAAGTTATGCGGGAAAATAAGAACAGAGAAAAGTTATACAACTATTTGTGGAGAAACGACAGATCTAACAGATATCTACATGTGCATTACTCTGGGTTGTGTCATCCAGATGTATCGCAACGGAAGAAAATATTGTGTAAATAAATACATAAGTTGACACAAAACATAGAACGATTGACAACAATATGCGCAATCCATCATAACCTCCAGTCCATCCAGGCCAAGCCCATACAGCAGCTAAGATCCTAGCTAAGAAGTCGATAACTGCTCATTAACATCCACCAGCCTTCCTCCCCTTTCCCAATCCACCGCACCAGCCATATCACCACCAAGACTTACAACGGCAAGACTCATCTCTCTTTCCACCACGCCAACACCAAAAGCCTCATCCTCAGTCCCGAATTCCAAGCTCCATGTAACCCACCCGCGTGACACCAACCTCAACCATTTCGCTGGCGAACGCGACGTTGGTCCAGTCTGCCATTACCAGCACTTCCCAGCACTTCCCAGGTGTTGTCCATACACCTGGATTTCTTTCATTGAGCACTTTTCGGAACAGTCTGTTTTCACACAGTCTGCCCAACGTTCAGGTTGCAGAGCAGCCGCAAGGTATTTTATCCACTTCCCTCCCAAGCTCACATTCCAAACTATCCCCCCTTGTCATACCAAGCACCTATCTCTCTCTCTTCATTGGACACCCAAACTCCCCCATCCACATCAGCCCACAAGGCCGATCCTTTCTTCCCACTTACTGCAAATATCCACCGCAGCGCAGTCTCTCCACGATCACACGGTACCCAACAACACTGGTAAAATGAGCAAGATTGTGACGCAACTTCCTTTCTTCTTGGAAAGTCATCTGACAACCACATAGCCCAAACCAAAGACACCACCTTACACAAATGCAGAACTCTCACAGGTTTTGTCGGCCACAGAGGCAGATGGTTGGCATCCGACGAACCGTACCCGATTATCACCGCTGCCATTCTTTGGGGGCACGAGGTCCAAGTCATTCTGGTACACACAGACAACCACACTGCTATTGACATCATAAAACAGGCTCGCTCCTAATCACTCAACACCACCAAACCCTTAACAAAACCCCCTTCATCATAAATACTTCTCATTATCCAAATAAACTATCTTGTTCTACCTCAAATTGGCATGGACCTTGTTAGTGACCACCAAGTAGAGCATGTTTTGTGATAACTGAAGAAACCCATAAAAATTAAACTGCAGTTTTTTCCAACTGGAATTAATATTATAGGCTACTAATGGTAAGCTATAGTAGCCTTTACTATTATCTGAAATTATAATACATTTAAAAACATTCGCACTAATCAAAACCCAAGTGGTGCAGGCTAATATCAGAAAATGTTTTTATTAGTGAAACAGCTGAATCTCTCTCTCTCTGAATAAACTATCTGTAAGCAAATTATCCAAATAAAGTGTGCCCTGCAAATATAGTATCATACTAGCAATATTTTTATCAAATGTTATAATATTTATTAATACACTCAAAATACCAGGATGTGGATATATTTTGTTTATGAAATGGTCAGAAATACTAAGAAAATGCATATTTTTATTAAAATATTCCGTTCCTGCTGGAGGCTGAGAGCTGCTTCCTCTTTCTGCATTCTGTTTTCACAGGATCTCGTTAACTTCCTCTGGTCTTGTTCTGTGGCGTCTCTGTGACAACCAGCAAACATGACAGAAGAAGAAGTACATGCAACTCTTTTCTCCACCAAACCACACTGACTCTGTTCACACAAACTGCACTGCAAGATATGAACACGACTCTGAGAGAAAACCAGTCAGCAGGCAGGAGGTGACATTTCAGACAAGGTGTTTAAATAATAAATAAATGATGAGATGAAGTTTCTACACTTCGATCAGAGAAACAAAGAAAAAGAAGTTTTCCTGAAACAGTTGGATCAGAATATCCTGATCCAGCAGTTATTGATCAGGAGGAGGAGGAAACATAATCAAAGATGGCTCCTCTGAGAGACAAGATCCTAAATGACAGTCGAGTGGAGACTCTGCTCAGGAGACAATCTCTGACTGAAGGAACAGGAAGGTTTTTATCTGGGATTGAGGATATAAAAGGAGTTCACATGCAGCTGCTTTGTAGAGACAGAGCTCTGTGATCATCAGAGTGACCATTAATTCAGTGAAACTTTATTGCTCACAGAATTTGGTATAAAAAAATGACATTTACATTGTTAATTAAAAAATACATTGAAATAAAAACATGTACTGAGTATTAACAGGCTACTCTGCAGATTAATATTTTACAGCTACAACATGAAGCATTGATATAAAATAAACTGTCAACATTATGTAAATAAGATACACTTACCTAAGACTTGTGTACTTTGACTTTAGTAACATTTTGAAAGCAGTTTTAATTTGCTAATATTGTGTTTTAAAAGCCAGATTAAATTTTAAGACTCCATGGTCCGTGCACAAAGTATAATTATTCTGCAGTTGTTCACATTGTTTGATGAAAAATTTTAGTTTAGGGGGTATTTCGCACACCACCTGTCTGTGAAACATCTTCCTCCTTGTCTCCAGCTGTGTGACCTGCAGAGCAGAAACAGGCTAAACGGTTAAATCAGCAAGTCAACCCAGGGTTTCCCAATCCAGTCCAGAGCACGTTCACAAAAAAAGAGGCGATGTTAGCAGCAGCTGACCAATCACAGACATGAACAAGTTCACTGGCAGCGGAGCGTCAAATTTTACATTTAGCTGACGCTTTTATCCAAAGCGACTTACAATTGCTATACATGTCAGAGGTCGCACGCTCTGGAGCAACTAGGGGTTAAGTGTCTTGGTGGATGGATCACAGTGGGAATCGAACCCAGGTCTCCCACACCAAAGGCAAGCATCTTATCGCCTTCACCACCCCCTTTTGCAAAAAAAGAGCACTGAAAGCCAACAGCAGGACGAGGCGCCGATCGTCTTTTCCACGCTGGGCGCTGAGCGTTTTTTTCTGGTCGTCGAGAGTTGAAAAATGTTAAATTTTGGGAATAAACGCTGCACTCGTCACTGTCACTTTTTACCCAGCTGTCCAATCACAGTAGAGGAGGCAAATAACACACCGTAGCAACGGTTACTATCCTGGAACGGGACTTCATCGAGCCTCAGCTATTGGTTTAAACAGTGGCCGTTCAGCGTAAGTTACCGTGACGATCTACCCCGGTAAGTGAACCACCGTCGTGGTACTGAAAACCCTGGTTTAACCCTGAAGTTACCTGGATAAGCTCAAATCCTGCTTCATGGTACAGGCCTGAGAGACAAAGAGACACTCTGAGCTCTACACACTCACCTGGATCTGTCAGACTGATGATGATGATGATGATGGGTTTAGGGCGTCTTCTGCACTCTCTGAGTCAGGAGTTGTTTCTGGTCTGTGTCTCCTTTGAATCATTTGATTGACCATAAAACCACCAACAGCAACAAGAAGAAGAGAAAGCAAACAAACAACTCCAACGTATCCCTCCCAGATGTTTCCAGCTGTGTGACCTGCAGAGCAGAAACAGGTGTGAGGTATCAGCTGTCAGCAGGTGGACAGAATGTCAGACATTATCTACTGCACTTTGATCACATGACTCGTAGCAGCTGTTTCCTCTAAAGTCTCATCAGCAACATCTTTCTAAAACACAAACATCTGATCTGTGATGTTTCTCAGCTCAAATACCAGGAAGCAGCTTCACCTGAGAGACAAAGAGACACTCTGAGCTCTACACGCTGACCTGAGAGACAAAGAGACACTCTGAGCTCTACACGCTGACCTGAGAGACAAAGAGACACTCTGAGCTCTACACGCTCACCTGTCACTGTCAGCCTGATGATGCTGATGGACTCAAATACGTCTCTCTTTCTGCCTCTCGAGTTTTTCCCTACAATCAAACACTCATATGTTCCAGTGTCTTGATGTTGACGTTCTTCAGAATCACAGAAACGTCTCCGTTCTTCATCTCTGGATCTTGAAGCTCCACTCGACCATAAATATGGGTGCTGGATTTCTTCATATGAGCGGCCGTTACTGAATAAGAAGACAAAACCATCATCTGGCTTCAGGTCAGTTCTGCTCCACTTATCACTAGATGTCAGCACCTCCGTGACTCTGACACTGAAGAGTGGCATTCTCTCCAGGCTTCACCTTCACCTCCTGTGTCTCTGAACAGAAAGAGAAAAGCCTCCAGTCAGGACTTGTAATGTTTCCTTTTGTTCAAACATCTTTTGATGGAAGCAGCAGAGATCAGGTCTCTATAAAACAGCACATGTGAACTCAGCAGCATTTCAAACCCTGTTCTCAGACAACTTGAGTCCCAGCTGCAGAAAGGAGAGACTAACTCCTCTGCTGCAGCTGCACGCTGACTTCATGTTGCTCATTTCTACAGCTGTCAGTCAAGTCGTCCTCCGCACCATCAGACAGGAGACATTTTACTTTCATCTGCTTTCTGCTTGGGACTGTCGAGGAAATTTGTATATTGCTGGAGAGAGATGAAGCAAAAAACTGAGTAACAACAAATTGAGAAGTTATTAATAAAAAGAGAATAAACAGAGGGGCCAGACCCACAGTCGCCATATGGCGGGGCAAGGGTGAAGAACCCGGCCCTGCGCCTGGGACAGCAGGTCTCTTCTCAGAGGGACCCGACACGGCGGGCCGTCCAGGAGCGACATGATGTCCGAGAACCACACCCGGGTTGGCCAGAACGGGGCTACGAGCAGTAGGCCGACATTGTCCTGGCGGACCCACTCCAGAACCCCGGGAGCAGAGCGACTGGGGAAAAAGCGTACAAATGTAGCCTCGGCCACGAATGTACCATGGCGTCCAGACCCAACGGGGCTGGAGGAACGAGAGAAACCATAGCGGGCAGTGCGTAGTCTCTTGAGACGCAAACAGATCCACATCTATGGGGCCGAACTCTTCGCACAAGAGCTCCACCACTTCGGGGTGAAGTCTCCATTCCCCAAGCCTCAGCCCCTGCCTCGACAGCAGGTCTGCTCCCTGATTCTGCGTCCCCGGGAGATACATCGCCCTGAGCGATAGTAACATCTGCTGGGACCACAGGAGGATCTGACGCACCAGTCTGTCCAGAGGGCGCGAGCGCAGACGCCCTGGTGATTCAGATAGGCCACCACCGCTGTGTTGTTCTCTTCGGAACGAACCAGGACGTGGTGGCCTTGGAGATCGGGCAGGAAACTCCTTAGAGCCTGGAACACCGCCAACATCTCGAGACAGTTGATATGCCACTCGGATTGATGCACCTGCCAGGATCCCCTTGCAAAGCGGCCGTCCTTGACCGCGCCCCAGCCCGTGAGGGAGGCGTCTGTTGAAATAACCAGCCGGCGACAAGACCCTCCCAGCACGGGCCCCTGGGACAGGAACCAAGTTTCCTTCCAAAATGATAGGGAACGAAGACACTTGTGCGTAACCCAAATCAGACGGAGAGGATTTCCCCTCGGGGAAAAACCCTTGTTCCTTAGCCACCACTGGTTGAAAGTGTTTCATAGTGATGGCGTGGCCTAACTTCACCCCTTTCACGGCAGCCAATATGGTGTCGACACGTGCCGGAGACAATTGTGCCCGCATCGTTGTCGAATCCCATACAACCCCTAGGAACGTAGTCCGTTGGGTGGACGCCAGCACGCTCTTCTTTGCGTTGAGCCAGAACGACATCTCGATGCCGAACCGCCAACTCTCGAGACTGGGCTAGGATGAGCCAGTCATCGATGAAGTTGAAATCCGGATGCCCTGGAGCCTCAGCGGGGCCAGTGCTGCATCCATACACTTGGTGAATGTGCGAGGGGAAGTGCCAGGCCGAATGGAAGAACCCGATACTGGTAAGCCACACCCCCGAAGGCAAACCTCAGGAACTTCCTGTGAGAAGGACGGATGGAGACCTGGAAATAGGCGTCTTTTAGATCTATCGTGACGAACCAATCCTCAGATTGGATGTGCGTCATGACGGCGGGGATGATGAGCATCTTGAACCTGAATCTCCTCAGAGACCGGTTAGAACCCGCAGATCCAAAATAGGGCACGCAGCCCTCCGTCCTTCTTGGGGACTATGAAGTACCGGCTGTAGAACCGGCGTCTCTGTCTGGGGGGGAGACACGTTCCACGGCCCCTTTCCTCAGCAGAGTACGAACTTCCTTTCCCAACACCGGACCTTGCTCCAGGCAGACCACAGTCCAAACCACCCCCTCTCTTCTGTTGAATTTGGAGGGCGGGTTTTGAACTGTAGTCGATACCCATCTATGGCAGTGCGCAGGACCCACGGAGAAATGTTCGTCAGGCTCCGCCAAGCCTCTGCAAAGTCTGCCAACGGAACCAGCCCCTCGGGGCTGGTGGTCGGTGTCTCGTGTGGTCTTCTGGTGGACCCCTGAAGCCCCAGAACGGCAGGGGGGAGCCGCCAAAGATCCACGGTGAGTGAGTCGGGACACCGCCTGACCGCAGACCCTCGGGGCAGGCAGTATGGCGTGGACTCGATGGTGGCAGGTGCGTCCTGAACGTGTGAACGGCGGGATAACATCACCTGTTGCCACGGCGGAGGGGACCTCGGTCGGCCTCGGTCGGCCCGCGCCACGGGGTGTACACATCCGGCCATCCTCGGAAAAGAGAGCCATGCTGTACCTCAGTACCCGCACAGAAAGGGCTTCGCAACGGGCGCAGGCAGCCCCCTCGAGAGCTGCCCGGGCGTGCTCCATCCCCAAACATGAGACACACATCTCATGAGAATCTCCATCCGTGATGTACCGAGGGCAAGAAAAAAAAACACACCTTCTGTACATCTGGTTGCCGGTCATGCTGGTAGACTTCTTCTTCAGGTAAGACATACTGCTCGTAGGACTGGAGCTTTCTTCAAACAACATACAAAGCGCCTGCTGAATAGAAAAAAGCTAATGATGAGTGTGTACAGGTGTGCTTTATACTCCTCCGGCTATTCCGTCACACCTTACCGTTCTAGCAACAAGCCAATAGGATTGGAGTGATTTCATTCACGTTCAGACCTGCTTCGCCGAGTTCCCTCGAAGGGGAACTGTAGATACAGAGATCTTCTTCAGACAGAAACTGTTTTGCAGCATGGCACGATAGTTCAGAAACTGAAACATGAAAATGCACATTCTGTAAATATGGTGAATAAAAAGAGTTTTTCTGTGTCTTTAAATACATAGAAAATATTTGGTTTGCAAAAAAAACCATTAATATTGTTATAAGTTTGGTTTGGAAGAAAAACCTGCTACTTTTTCATTTGCACACATCCCCTAAAGCTTGGTATGTAGTTTAAAGGTATTATTCAGACCTATTTTATTTCAGCTCCTTGAACATTTGGTGAAAGTAGAGTCACAACACTTCATACATGTATTATGAATTCTCTACTGACCCTAAGACTTTGGTAAACCCATTTCAAGGACCAAAAGAATTTGTCCTCATGAGTAATGTTTTCACAAGAGATTTGAAGGATTTCAAAAATCGGACTTACATTTTTCACCTTTAGAGAAAATGTTCTCTCTCTTTAAAACAAAGCTCTGGGTCAAGTGTTGAGCTCATTATACAGACAGCACACTTTGATATAAAACACATTGTATGAATAATGAAAATGCACTTAAACCTCAAACAGGAGGTTTTACACATTTCTCAAAGATCATTGAACAGAAGATAATTGCATAATAACCCATAATTAATCAATCATCTACCTGCTCATCACTTTTCCTTTCAAACCATTATTTTCTGATACCTGTCAATTTCTAGATTTTGTTTAAAATAATAAAATAATGGGAAATATCTTTATCTTGTTAAATACATCTTTATGTGAAGAAATGAAGTGTGTGTTGTATTTTAAAGAAGGATGGTTCACCATTTTGTTGTAGTTTACACAAAATATGTATTTATGGTCATTTAGGTAATTAGATATTTGTTTAAAGTTACTTGATATTATTTATTAGCCGTTGTTATGAGAGCTTAGTTTATTATCAGATCAACAAATGTCAACGGGCTAGACTTTTAATGAAGATGTTAAAATGATTAAAGAGTCCCGGCCTACAAAAAAATAAGTGAACACAAAGAAAATATGTCGGATATTAAAGTAAATTGCTCAAAAGATGAACATCTAGAATTTCACGTGGAGAATCTTATTAACAATATATGGTCATTAAACGTTAGAAGGCACAGATCAAAATATCTCTAGACTGTAAATGGTGAAGGACTAATGAGTAGTGTTGTAGTCAAGAGCGCCCAAACCGAGACCAAGTCAAGACCAGCTCCCCACATTACATGACGAGATCTCAAACTGATCTGAAAGATCCACATTCCCATAAAAACACCCACATTCAAACACTAAGAGCTGAAATCATTAACTTCTTTATTCAACACTCCTTTTCCATCTTTCCCATCGTGGGGAGGGGGGACAGTCGTTAAGGGGAACATCACATTTTTAATTATTGGTTGCATTCGAAGCAAAATGTTTTACATCCAATCAAAGTTAGGATGTTAACAAATAAATAAACAAGCAATTTATTGATATTCCTAAAGTTATAGTCTTCACTTGTCTTCAAATAAAATCCCGAGTCCTCAATGTCTCGAGGCCGAGACAACACCGAGTGGAAGTGCGAAGTCCAAACTATCCCCCTGTGTCATACCAAGCACCTATCTCTTTCTCTTCATTGGACACCCAAACTCCCCCATCCACATCATCCCACAAGGCCGATCCTTTCTTTCCCACTTACTGCAAATATCCACCGCAGCGCAGTCTCTCCACGATCACACGGTACCCAACAACACTGGTAAAATGAGCAAGATTGTGACGCAACTTCCTTTCTTCTTGGAAAGTCATCCGACAACCACATAGCCCAAACCAAAGACACCACCTTACACCAATGCAGAACTCTCACAGGTTTTGTCGGCCACAGAGGCAGATGGTTGGCATCCGACGAACCGTACCCGATTATCACCGCTGCCATTCTTTGGGGGCACGAGGTCCAAGTCATTCTGGTACACACAGACAACCACACTGCTATTGACATCATAAACAGGCTCGCTCCTAATCACTCAACACCACCAAACCCTTAACAAAACCCCCTTCATCATAAATACTTCTCATTATCCAAATAAACTATCTTGTTCTACCTCAAATTGGCATGGACCTTGTTAGTGACCACCAAGTAGAGCATGTTTTGTGCACAATAATAACTGAAGAAACCCACAAAAATTAAACTGCAGTTTTTTCCAACTGGAATTAATATTATAGGCTACTAATGGTAAGCTATAGTAGCCTTTACTATTATCTGAAATTATAATACATTTAAAAACATTCGCACTAATCAAACCTTAACCCAAGTGGTGCAGGCTAATATCAGAAAATGTTTTTATTAGTGAAACAGCTGAATCTCTCTCTCTCTGAATAAACTATCTGTAAGCAAATTATCCAAATAAAGTGTGCCCTGCAAATATAGCATCATACTAGCAATATTTTTATCAAATGTTATAATATTTATTAATACACTCAAAATACCAGGATGTGGATATTTTGTTTATGAAATGGTCAGAAATACTAAGAAAATGCATATTTTTATTAAAATATTCCGTTCCTGCTGGAGGCTGAGAGCTGCTTCCTCTTTCTGCATTCTGTTTTCACAGGATCTCGTTAACTTCCTCTGGTCTTGTTCTGTGGCGTCTCTGTGACAACCAGCAAACATGACAGAAGAAGAAGTACATGCAACTCTTTTTCTCCACCAAACCACACTGACCCTGTTCACACAAACTGCACTGCAAGATATGAACACGACTCTGAGAGAAAACCAGTCAGCAGGCAGAAGGTGACATTTCAGACAAGGTGTTTAAATAATAAATAAATAATGAGATGAAGTTTCTACACTTCGATCAGAGAAACAAAGAAAAAGAAGTTTTCCTGAAACAGTTGGATCAGAATATCCTGATCCAGCAGTTATTGATCAGGAGGAGGAAACATAATCAAAGATGGCTCCTCTGAGAGACACAACATCCTAAATGACAGTCGAGTGGAGACTCTGCTCAGGAGACAATCGCTGACTGAAGGAACAGGAAGGTTTTTATCTGGGATTGAGGATATAAAAGGAGTTCACATGCAGCTGCTTTGTAGAGACAGAGAACTGTGATCATCAGAATGACCATTAATTCAGTGAAACTTTATTGGTCACAGAATTTGGTACAAAAAATTAAATTTACATTGTTAATTAAAAAATACACTGAAATAAAAACATGTACAGAGTATTAACAGGCTACTCTGCAGATTAATGTTTTACAGCTACAACATGAAGCATTGATATAAAATAAACTGTCAACATTATGTAAATACTTGACTTTAGTAACATTTTGAAAGCAGTTTTAATTTGCTTATATTGTGTTTTAAAAGCCAGATTAAATTTTAAGACTCCATGGTCCATGCACAAAGTATAATTATTCTGCAGTTGTTCACATTGTTTGATGAAAAATTTTAGTTTAGGGGGTATTTCAGCTGTTTTCATCAAACAATGTGAACAACTGCAGATGAATTATACTTCGTGCACGGACCCTCCATCTTACCTTCTTTTCTTTTGAGACAAAGTCAACAAACTTAAACACAAACACAATAAAGAACTATTCACATTTCTGATCAATTCATAAGTGCTTCATATACAAACAGTAAGTACAGGGATGGGCAAAGATACATCAAACTGTATTTAAAAATAAAATAACAAATACCCTCATTTTAAGTGAGAGAGATGCACTGCAAGCTAAAAACAGATGGGGCTTGTTAAAAGTGCAAGACAAAATCACGATACGCCAAAGAGTGAAAGTAGAAGTACAGGTGAGAACCGGCCCACTTCAAGCTCTGTTTGAGTTTAAAGTCACTTTCACCAATTACATAACCATGACTATTGAGTAGAGGTACTATATCAGCTTAATGAACAGGTCAGAGTAAAATTAAATGAGCTGACCCACACTGGGACGTTGCACTGAGAGCAGCTGAGCAGAAATAGAGGATGAAGAAAAGTATTCTGAGGGAACACAAATGTAGTCCTCAAAAATATTCTCGTTGACCATATAAATAAAAATGTGCAATATCCTATTTTGAATTTCAAATAAGTTTAAAGTTTAAAGTTTAATACTACTCATCCCTGAGTACATATATACATAGTTATGTTATTTAAGCTCCATCCAGGAAAGCTGAGCAGGCACACGTGCATACGGCTGGTTATCTGAGGCATAAACATTATTACAGAATTTTCTCTTGAATTATGCTCTGTGCATCCTTTATGTTTTCTAAAGATCATAAAACAAACATCAACAACAGCGAGCACACCACCTGTCTGTGAAACATCTTCCTCCTTGCTTCCTCCCTCCTTGTCTCCAGCTGTGTGACCTGCAGAGCAGAGACAGGCTAAACGGTTAAATCTGTAGCGTCTTTTTTCAGTTCATTGCAAGGGGAGCGCCGCATTTTTACAACATGGTAAAAACGCCAGCAAGGTGACGAGGCGTTGAGCATCTTTTCCGACTTGTGGTGACATTTTTACATTCAGTGAAATTAGGTAGCCTACTTGCAGCGCATCACCTCCATGGATATTATGTATCCCAGCAACCTAAGGCCCTATGTCCACCAAAGCGTCTTTTATCAGTTCATAGCAATGAGAGCGCTGCGTTTTTACAAGCTGGTAAAAAAAGCCAACAGCATGACGAGGCACTGATCGTCTTTTCCACGCTGGGCGGGTTGAAAAATGACAGGCCTGAGAGACAAAGAGACACTCTGAGCTCTACACACTCACCTGGATCATGTCAGACTGATGATGATGATGATGGGTTTAGGGCGTCTTCTGCACTCTCTGAGTCAGGAGTTGTTTCTGGTCTGTGTCTCCTTTGAATCATTTGATTGACCATAAAACCACCAACAGCAACAAGAAGAAGAGAAAGCAAACAAACAACTCCAACGTATCCCTCCCAGATGTGTCCAGCTGTGTGACCTGCAGAGCAGAAACAGGTGTGAGGTATCAGCTGTCAGCAGGTGACAGAATGTCAGACATTATCTACTGCACTTTGACCACATGACTCGTAGCAGCTGTTTCCTCTAAAGTCTCATCAGCAACATCTTTCTAAAACACAAACATCTGATCTGTGATGTTTCTCAGCTCAACTACCAGGAAGCAGCTTCACCTGAGAGACAAAGAGACAAAGAGACACTCTGAGCTCTACACACTCACCTGAGAGACAAAGAGACACTCTGAGCTCTACACGCTCACCTGAGAGACAAAGAGACACTCTGAGCTCTACACGCTCACCTGAGAGACAAAGAGACACTCTGAGCTCTACACACTCACCTGTCACTGTCAGCTCGATGATGCTGATGGACTCAAATACGTCTCTCTTTCTGTCTCTTGAGTTTTTCCCTACAATCAAACACTCATATGTTCCAGTGTCGTTGATGTTGACGTTCTTCAGAATCACAGAAGCGTCTCCGTTCTTCATCTCTGGATCTTGAAGCTCCACTCGACCATAAAAATATGGGTGCTGGATTTCTTCATATGAGCGGTCGTTACTGAATAAGAAGACAAAACCATCATCTGGCTTCAGGTCAGTTCTGCTCCACTCTATCAGTGAGATGTCAGCACCTCCGTGACTCTGACACTGAAGAGTGGCGTTCTCTCCAGTCTTCACCTTCAGCTCCTGTGTCTCTGAACAGAAAGAGAAAAGCCTCCAGTCAGGACTTGTAATGTTTCCTGTTGTTCAAACATCTTTTGATGGAAGCAGCAGAGATCAGGTCTCTATAAAACAGCACATGTGAACTCAGCAGCATTTCAAACCCTGTTCTCAGACAACTTGAGTCCCAGCTGCAGAAAGGAGAGACTAACTCCTCTGCTGCAGCTGCACGCTGACTTCATGTTGCTCATTTCTACAGCTGTCAGTCAAGTCGTCCTCCGCACCATCAGACAGGAGACATTTTACTTTCATCTGCTTTCTGCTTGGGACTGTCGAGGAAATTTGTATATTGCTGGAGAGAGATGAAGCAAAAAACTGAGTAACAACAAATCGAGAAGTTATTAATAAAAAGAGAATAAACAGAGCAGTACATTACCACAGAGTCAGCTGGTCTAGAGACCTGCCTATAGGGCAGCTTCATTAAGTATAGAACGCTGACGAGCTTTAGCTGTTTTTGCAGAACATTGACATTGTTGAGTTATGAACAAGCAGGAGATCAAACATATCCAGCAGCCTACAGAGTCAAATTCTAAAGTGGTAAACGTATATTTGAATCAATAATATGAATATATTGTGAATAGAATTTAAAATATGAGTTACAACAACTATATAATTATAATAATAAGTTATCAAGTAGTTGCTGTGTAAACTGTACGAACTACAATCCCCTGAAGTTGTGGAACACGCAGCCACGTCAACTCGATGTTTATATTAATATCTCTGCGATTACGCAGCACATAAATATGGTTCAGATATTTCCTTAACCGATAGATTCTTTGTCTGTGACTCACACAGTGAGCTAAGAGGAAGAAAATATGGCCTTTCATCTTTCGTAATTGGTGGGTTGTCCTGTCCGTCTGTCTATTTTGTGTGAAACTAACCAATGGAGACTCTAAAAATCTCTAAGGACCCCCCCATCACCTCACGGAAGAAAATACTGAGTTGACAGAGAGAGAGAGAGTCTGCTAAGGAAAACGTCCACAATAAAAATATATACAGGAGAGGAAAAAGAATAAGAGACAAGCAGAGAAAATGGTGAAGAAGTACACATTTAGGGAAAACTGTTTTTAACTAAGTGCTAAGCTAAATGTGACCATCTTGGCTAAAATATGCTGCATCTGTTCTGATTTGTGTTTCAGTAAGTTAATCATGAACTTTGACAAACTGGCTGTCCCTTTAGTAAAGGTTTATTCTGTGTAAAAGTTATGTTCTTGTTTAAAAGTGAGATTCACTTATAAATAATAAAAGCTGTTCTATGTGATCTCCTTTTGATAACTTAAACTATTCTCACAATTTGTTGGTTGTTGATGATCAATGTGTTTTGACTTTTGGCTATTTTATCATAATGTTCTGCACAGAGGACACTTTGTCTTTCATGTCATTTTATTTATTTATATTTGTGAATGTAAAGTTGCTGGAGTTTTTGAAATGGAAGAGAGAGTTTCCCCACAGCTCAGGTGTGATTCGCTGCTGTTTGGGATGGACGGGACAGGTAGCACACATGAAAAACTGTAGATACAGAGATCTTCTCTGGACAGAAAATGCACATTCTGTAAATATGGTGAATAAAAAGAGTTCAGAGTTTTTCTGTGTCTGTAAATACATATAAAATATTTGGTTTGCAAAAAAAAACATTAATATTGTTATAAGTTTGGTTTGGAAGGAAAACCTGCTACTTTTTCATTTGCACACATCCCCTAAAGCTTGGTATGTAGTTTAAAGGTATTATTCAGACCTATTTTATTTCAGCTCAGTCTCAACACTTCATACATGTATTATGAATTCTCTACTGACCCTAAGACTTTGGTAAACCCATTTCAAGGACCAAAAGAATTTGTCCTCATGAGTAATGTTTTCACAAGAGATTTGAAGGATTTAAAAAATCGGACTTACATTTTCACCTTTAGAGAAAAGGTTCTCTCTCTTTAAAACAAAGCTCTGGGTCAAGTGTTGAGCTCATTATACAGACAGCACACTTTGATATAAAACACATTGTATGAATAATGAAAATGCCCTTAAATCTCAAACAGGAGGTTTTATACATTTCTCAAAGATCATTGAACAGAAGATAATAATAACCCATAATTAATCAATCATCTACCTGCTCATCACTTTTCCTTTCAAACCATTATTTTCTGATACCTGTCGTTTATAGATTTTGTTTAAAATAATAAAATAATGGGAAATATCTTTATCTTGTTAAATACATCTTTATGTGAAGAAATGAAGTGTGTGTTGTATTTTAAAGAAGGATGGTTCACCATTTTGTTGTAGTTTACACAAAATATGTATTTTTGGTCATTTAGGTAATTAGATATTTGTTTAAAGTTACTTGATATTATTTATTAGCCGTTGTTATGAGAGCTTAGTTTATTATCAGATCAACAAATGTCAACGGGCTAGACTTTTAATGAAGATGTTAAAATGATTAAAGAGTCCCGGCCTACAAATTTCACGTGGAGAATCTCATTAACTCAGTAGATCTCATTAGAAGGCACAGATCAAAATATCTCTAGACTGTAAATGTTGAAGGACTAATGAGTAGTGTTGTAGTCAAGAGCGCCCAAACCGAGACCAAGTCAAGACCAAGACCAGTTCCCCACATTACATGACGAGATCTCAAACTGATCTGAAAGATTCACATTCCCATAAAAACACCCACATTCAAACACTAAGAGCTGAAATCATTAACTTTATTAATGATTACTTTATTCAACACTCCTTTTCCATCTTTCCCATCGTGGGGAGGGGGGACAGTCGTTAACGGGAACAACACATTTTTAATTATTGGTTGCATTCGAAGCAAAATGTTTTACATCCAATCAAAGTTAGGATGTTAACAAATAAATAAACAAGCAATTTATTGATATTCCTAAAGTTATAGTCTTCACTTGTCTTCAAATAAAATCCCGAGTCCTCAATGTCTCGAGGCTGAGACAAGACCAAGTCAAAGTGCAGTCGAGTCCGAGACCAAGAACATCAAAAAGTGGTCTTAAGACCGGTCTCGAGTACTACAACACTACTAATAAGATTGTACATATTTTAATGTGAATATATATTATTTTCGCTCGCAAAAGTCATAAAGTCAGAGTTAAAAGTTAAAACTCAGCCTAGGCGGTCAGCAGGTTCCAGTCTAATTCCAGCGTGTGACCGGCTGCTCTTGAAGTCAGGACTGCTGTCTGTCTGTGCTGCCTTCACTGTAACTCTGTCCTGTCTATGTTTGTCTTCTGATGTCTGAGTTTCTGCTTGTTCTTTAAATGCTGCTAAAGCACATGGCACACACACTCCTCTTACCTTGACACAGAACAAAGATCCATGAACAGGAGAACAAAGCCACGAATGATGTTAATGATACAGCCATGACCGCAGAGCTGCTGCAGCTGATAAACCTGAAGCCAGACTGAGTTCTTCTTCCTGGTGTGTAGGTTTTGTTCTCAATGGACCCGCCCATATGTTATCAGAAGTGTAGTCCAGAAAGCAGGTTTACAGACAGCTCTGAGTTTGTTACTCCTGAGAAGAGGGAAATTCTGCATTTCCAGTTCCAGAAAGAGCAACTTTAACTCCTGTGACAGCCCGCTGTAGTGAGGGAGGAGACACTCACACACTGGGAGCTGATCAAATCAATGAAATGTGTTAGCATAAAAACAAGTGAAGGTTTATTACTGCTGGATTAACTCTGTTCACTTGTGTGGCTCTGGGTTCAAATCCCAGTCATGACAAGTGATTTCACATTTTTGGCGGGGACTAAAAGTATCTGCTACATGAGTAAATGTACTCTGTGTGCTACATTAAATTCTCCATCTCCAGTCTTTTCTTGAACTCTTTTGAAACATATTTTATTCAACAACGAAAACCTGTCCAAGGAAATATCTCAGATGGCCAGCATTACCACAACTACAGGAACATATCATATTAATTCATTTGAACGAGGACACATGAAGTATAAATGGTCAGATTTACATCTCTGTACATTCTGCTCACATACAATACAAAAAACAGTTTTACTGTTGGGTCTTAAACATTAAAAAAAAAGTCCAGAACTTGTCTTCTGGACTTTTTCTCCCGTGACTCCGTTCACAGCAGCAGCTGCGCCGCATGTCGAGGAGACGTGTTGATGACGTAGCCTTTCAAAAAAAAACCCTACTTGGTAGCTAACAAATGACATCTGATGTGTTTACTGTCGCATTACCTGGTACATGCTTGTCAAATATCCACCGAGTTAAGACTTGATAACTTGATAACGTGATAACTAAATGTTTCTCTAAAAATTGGTACATTATGTCGCCTAATATAACTGGGCGGCCCTTAATATACCTGGGCGGCCTCTAATATAACTGGGCGGCACGCTAAAGTAAAGTGTATGTGGGGGAAACACTGACTGAACCGTTTTTCTTTTCACAAGCCAGGATTATCTGGGCAAAGGAGAAGTGCTCACTAACACAGATTTTGACAGATTTGTGAACAATATTTGAGAGAAATTGCCCTTCTGTAGAGAGAAAGTCTTTGATCTTTGAGTTCAGCTCATGATGAATGGGGGCAAAAACAAAAGTGTTGTGTTTATTTGTTTATTTATTTCCAACAAAAGCAAATGCAGCTAAAGGCATTTATTTCTTCCTAGCTTTGTCACTCTCCACATGTCACACTGAGGTTTGTTTGTTTTTTGTCCACTTGGGGGCAGCGTTGGTTTGTACTTCTTCCCTGTTTTGTTGTGTTTTTTGCTGCTTGTTTGTTGGTGTTTCTGCAGAGTGTCCTCTTTTTATCCTTGGAGAAATGGAGCTGGAAAAAGTCCACTGGTGAGCGTGTTGAATGTGTGTTCACCTGGGCTCCTGGTGATCTGCAGGACATGAACCTACTGGCTTGTGGGACAGCATCAAGATCACTTTCAGTTTTCCAGGGTTCAGAGCTGTGGTGTGGCTGTCCTGACGGGGCTCGTGGAGATCTTGACCTGGTTTGATTCCCCCTCCCACGCCTCCTCCGTGCAGGCCTGCGTGTCGTTGTTACTGCGGTTTCAGATGATCCAGGCTGATCATGACAACAACACATGTAACAAGATTATTAAAAATTCATTGTCATTAAGCAACACAAGTAAATAAGTAAAAATGTCTTGTAATGATTAAAATAATTAATTCAGTATTCCCCAAGTTAAAACCATTATTAATTAATAATACTAAAAAAAGTTAGTGTCAGGATTTCACACTTACCTCCGACCCGACGATAGAAGTGTGAACAGTTCGTGTTGGGGGTGGGTGGGATCCTTGATAGGGGGCAGCTCTCCTGTGGACTGTGATGGGAGATGCTCTGCAGGGAGGGTAGTGGAGTCACCACTTTCTGCAGGTGATGCAGCTGGTCAGGATCCTCTCAACAGCGCGCCTGTAGAACCTGCTGAGGATCTTAGGTGACATACCAAACTTCCTCAGTCTCCTCAGGAAGTGCAGCCGCTGTTGAGCCTTCTTAACCAGCTGTGTGGCGTTCAGTGTCCAAGTGAGGTTCTCGCTGATGTGAAAGCCCAGATATTTAAAACTCGCTCTACCTCAAGTGAACAGTAGCTGACGAGGTCTCCTCTCCCTCCTCATGTCCACTGTTGCCTCCTTCGTCTTGTCAGTATTAAAGGTGAGGTTGTTGTCCTCGCACCACGCCACCAGGCTGGCCACCTCCCTCCTGTAGGCCGCTTCGTCCTTGCCAGTGATGCGTCCTATCACTGCGGTGTCGTCCGAACTTCAGTATGATGTTGTCCTTGTGGGAGGCAACACAGTCATGAGTGAACAGGGTGTAGAGGATGGGGCTGAGGACGCATCAAGGTGGAGCGTCAATGTTTGTTATAAGTTTCCCCACATTCTTATAATTTAAACATATTACAACAGTTATTACACACATATAAGCTTTACTTTAACGTAGTAGAAGTGGGCAATATGGAATTTGTTTGGCAATATTGGTACCAGCAGGCCCTTTGGTGATCATGATTTAATGATATTTTATTATTATTTATATAACAGATTTCATTACCTATTTGAAAAAACACAGTTTGGAAGAGCAATGAGAATTGATTGTATCCCCAAAATGAAATTAAACCAATAACTTAAAAAATATATATATATATCATTCAGTCTATTAAAATGACTAAGATTCCCCAAGTTAAAACCATTATTAATTAATGATACTAAAAAAAGTTAGTGGCATGATGCAGTGTTTCCCACAGGATTTTAAGAGACTATGTACATTAAAGTTAAATCAATAAATTGGTGCAAAATTAAGAGGCTATCTATGAAGATCTTTGTACGCTTGTAAAGAATGTTGTGCTCTGATAAACTACTAATCATAAACCTATTGTAGAGCTATAAATTGTGGTGAAACAGCAACAAAAGTCAACAAATGTGTCGCGGTGGCAGCCCGGCTGTCGGTGAGTGTCCTGTTTCTCCTTTCCCTCACATTCTGGTTTCTCCTGTGCCTCCTCTCTCTCTCTGTGTGTGTGCTCTCTCCCTCCCTGCTCCGGAGCCCGGCTGGCTACCCACACCTGCACCTCGTTTACCTCCATCCCCGGCCGCCGCACCTGCCAGCCATCAGCCTCATCACTGCCAGTATATCTACCCCGGCTTTCCACTCCACCCTCGCTCGATCGTCGCAGCTCTTGACCTGGTTCACTCACCTCTGCCTCCCAGCTCGGCCAGCCGGGCTCGCTCGCCTGCCTCCTCCTCTCGCCGCCTCCACGACACCCCCCCGGCTTCTCCACTCGCACCCCGCCTGGACCCCCGTCTCCGTGTCCTCACCTACCCGTCTGCCAGCCTCCCCCCCTAGCCTCCAGCCTTGTGCCCTCCGTTCCTCCAGCTTCTCGGTTCCCCGAGTCCTCGTCTGCCTCTCCCCCTCCTTCCACCTGCCCTCGCCTCGAGCCTGTTTTTTCCTCAATAAACCTCTTTTTCACCCTCAGCGTTGCGTTTGGGTCCGTTCTGTCTCCCACCGTTACAGAACGATCGAGCGACTATGGACCCAGCACGCTCCCCCTCTCCCCCCCCCTCGACCGACCCCACTCCGCTGGAAGTCATCCGCGCCGTCGCCTCCCAGGGAGCGGTCCTCGATCAGCATGCGGCCCGGCTCCAGTCAGTGTCCGATGCGGCGCTCTGCTCCCTGGGCGAGGAGGTTCGGCGTCTCAGTGCGCGGCTCCCCGACCCCTGCTCCACTCGCCCTCTGTCCCCCTCTCAGTCTCCTCCTTGTTCGCTCTCTGCTGATTTTGTCCCAAGCGTCCCAGTAGGCGCGTTCTCTCCCCGCGAGACACCCGTTTCCCAGCCTGATAAATTCTCTGGCGTTCTGGGCGCGTGTGACGGCTTCCTGGTTCAGTGCGCCCTGGTGTTCAAGAGGCAACCAGTGTCTTTCCAATCCGACGAGGCTAAGATCTGTTACATCGCTGGGTTACTCCGCGACCGGGCTTTGGCCTGGTACGCTGCCATCAGTGAGGGCCAGCCCCACGTTCTCTCCTCCTACTCCTCCTTTGTTGAGGAGATGCGGAGAGTCTTCGATCGCCCGGTGCGAGGGAGAGAGACGCCTGGTCGCCTCCTCTCCCTCCGCCAGGGTGATCGGAGCGTGGCGGAGTACTCGGTGGATTTCCGTATTCTGGCGGCCAACTCGGGTTGGAACAGTGAGGCGCTCCGGTGCGTGTTCCTGGACGGCCTCAATAATCGGATCAAAGACCTGCTGGCCGTTAGGGACGCCCCGGAGGGTCTCGATGCCTTGGTCGAGGTAGCCACCGACCTCGACAACCGCCTGCGGGAGAGAGAGAGGGAACGTGTCGCCCGCGCTTCCTCCTCCCGCTCCAGCCTCACACCGTCTCGGGCCTCTGTCCTGCCGCCCCCCGCGCCCCGATCGGCCATCCCGCCTGTGCTCCCTGCTCCCCCCACACTCTCAGCTCCACCGTCTCCTGAGCCCATGCAGCTAGGCCGAACTCACCTCTCCCGGAGGAACGCGAACGCCGCCGTCTCGCCGGGGAGTGCTTCTACTGCGGGAAGCCCGGTCACTTTTTGTCCACCTGCCCTGTTCGCCCAAAAGCACCTGCTCGCCAGTAGGGTTGGGACTACTGGCGAGCAGGGCCCCCTCCCCCAACCCCCGCGTCCTCCTCGATGCCTCCATCACCTGGGAGAGCATCACCCAGCCTCTCAAGGCCCTGATCGACTCGGGCGCGGACGAAACTTCCTAGATTACCAAATAGCTCGCCGCCTTAAGATCCCCCAGGTCCCCTTAGACACCCCCCTTCACGCCACGGGTCTAAACGGCCAGCCTCTCGCCATCGTCACCCACCGCACTCCTCAGTTATCTCTTCTCTCTTCCGGCAATCACCACGAGTCCCTCGCCTTCCACCTGATCTCTTCCCCTGCCGCCCCTCTGGTTCTTGGTCTCCCCTGGTTATCCTCCCATAACCCCTATATCGATTGGTCGCGGGGGAAGATCAGGAATTGGAGTACTTCTTGCCATTCCTCGTGCCTCCTGTCTGCCCGAGCCCCCGGTGATCCGGTTCCCCCGGTCTCTCCTCCGCTCCCTCCCGACCTGTCCGGGGTCCCCGATGTCTACCATGATCTGGCCCCGGTTTTTAGTAAGAACCTAGCCCTGTCACTACCCCCCCACCGCCCCTACGACTGCTCCATAGACCTCCTCCCGGACGCTCCCCTCCCGTCCAGTCACCTGTACAATCTGTCGCGACCGGAGAGGGAGTCTATGGAGCAGTACATTAAGGACTCCTTAGCCGCTGGCATCATTCGCCCTTCATCCTCCCCTCTTGGGGCGGTTTTTTTTTCATAGCTAAGAAAGACAAGACCCTCCGCCCTTGTATCGATTACCGGGGGCTCAACGCCATTACCGTTAAAAACAAGTATCCCCTCCCGCTCATGGATTCGGCCTTCGAATCCCTCTCCCGGTCCGCCATTTTTACCAAACTGGATTTGCGTAATGCCTATCATCTGGTGCGGATCCGGGAGGGGGATGAATGGAAAACCGCGTTTAACACCCCTCTCGGGCACTATGAGTACCTAGTCATGCCCTTTGGCCTTACCAACGCCCCCGCGGTTTTCCAAGCCCTGGTTAATGACGTTCTTCGCGACTTCCTCCACCGCTTTGTTTTCGTCTATCTTGACGATATCCTGATCTTCTCCCGCGACCCTGCCCAACACACTGAACACGTCCGTCTGGTCCTGCAGCGGCTTCTGGAGAACAGGCTCTTCGTCAAAGCAGAAAAATGTGAGTTTCACTCGCCTTCCGTCCAGTTCCTCGGTTTATTATTGAAAGGGGGCAGCTCCGCGCCGACCCCTCCAAGATCCAGGCGGTCGCGGACTGGCCTACCCCCACCTCCGTTAAGCAACTACAACGCTTCCTCGGTTTTGCAAACTTTTACCGCCGCTTTATACGCAATTTCAGCACCGTCGCCGCCCCCCTAACCCGCCTCACTTCCACCTCGGTCCCTTTTGTCTGGTCTCCAGAGGCCGCTGCAGCCTTCTCTCGCCTCAAGTCCCTGTTCACCTCCGCCCCCGTCCTCACCAACCCTGACCCCTCCCTTCAGTTCGTGGTCGAGGTGGACGCCTCGGACGTGGGCGTCGGCGCCTGCCTCTCCCAGCGCTCCCCCAAAGATAACAAACTGCACCCTTGCGCCTTCTTCTCCCGCCGTCTCACCCCCACCGAACGAAATTACACCGTGGGGGACCGAGAACTGCTGGCCGTTAAGCTGGCTTTAGAGGAATGGAGGCACTGGCTTGAGGGGGCTGAACTCCCTTTCCTCGTCCTGACCGATCATAAGAATCTCTCCTACATCCAAACTGCTAAAAGATTGAACTCCCGTCAAGCCCGGTGGGCCCTGTTTTTTGATAGGTTCAACTTCTCCCTCTCCTACCGTCCTGGATCCCGTAACACCAAGCCTGACGCTCTCTCCCGACTCCATTCCCCGGACGCTCCCCCGAACTCCCCGGACACCATTCTGCCCCGCACCTGCCTCATCGCCTCTATAGTTTGGGAAGTTGAATCCGCTGTTCGCCGCGCCCAGTCCACTGAACCCGGCCCTGGCCTCGAGCCTCCTAACCGCCTCTATGTCCCGTCGAGTGTCCGCTCTCAGGTTCTCCAGTGGGCGCACACCTCCAGATTCAGTTGCCACCCCGGGATGGCCCGTACCCTCTTCCTTCTTCGCCAGCGATTCTGGTGGCCTTCCATGGACAAGGACTGTCGGTCCTTTGTGGCCGCCTGTGAGGTGTGCGCCCGCGCTAAATCCTCCCATCAACCACCCGCCGGCCTGCTCCGCCCTCTCCCGGTCCCCGGTCGCCCCTGGTCCCACATCGCCTTAGACTTCGTCACCGGACTCCCCAGATCCAACGGGAACACGGTCATCCTCACCATCGTCGACCGTTTCTCCAAATCCGCCCACTTTGTCCCCCTACCTAAACTCCCCTCTTCCTTGGAAACCGCCCGCCTCCTCATCAACCATGTCTTCCGTCTACATGGCATCCCTCAAGACATCGTCTCCGACCGGGGGCCTCAGTTCACGTCCCAGGTCTGGAGAGCCTTCTGTCGCGCCTTTGGCGCCACCGCCAGCCTCTCTTCGGGTTACCACCCCCAGACCAACGGACAGGCCGAGCGAGTCAACCAAGACCTGGGAGCGGCACTCAGGTGTGTGGCGTACAGAAGCCCGGCCTCATGGAGCTTACAGATCCCCTGGATTGAATACGCCCACAACTCCCAGGTTTGCGCTGCCACTGGAATGTCCCCCTTCATGAGTTCACTGGGCTACCAACCCCCCCTGTTCCCGTCCCAGGAAGCAGAAGTAGCGGTCCCCTCGGTACGGGCCCACTTCCGCCGTTGCCGCCGCATCTGGAAGGAGACCACGGCCGCCTTACAGCGCACCGCGGCCCGCAATCGCCGGTTGGCAGACCGGCATCGCACTCCAGCCCCCGCCTACCGGCCTGGACAACAAGTGTGGCTCTCCTCCAGAGACCTCCCCCTGCAAACCTCTTCAAAGAAACTCGCCCCCCGGTTCATCGGCCCCTATCCCATCGAGGCCGTCATCAACCCCTCCGCGGTTCGCCTGATACTCCCCCCTCACATGAGAGTCCACCCGGTCTTCCACGTCTCACGGGTCAAGCCCGTCTCCACCAGCTCCCTCTCTGTGCCAGTGGCAGCGCCTCCCCCTCCCCGGATGGTCGACGGACACCCCACTTACACTGTGCGCCGCCTCCTGGATGTGCGACGTAGAGGTCGAGGCTACCGGTACTTGGTGGACTGGGCCGGCTACGGCCCAGAGGAGCGCTCCTGGATCCCTGCCAGTCAAATCCTGGATCCTTCCCTCCTGTCCGACTTCTACCGGGCTCACCCAGACAAACCGGGGGGTCCGCCTGGAGGCGTCCGTTGAGGGGGGGGCCCCTGTCGCGGTGGCAGCCCGGCTGTCGGTGAGTGTCCTGTTTCTCCTTTCCCTCACATTCTGGTTTCTCCTGTGCCTCCTCTCTCTCTCTGTGTGTGTGCTCTCTCCCTCCCTGCTCCGGAGCCCGGCTGGCTACCCACACCTGCACCTCGTTTACCTCCATCCCCGGCCGCCGCACCTGCCAGCCATCAGCCTCATCACTGCCAGTATATCTACCCCGGCTTTCCACTCCACCCTCGCTCGATCGTCGCAGCTCTTGACCTGGTTCACTCACCTCTGCCTCCCAGCTCGGCCAGCCGGGCTTGCTCGCCTGCCTCCTCCTCTCGCCGCCTCCACGACACCCCCCCGGCTTCTCCACTCGCACCCCGCCTGGACCCCCGTCTCCGTGTCCTCACCTACCCGTCTGCCAGCCTCCCCCCCTAGCCTCCAGCCTTGTGCCCTCCGTTCCTCCAGCTTCTCGGTTCCCCGAGTCCTCGTCTGCCTCTCCCCCTCCTTCCACCTGCCCTCGCCTCGAGCCTGTTTTTTCCTCAATAAACCTCTTTTTCACCCTCAGCGTTGCGTTTGGGTCCGTTCTGTCTCCCACCGATACACAAATGTATTTAATGTTATTCCAAAAAACCCTAAATCAAAGAATAGAAAATAGAATAGGTAATTTCCCTAACATGTTGTTGTTGTTTTTCACTTTTAATGGACACACGTAACATGTTTTATACTTTCTGTGAATATAATGCAATTAATCTTATTTCCATACTGTAAACACGCCTTATTCTGAAAACCGGACGTTGTCGCATGTGTATCCTCGCGCTAAATTCATCAAGTCCGACCTTGTTTGATAAATAATGTAGTATGTTGTATGTGGTTCTCGTACGGCGTAACATGAAGACTTCACAGCCTCTCTTCATGTAGGACTCTCATACTGCAACACTGACAGGATAAAGTCGCTCACCTGGTCTCTTTCAGTTACCATAAAGGCTTGAATACGTGTGCACTCCAAATGTAGGCGCGGCCAGCTGAATCGCCTTCTCACAGACGAGTGACAGAAACGGACCGTTAACGTTACCGTAGTTACCTCGAAAGTGGTTGTCTCGAGTTGAAACCAACGTGTGCGAGTTTACAGTAGCGCGGAGCAGCGGCTCAAAACACAACGTTAGAGGTCTAAAATGTTATTATGAGGTGTGTAAAATATTTTCGTTTCATTTTGAGACTATGGCGCATTAAATTAGACTATGGCATGATGTGTTTTTGGCAAAGTCCTGAAGGTTTCCAGTAGTTCAACTAATTATGTGGATAATCCGTAACTCGTTTGTAATTCTAAAACGAAAATACCGTTTATCTGTTTTTTGTTTCAAAATGAAAAACCAAATAACCATTTTTGGTGTCAGAATCCAAAAAGGAAAAACCAATTAAAATCGGCCCGTTTTTCGTTTTTGGCAATTCATTTTATTGTTATTTCTTTTTGAACAAAGAATGAAGAGAGTCTGTGAACCGGTAAAACCTTCAAAATAAAAGTAGCCCATGTACCATGTAGTTAGAAAGGTGATTATAGACTAAAACTAAACTAAAATAATTAATTAGTAAAACTAAAGTAGCACTGGCTGTGAAAAAAAAACACTTGAGTTAACTAAAATAAAATTAAAAATAATAAATTAATAACTCTGGCTGTTGGGGAGTATTAAACATTTGTAAGACCATTGGTAACTTCAGATTAAGACAAGTAAACTAATGTTATATGTAGCAGTTAGCCTATTTATTTAAGTTTATATTATTTAATTCATATTTTAGTTTCCTAACATATATAGGCCACCTTGCTATGTGGTAGCTCAACCAGCAGAGGTCACTCTGCCCCCTTCTGTGTAAGAGTCCTTCTGTGGCGCCAACAGACAATAAGGGTTTGACCTTTTAACTTGTGTTTATATCAAAGAGAAGGCTGCACTGCTCCCAAAGGAAGCTGATTAAGTAATCACTCTCTCTTCAAATAAATGCTGGACTGTCAGGACAAAGCAGAACACCACTCCTTCCTGCAGCACCATAAAAAGGGCCCTGTTGTCACTTTCAGATATTTACATCATGATTCATGGTAAACACACCTTGTAATTGTGGCACCGTGTTTGTAAATAAGGATGATGTCAACTTATGTCTTAATACACATTATATACAGTAGACTAGTATGTACAACAGTACAGTGAAGCAGGGCTCTGCAGTGCAACTCTTTCACTCATATGCCCATAAATGATTTACAAGCACAGTGGGTTAGTGAAGACTAAAACCTACTGTAAATAATGTTATATTATACCAATAGTCATTTATACTAGCTCCTCCTCCAGGCTGTGGTTAGAGCCTCTTCAGCGGACAGATGTAGATTTAGTTAAAAATCTACAACTTTTGTAGGATCATGTCGACCTTTCAGATCCAATAGTCTTCACATCATACAGCGGTCATTGCACACAAGGAGAAGGAGCTCAGGCATAATATATAAATATGTATATAATACATTTTTATAAGTTAATTCTGTGCTACTTCAACAGATCCATGATATAATCTCATTTTAACCCATGGGATTTATTTATTTTTACAGAGCATTTCTTTACAAGAGAGACCTGCATTTCAACTGGAAAGGTGATTTATAAAACATCTAAATTTAAAAGGTCAGGTTTTGGGTAGTTTTATTAGCTACACAAGTGCAAACAATAAACCAACAAGATGTTAATGCAAATGCTGCAGAGATGCTAAAGGATAAAAGCAAACTGTTACAAAAGCACAATTGCCACCAGAATGTCATGACCCCCCCCCCCCAGACAGGTGTGCTGCACCACCTAAAGACAACAAGTCACACACAAGACAACATACAATAAGGCTCAGTTAAAGGTCCACACACACACACACACACACACACACACACACACACACAGGGAAGAGGGGCTCCCACAGCTCCCTGATCACAAAGCATCAAGAGAGATCCTGAGCGCTCCCTGAACATCAACTCTTAATGAGGTGTGTGCCGCTACTGGAGAGGCAGGGTGGAGCTTACCTGAGAGGGTGAAACTAGATTACATTACCAGGCCGAAAGCTTAACCATCACATCAAGAAAATGGATAACCACACAGGCTAACTAATTCACTGATATACAAGCTTAAATTTAAACAGCTAGCCTTGTTATCAAACTGGAACCATCGTTAATATTTAGTTTTATCAGAGTTATTAAGCAGCTAGCTATCAATACACAAACACGGTCGTTTATTTGTTTGTGTTTTTACTAAAGGGGACCGGGGCCAAACTCCCCTAAACAGATGAGAAAGTCTGAGCATTTTGTTCAGTCTTCTCCAGAGCAGCCTTTACTGCCAGTTAACAATCTGAGGGGTCATCAGTCAGATGAACACCGAGCTTTATGTGGACATTAAGCCATTAATTCAGAAGAAAAACCTTCTGGATATTCACTCTGTCACATCACAGAATACCAACAGCAACTTCTAACGACATTTTCTCACATCTGATACAGACTCAGAGCAGGACTGAGTTCTCTTCCTCTTAACATATCAAACATGTCCCACAAAACAAGCAACAGGCAGCACTGAATCAATCTGTCCACACACGTCCCTCACACTGTCTTAATGTTGCAACATGTCTGCAAGGATAACCAGAACCACACTGACAGTGCTGGACATAGTTTTGAAAACAAATTGCAACAAACACATAACCCACCAAATGATCAGGAACATTAACTCGATCCAGTTATCATCACATATTACACTCAGCCTCCAGGAAATAGACAGGATGGCCAAGTAAACAGCAGATTTCCCCTCAAGTTTTTCCTTTAATGCTCACCAGGTTTCACACATAAGTAGGCCTACATAACTGATGAGGACTACAGGCTGCATTAAAAATATTTAATCTACTTGACTAATATAATAAGTATATTACACTGGCAAAAAATGCAAAGGAAAATAAAAAGTTTACACCTCCACAGATTTGTTTTGGAAGAGTTTTGTTTTGACACATAACAGCAGATGGTGGAAGCTGAGAGTTTTTAGCAGCTATAGCAGCACAGAAAGAGAAGCTGGAAGGCAGGTGAAGTTCTGCACACCCTTCAAACTCAGTGATCAGCTTCCTCTGGTCGCAGTGCAGCCTTCTCTGTGATATAAACACAAGTCAAAAGGTCAAAAACCTTGTTGCCTGTTGGCGCCACAGAAGGGGGCAGAGTGACTTCTGCTGGTTGAGCTACCACAAAGCAAGAAGGCCTATAAAATATGTTAGGAAACTAAAATATGAATTAATTAATATAAACTTAAATAAACGGGCTAACTGCTGTCCTAAACTACATATAACATTAGTTAACTTGTCTTAATCTGAAGTTACAGGTCACCAATGGTCTTACAAATGTTTAATTCTCCCTGTCAGCCTAACAGGTATTATTTTATTAGTTATTGTTTTTATTTCAGTTAGCTAAAGTGTTTTGTTTTTTTTCACACCCAGTGCTACGTTAGTTTTACTAAGAAAACGTTAGTTTAGTTTTAGTCTATAATCACCTTTCTAACTGCATGGTACATGGGCTACTTTTATTTTGAAGGTTTTACCGGTTCCTAGCCCTTCTAAAACAGGAATAGACCACGTGACTTGTTTTTGGTTTATAACGAGAAACGAAAGTTCACAGACTCTCTTCATTATTTGTTCAAAAAGGAACAACAATAAAATAAATTGCCAAAAACAAAAAACGGGCCGTTTTGAATTGGTTTTTCGATTTTTGATTCTAACACCAAAAACGGTTGTTTGGTTTTTCATTTTGAAACAAAAAACAGTATTACAAACGAATTATGGATTATCCAGAGATACCAGACCCAGTACAGTTGGTAGGCTAATATAGGTTAACCTGAGAAATTATTGTGTGTGCAGAGTTGTTACTGTATAGTTGTTACTATATTTTTAATATTACATTTATATTTAATGTGGTTTCCACCGTAATGAACAAAGCTGTTTCCTCTTTCTACCAGCAGGTGGCAGGATTTAAATGAAGGCCTGTACTGTGTCTTTATAAAACGTTTATAAATGTATTTATTGTTGCTCATTTCATTTGGTATTTGATATCTATGTTTTATTTGCAGCCTAGTTATCATCTTCATCATTCACCCTCAGCCCAGAGTTAAACCTGCATGCCCTTCTGCTCTAACCTGGTTCTAACACTGCTGTCAGCTTCTCAGCAGCTCTGACAACAAACTCACATCAGAAATGTCCTAATGTCACCATCTGGCCAAAAGAAGGATTTACCATTGTGCTATATCCTGTGTGAATCTTTCTTCTTCAAATACATATTAGTGTTTATAACATACAACACTCCCATTGTGTCATGCAAGGGAAGAGAATCCATACAAGTCTTTCCATACAACATTTATTCAACATATAGAGCACATACATGCTTTCAAAGGCATTGAATGTACAACCTATGGCTGCAGAACATTGACCATTGACCAGGTAAGAACATTTTACGAGGTACTCAAAAGAAAGTCCAAAAACATAATTACATTATTAAAAACAGGCTGTCAACGCTGAAAATGTCTTCTCAGGACGTCAGTCAGGCCTCTGAGGCCACATTTAAAATGTGGCTTATATTGTCTGCTAACAAATACAAACAAAAAACAAAGTTAAAATATAAAAGACTACTTTGGCTCTCTGGCTATTCCTGAATACTTACTGTGCCTTCAGCTATAATATATCATGATACAGTCTGCAGTATTTCTCATGTGACTCCATGATAAGATTAAATCCCAAATGTGGAGGCAAAGTGTTTCAGCTGCTGTTGAACTCAGAGCTGATCAGGAGCTTCAAACTGACTGATTCTTTCACTTTAAAAAGGAAACATGATGATGAGTGTGTTTCAAAGAAATGGTTTCATTAGTGATCACACTGGAAGGATTCTCAGGAAACCAAACAGACAGTAGCCTGGAGCTGAGCTTTCACTGGACGTTCAGCTAATTTAAGCTGAAAAAACTGAGAGATAAAGATTTATAAAGCAGGAAGTGTTTCGTTACAACAGAGGAGCAGCTGCCTCCTGTCCTCCATCTTTACTAAACAGTTTCAATATTTACTCAACATTTAAACACTTTAGGCCTCCTCTACACCCGATCAAAATAGATCCATTGGTTAGTCTTTATTTTTCATTTATGTATTTACTTTAACTTTAGTCTTTGACCCACACCGCTGAATGCTGAAGCCCTAAAGCGTATCTGTTGACTTCATGTTTCTCTCTGGATCTTTGTGTGAGATCAACACAGTCATAACCGCCACAAACGGGAGGAGCAGGATGTGAGCCAATCACTGACTGACACATGCGCATTTAGCCAATCATGTGTTGAGACGCCCTCTGAAACGCACTATAAACACAACCGAATCTGCTCACAGGAGACAAAAAATAGAAACATGAATTTCCCGAAACAAAGAGCTCGAGCTTCACTGCTGAGAGCAAAAACCCAGAACTGCACCAGCAACATTTCGTTCAGTTTTTTCCTCAGAAAGCAGCAGTTTCTGCCTGAAGGGAAGATGTGTGGGTGAGTAACTCAGCTTATTGACCGACCGTGACACAATTAAAACATGTAGGCCTATTCTGTTTTAGGCCGCAGATTTCTAGAAGTGGCGCAGATTCTAGTTTCAAAGGGACGCTGAGGCCTAAAAAGTGTATAGCTGTTGTTTGTGTGAACAGTATAAACAACTTGTTGGACAGAACCATTCACATTTACTTTAAAATATTTAGTGTAGTGTGAACGTGGCGGTCATGTAACCGTAGAGCAGAGGAGATTTTCCACCAGCTTTCCACCAGCCTCTCACTCACACAGCTTTGCGTGATTGGCTAACGTCACCCTTAACCATATAAGCAAACTAAACCAGCCAATCAGAGGCAGAGAAACTGCTTCAGTACCTCCTGCAGAAAGGGATCCGATTTCATGGCCATCTGTCGACATGTTACTGGCTTTCTGTGGTTTTCCGCATGTCGACGATTGAGCTGCTTGTTGTTGACTCACAGTTCAAACCTGCACGAAAACTCCATTCATGCCATAAAATGTGCTCAAATAATGTTTGAAAGACTGAATCTCAACATTTAGGCTACTGAAAACCTTTTGCGCCCACATCACAAATGGTGTGCGGAAAATGACAGTGTCTGTAGTAGGCCTGAGAAAGCTATACTAACCTGAAATAGATAGATCATATTCAAATTTAGTATTTCAATACCCCTACCAAACTGCTCATAATATTCAGCCTCCCATAAGAAAAATAAAGAGCAAATAAAAAATATTAAACGCATTTCAAAGCAGTAAGCAGGCTTATCCTGCTGTACTGTAAAAACCTGTAGGCAACAATAGTCTAAGGCTTTTAATCAGTCTCTGTAGGATTATATCGCTATAGTGAAGAGTTTCTCCACATCACCGCTGCAAACAGAAAGCAGCCTATTGGCCTCTTCACACTTTAGAGCTCTAGTTCACTGAAAACTTTATTCTGTCAACATGAGATCAAAATAGATTCATTAGTTTATATATTTATATTAACTCCTCTTGTCTTTGGCCAAACTGCAGAATGCAAAATCCCTGAATTTTGACTCATGTCCTTCAGTGAACCCAAACGTGCTGTGAGATCAGCTGACTCAGCTGGTGACGTGCTGTGAGATCAGCTGACTCAGCTGGTGACCGCTACGTCACTGCAGCAGCACCAATCATTCACTAGTTTCGGCCTCAGTCACGCAGTCATAATATCCAGGATTCACGCAGCTAACACAGTAACCGCAGCAGCTTCACCTCCTCTCTCATGGAGAAGTTTGTGGTCCTGCTGGTCCTTCTGTCTCCAGCAGCTTCTGGTAAAGACGAGTTTGTAAAATGTCATCTTGTCCTAAAAGGTCTTCATGTGTTTATAAATCGTCGAGTTTCGAGGTTGGATGCTAACGTTAGCTTGTCTGCAGCTACAGTCATCGATTTAGCTTCAGTGTGGAGGAAAATGCCAAAGAAAAAAATGCGATCAATCATCTGATCGCCTTGATTACTCTACCGAGGCTTCCAGCTTTGAAAACGTCTTTATGATATTTACGGTTTTAGGCTGTTTTAATAACTTTAGCCTGGCTAGTTAGATTTAGCTGCTAAATGGCTAATTTAGCTTCTAAGTTTGGCCATCTTGCAGATCATCCCAAAGCTCTTTTGTTCTGAGGAGCTATGAAAGTCTTTTAATTGCACTCTGAAAAATCCATGGCTGGAACTGCTGGAAGAGTGATGTGTGGCTCAACAGACTTCTCTCTTTGGTGTGAGCTGCTTGTTTTTGCCTGCATGTTCTGAGTCATCCTGTTCAGTATTAAAACTTCTCTGTGTTTGTTTAATCTGAAGGTAAATTTCTTTCCTGCAACAAATAACCAATTTCAAACTAACTTCACCTCGGTGCAGTCCCCTCAAGATAATATTACTGTGGAGTGTGAAATTTGTGACACAACAATGTTTTTCTATCGTCAAACGATTAATATGTGGTCATATCGCACAGTACTGGTTCTCACTGTATCGTCCTGTGGAGTCCTTTTTGAAATGTAATTACTTTTTCTCTCTGGATGTTTTTATTGTTTTTAGATGTGGTACGAGTGAAACCTGGAGATGATGTCATTCTGCCATGTCAGGCTGGTGAAGCCTCCATCATAGCTGTAGAGTGGAGCAGACCTGACCTGGAGCCAGACTACGTCCTCTTTTACAGAGATGGCGTTCAGTTAAAACCCAGCAGCATCCATCCTTTAAGGACCGGGTGCAGCTGGTGGACAGAGAGCTGAAGGACGGAAACGTGTCTTTAATTCTGAAGAACGTGAGCAGCAACGACGCTGGAACATACGAGTGTCGAGTTGCAACAGGAGGTTCAAGACGTCAGAGAGCCGACATTGATGCTGAGCCAATCAGAATCATCCAGCTGGAGGTTTCAGGTGAGTTTGTGGAGGTCAGTGTGTCTGTGTGCCATGTTGTAGCTGCAGTTTATTCCATGTTGATTCTGAGAGTCAAACATGAGGAATATAGAAGATATAGAAGAGTAAATGGAGGCTGTTCCACTGTTCACTCATTTCCTGACTAATATGCACTTTGATCTTCAGGGTCCAACAGCGGAGACGTCGTGGAGGGAAACTACGGACTGGGAGCACTGATTTTGTTCGGGTTTGTTTAGCTGCTGCTGTTGGCTGGAAATGGAAAAGACATTAGAACAAGAAATCAGGACAGCCTGCTGCTGATGACGCAGTGAACGACCTCTGATCTCTTTCCACCACATGTTTCATACATTCAACATGATTTTCAGTCTTTCTGTGGGTGTGAATATGTAAATCTGGCCTTTGAGGCAAAGGGACCATGATGATCTGCTCATCAACGTGAAAAAATAATGTTGGAGGGTTTGCGTACGCGTTGATCCTGAGAGTTATCTTGTCTGCATATCGTTGCCACTTTATTGTTGTTGTGCCATAAACATAAAGTGCAAATACCTCTACTTTGTCCGTCAGTACAGTCGGCCGACTTAAGTTCCTGCCCACCACATCTGAACACTTCAGAGCTGCCTGTACACTAAACAGCTTGCCTCTGTAGCCGAAAGCTGTTGTTCTTCTTGTCGATGTACTGTAGCACAGGCACCAACTGACAGTGGGTGGAAATGTCAGTTGTTTCGTCTGCCTGAATATTTTTTACTTCCTCCAGAATGTAATCTTTGATAACTGACAGCATGCAGTCCAAAAGTTCGTTTTGCACAGTCTGGTGCCTTTAAAAAACTGTAGCTGTCGTAAGGTGCTTCTCACACACAGTCCAGCGATCAACAAGATCTTCTGAAAACGGCAGGGTTGTCAGAGGATGCAGTCTTATTGTGGCTCCACAAGGAAGAGTTATTCTGTGGCCTTTGACAATCAAACATGTCTGACAATAGATTAGAAGATCCATGGTTTGTGTTTCATATCAGGTTCATTTTTACATTTAATCTTTGATCTGTAATTTTTTCTTTTCTTTAAGAGGCTGATGGTGGGTCATAGAAAGGCTTGTGATGTCTGCAAATATTTATATATATTGGAGACAATGATGGTTAAATATTTTACTTTGAAAGCTGCTTCGGTTTTTCTCTGTTTGTAAAGGTCTATTCATACTCAGCAGGTTCTGGTATGAGTTGACTGTTTCCTGTAAGCCATTTATATTAAATTTTTCATATGTACAAAAAATTTGTTTTCTGTGACTTTCTGTTTCTACCTGAATGTTGAAATAAACTGTAGGTTACCTGAGCTGTTGATTCAGATGTCATTACTTCCAACACGGTATACAACACACCTGAGCTCCTTTCATGAGGTGGGTCAATATCACTCGCCTTTGGCGTCCTCAGAATCACTCAAATTGTAAAATCCCACGTGACGTAACTTCAGTGTAATAAGTGGTTCAATTAGACAAAATTAAAATGTTTTATATGTAATTATGATCTTTAGCAAGTTCGTTCATAAAACAAGTCATTTTGATAATTTGTTTAATTTTCACATTGTTTATAGTTGGAGGTTGTCAAGCTTAACATGTCCACCCTGTCATTGTGAAATATTAGAAATTCAACATTTGCTAAACAGTACAGATACAGTGGGTACGAAAGTATTCAGACCCCTTTAAATTTTTCACTCTTTGTTTCATTGCAGCCATTTTCCAAAAATCAAAAAAGTTCATTTTATTTCTCAGTAATGTACACTCAGCACCCCATCTTGACAGAAAAAAAACAAATGTAGAAATTTTTGCAAATTTATTAAAGAAAAACTGAAATATCACATGGTCATAAGTATTCAGACCCTTTGCCGTGACACTCATATTTAACTCAGGTGCTGTCTATTTCTTCTGATCATCCTTGAGATGGTTCTACACCTTCATTTGAGTCCAGCTGTGTTTGATTATACTGATTGGACTTGATTAAGAAAGCCACACACCTGTCTATATAAGACCTTACAGCTCACAGTGCATGTCAGGAAAGGGTCACTAGGTGTCAGACTAGGACCATGATGGGGAAAATAAACGACCTGCAGCACTGCACGTTTCATAAAGTTCCTTCATGTTACAACTTGCTTAAATGTTCTTGTGTAAAATATTTTCTGAAACAATCATCCCATCAGGACAAGTTAGATAACCTAGAGATTCTCCTTTTGTCTGCAGACCTGAAACATCAGCACGATGAAGATGCATCATGTCACGTGTTTACAGGCTACAGTATATGTTGCAATCAATGTGCCACGTTTAATAACCTCTCTATTTTGTTTTTAAGCTTTCCACACTATGATACTGGCTGAATTAACATGTTTCTCACTCTTAACGAGTTTTATTGTGCATCCTTCTCATGGGTGATGTGAACCTTATAAAGTCTTTGGCAATTATCTGTTTGTTCTTGTTCCCTTTCAGATTGAGTGGTCCCTCCTGCAGCATGTGGTGTGTCAGCTGTCCCTCTTTCACACTTTCATTACTATCATTAATGTCTTTCTTCACTCACAGTAACAGCTCACTGGAGCTGCTAGATTGTGTTGCATATTGAACTTTAATTTGTGCACCGTGTTAAATGTAGAAACTTTAGTTTGCTGTTACACCACAGCTGATGTGTTGCCTGTGTGAAGGATTCGATTTTGGTGGGTCTGAATGATGACAGGAGATGAATATGAAGAATATAAAACAAGTCCGACAGCAGATCCAGCTGTTGTGTCTCAGGTTAAATTGAGCGTTCAGTATCTCATGTCAGCTGACTGAGTGTAAACATCCAGATGACAGAGCTGAACACAGTTTAGTCTAAGCTTGTACTCACTTACATCCGCGGGGGTATCCGCTGACTTTAACATGATGCCTGCTGGACTTCAAACAAGGCCTGCTGGATAGAAATTGTGTCCGGCTGGCGCTGCAAAACTACCATGTCACATGACCTTAAAACCTCGCGGGAGACGAACCAAGAAGACGACCACCGACCGTCGTTTAACAGTGTGTGTAGCCTATTTTACTCACAGGAGGAGAAAAATAGAAACGTGAAGTTCCCGAAACATCTGCTGGACGACAGAAGAGCTCGAGCTTCACTGCTGAGAGCAAAAACCCTGAGAGTTACAACAGGAAACATCCAGAACTGCACCAGCAACATTTCGTTCAGTTTTTTCCTCAGAAAGCAGCAGTTTCTGCCTGAAGGGAAGATGTGTGGGTGAGTAACTCAGCTTATTGTATTATCAGTGTCATCAATGTAATGACAGAATAAAATCTACAGGCTACACTGTGGACATTAAGGCAGCTGTCAGGTTGGCAAGAGTTGCACTGAAACAGTGTGGGCTACATTACTGCAGTGATCACTGTTTACATCAAACTAAGATATGAAGCTGTAACTTATCAATAATCAATCACCTGTCATGATTAGTCTCACTGATGGAGCAGTCCTTGGTTATCATGTTGGAGATGAGGATGATTGTGGTGCATTAATGTGAAATGAGAAAGAATTTTTAATGTAAAATAGACGTCTAAAGCTTTACTGTCAGTTTGAAAATGAGACACATTTTCAACTGTAAATCACCAAAATAACAAATTATGGATCAGACTGGGTTTATCATTTCAGGTTTCATGAATAAACTGTCTGATCAGTTTGATCCGTATTTTCATTTTTTAGTTATTATCACCAACATTTTGTCGTCTGATTCAACATATTTAATTTATGTAATATAGGAGGATTCCAGCACTTTAACATTAATTTAAAACAAGTCTGACAAATAATAAAAAGTAATACTGTTAACTTACTGATCTTTCCTCCACTCCTGTTTTGGGGATAAATATCAATCATTCATATTTCTAGTGCCACTTGATTAAAATGGAGGTGAATCATAATATCTCCATTGATGATGATTTTGGGTTTTTTTTTCATCCCATGCACGCGCTTCCATCAGGGGTGGGAGAGAAAAAGATGCTCAGATGCATCGAGATGCGGAAGATTCTGAATAAAGTAACCTGTGATTGTGCAGCGTAGGTCACAGTGTGACCATTAATAAAGTCTGCTGTTTGCCCAGCTGCTGGAAAAGTGAAGGTTAGCGCTTGGTAACATCTACCTGTAACTTACAACTTGCATTTTTTTTGCAATGTGTAAGACTCTAACGGACTGTGCTTAATGCAGATGTGAGATTTATATCAGAGTTTTGCAAGTGTAAATGAGACGTTGAGTTAAACAGAACATCACTTTGTATGCTAATGAGGATCAGAATCAGTAGGCCTAGTTCGCACCCTGTATGAAGGCGAGTGGAGGAAAATATTCTGGCAGTAAATGTACGGTGTCTGTTACCGTGTGTTCTCAAGACCAGGAAAAGTCTGTTGTTTCCCACCAGCTGAAACAGAGCAGGGAAGCAGCAGCTACATAGCTGCTATGTAACTTAACATTGGCTCAATTTATAGAAAGTAACTGGAAGCTGTGTTTTATTACTGCCTACTTGTCCAATGTTGAGAACATCAGGTACAAACTTAGCCTAAACTGACGTAGCCTGCAGCTCTGTCCTGTAGAGACTGATTCAATTATTTTTCAGTCTGAAAAGGTGGTTTTTGAAAACAGAGGACGTAGGTGACTGGAGGAGCTGAGGTTAGTAAGGCTAATTAGTGATGCAAACTAGTCCTTTTAAGCTAATGAGGTGTTTCTTTTTGGATTTTAATGTGAAAATAAAATGCACCTCAGAAGGGAGGAGGTTTCTCATGTTGCCTATTTTTTTATTTTAATGTCTACAGATAAATGTCAAAGGCTGTAAAATGAAGACACAAAAGGCAAACATGAACCGTCGTATCTATAATGATTCTGAGGTCACATTAACTGGGTTTTAGGGGGTGATGCCCAAAACATGCTGTGCCATCACTGTAAAAGCACTGTGGAGCAACAGAACCAACCAATTCTCCAGATCTAACGGTTGTAGTTCCTCCAGTAGACTGATCTTTGGGTGTTGCTTGTTTATTATCTGCTCCAGCTTTTCCAACTATTTGTTCAGAGATATGGTGAAAATAATGGCCCAATATGATGTAAAATTACATGTTTTTCGTTGGAAAACATAAAATTATGGACGCAAGAGCAATGTTGAGACATGTTGTGTTGCTGAGAAAATCCTAGCGGAAAAAACTGACTGCAAAATGCAGAACACCTGAATTTCCTTTCTTTCTTTAAATGTCCTCCAGTGAACCCTGCTGTGAGATCTGCCCACTCCAGCTGTTAAACATACAGTCTATGGTTGAAACTACAGCAGGTCACTTCCTGCATGCTTCACACACACAGTATCCATAAACCGAGCAGAGTTATAGCAGCAGACAGACAGACATCACCTCCTCTCTCATGGATAACTTTGTGCTCCTGTTGGTCCTTCCGTCTCCGGCAGCCTCTGGTAAAGACGAACTTTTATTGTGAAAGACTATTGACCAGTGTTATAAAACCATGTCCTCTTATTCTAGAAAGTCTTCATGTGTTTGTAACATGGCTGGGTCGGTATGTCGAATATATTATACAGGTGCTGATCATATAATTAGAATATCATCAAAAAGTTGATTTATTTCAGTAATTCCATTCAAAAAGTGAAACTTGGATATTATTCATTCATTACACAGAGACTGATATATTTCAAATGTTTATTTCATTTAATTGTGATGATTAAAACTGACAACTAATGAAAATCCCAAATTCAGTATCTCCAAAAATTAGAATATTACTTAAGACCAATACAAAAAAAGGATTTTTAGAAATGTTGGCCAACTGAAAAGTATAAACATGAAAAGTATGAGCATGTACAGCACTCAGTACTTGGTTGAGGCTCCTTTTGCCTGAATTACTGCAGCAATGCGGCGTGGCATGGAGTCCATCAGTCTGTGGCACTGCTCAGGTGTTATGAGAGCCCAGGTTGCTCTGATAGTGGCCTTCAGCTCTTCTGCATTGTTGGGTCTGGCGTATCACATCTTCCTCTTCACAATACCCCATAGATTTTCTATAGGGTTATGGTCAGGCGAGTTTTCTGGCCAATTAAGAACAGGGATACCATGGTCCTTAAACCAGGTACTGGTAGCTTTGGCACTGTGTGCAGGTGCCAAGTCCTGTTGGAAAATGAAATCTGCATCTCCATAAAGTTGGTCGGCAGCAGGAAGCATGAAGTGCTCTAAAACTTCCTGGTAGACGGCTGCGTTGACCTTGGACCTCAGAAAACACAGTGGACCAACACCAGCAGATGACATGGGACCCCAAACCATCACTGACTGTGGAAACTTTACACTGGACTTCAAGCAATGTGGATTCTGTGCCTCTCCTCTCTTCCTCCAGACTCTGGGACCTTGATTTTCAAAGGAAATGCAAAATTTACTTTCATCAGAGAACATAACTTTGGACCACTCGGCAGCAGTCCAGTCCTTTTTGTCTTTAGCCCAGGCGAGACGCTTCTGACGCTGTCTTGTTCAAGAGTGGCTTGACACAAGGAATGCGACAGCTGAAACCCATCTCTTGCAAACGTCTGTGCGTGGTGGTTCTTTAAGCACTGACTCCAGCTGCAGTCCACTCTTTGTGAATCTCCCCCACATTTTTGAATGGGTTTTGTTCCACAATCCTCTCCAGGGTGCGGTTATCCCTATTGCTTGGACACAGAGCTCTGTGAACAGCCAGCCTCTTTAGCAATGACCTTTTGTGTCTTGCCCTCCTTGTGCAAGGTGTCAATGGTCGTCTTTTGGACAGCTGTCAAGTCAGCAGTCTTCCCCATGATTGTGGATCCTACAGAACTAGACTGAGAGACCATTTAAAGGCCTTTGCAGGTGTTTTGAGTTAATTAGCTGTAGTGTGGCTTCTCACCGCCGTGAGTAAACTCTCTGTACAGGAGGAGATTTATATTTTGTGAATATAACATAACAATTTCTGTTAACTTTGACCTTTCACCAAAACAATTTCTACAATAGGTGACATCGCCGTTTCATCGTCATTTCATCTCCTTCCTAGTGTCGTCTATCACTGGTAGAAATAACATATTACTGTACCAGCTATGAGATGTTATACTCTAAAAATCCCTTCAACAGTGAAAATTAAGACTGTCAACATTTCTGTTAACTTTGACCTTTTTGACCAAAACAATTCCTTGATAGGTGACCTCACTCTGGGTGCTTCTCAAGTCTCTTATTTAGTGTCTCCTTGATCCTCACTTAACCAGAAGTTGCCTAAAAGACACAGAACTTTTTTCTGTATTTTTCCACCTGCAAATTGTTATCACAGCAGCAGCTGAGCCGCTTGTGGGCTTGTTAATGACGCAGCCTCTCAAATAACCGAAACAATCATCTACACCCTGTGTGTTCACTGCTGCTTTACCTGGTCCATGCGTAAAATATCCACCGCGACTTGTAACGTCATAGGCTACCAATTCTTTAACCAAGTGAAGTCTGTGCGAGTGAACACGTGAGCTTTTTTAGTGTTATTCCCCATTTATCATTACCCATTAGAAGCAACCAGTGGAAACACTGAAACTCGACCATGACGACACAACAAAATAAACAATGGAGGATAATTGTAAACGATAGACTTTTTCTATCATCAAACAAAATATATATAGTCATATAGCCCTGGTTCTCACTGTATCGTCCTGTGGAGTCCTTTTGAAATGTAATTACTTTTTCTCTCTGATGTTTTTATTGTTTTTAGATGTGGTACGAGTGAAACCTGGAGATGATGTCACTCTGCCATGTCGGGCTGGAGATGTCTTCATCAGAGCTGTAGAGTGGAGCAGACCTGACCTGGAGCCACCAGAGTACGTCGTCTTTCACAGAGATGGACTCTCAAGACCAACCCAGCAGCATCCATCCTTTAAGGACCGGGTGCAGCTGGTGGACAGAGCGCTGAAGGACGGAGACGTGTCTTTAATTCTGAAGAACGTGAACAACAACGACGCTGGAATGTCGAGTTGCAGCAGGTGGATCAAGATGTAAGAGAGCCATCATTGAGACTGAGCCAATCAGAATCTACCAGCTGGAGGTTTCAGGTGAGTTTGTGGAGGTCAGTGTGTCTGTGTGCCATGTTGTATCTGCAGTTTGTTCCATGTTAATTCTGAGAGTCAAACATGAGGAATATAGAAGATATAGAAGAGTAAATGGAGGCTGTTCCACTGTTCACTCATTTCCTGACTAATATGCACTTTGATCTTCAGGGTCCAACAGCGGAGACGTCGAGGAGGGAAACTACGGTCTTTACTACAGACTGGGAGCAGCTTTTGTTCTGGTTTGTTTAGCTGCTGTTGGATTGGCTGTTGGCTGGAAATACACTGCTCAAAAAAATTAAGGGAACACTTAAACAACACAATGTAACTCCAAGTCAGTCACACTCCTGTTAAATCAAACTGTCCACTTAGGAAGCAACACTGACTGACAATCAATTTCACATGCTGTTGTGCAAATGGAATAGACAACAGGTGGAAATTATAGGGCAATTAGCAAGACACCCCCAATAAAGGAGTGGTTCTGCAGGTGGTGACCGCAGACCGCTTCTCAGTTCCTATGCTTCCTGGCTGATGTTTTGGTCACTTTTGAATTTAGTTTTTTTTGTGTTACACCACCGACAGCAGATACAGCTGTTGTATCTCAGGTTAATTTGAGCGTATGTCAGCTGACTGTGCATGGTGAAGTGTAAACATTCAGTTTCAATTACAGTATGACAGAATGAACTGTTTTCAGATCAACACGATGTCAGATTACTGACGATACATGATACCAAAGTCAGACTGGCGAGATCATGTTCACAAGTTTATCTGGTTGCACTGTTGCAGCTGACAGCGACCTCCACTCAGCGCTCCAGCTGAGGGTCAAACACCTCAGACTGTTAAAAACCATCATCAATAGCAGACTGGCCACTGGGAGCACCGAGAGATTTCCTGGTATCTTGAGGAGGTGCTGGCCTGCTGTAAATATAGGGATATGAATCTCTGGGCACCTCACGATTTGATTAAGATTCAGAGGGCTTTGATGCGATTATAAAACGATTATTGATGCATCTCTTTTTTTCTACACAGGATTTCTGGATAGTTACTAAGCATTTAATTTGCACATTATAATCAAAATGAAACCTCAGTAGCTTAAAAGTTGTATTTTGAACCTCAAATTTACTTCACTAACCTCAGCTCCTCCATGGTCACTGGAACTTCCTTTTTTTAACAACCAGTTCTTTCATCTGTAAACTGAATGTAACTATCAGGATGTGCAGTCTGTGTACGGGACAGAGCTGTGCACCAGTTTAGTCTAAGCTTGTACTCACTTCAATCCGCGGAGTTCTCTCTGCTCCTCGTGAACAGACAGGCAGACAAAACGCTCCGAGAGTGAAAACCAGATGCTCTAGTGAACAAGGCAATGCCTTTTGTGAGCTATCCCTGCCGGTACAACTCTATTTTCTTTTTAGGCTAGAAAACATTAATATATATCTAGTAGAAATTATTGAAAGATAGATGTGTTTATTTTTGTGCTGTTTGACTGCGTTTGCATGAACAGGGTGGCCTGGGGTGGAGTTAAATTATTGTGCCAGTCGGCCCCTGATGATCATGACACCAGTAAGACGGACAATATTAACATTTCGACGATTTTTGACCTCTGCAGTGTTTTGAACAGGTATAGACAATGTCACCGACATGCAAGGGCGCCACTTTGTGTTGAAAAGGGATGGGGACATAAGGGCACTGCTTAGGGGTGCGAGACACTTGGCTCACAATATGTGACAATTCACAATATTGGGTTCACAAGAACAAGATGTAAAGATATTTTAATTAAATATTCAAAGATCAAATATATTAGTGAGGAGTCTGTGGGTCCTCCCCCTGGAGATTTTAACCATTAAACACATCATTTCCTGCATTCAGGAGACATTTTCTGCAACAATTTATGGTGGAAATGTTTTTATTAAAGAGATGTAATAGGCGATTGTTGACAATATCTGAATATACCTTAAAATGTATTTCACAATAAAGTCAACACACCTGAAACTACAAAACATGATGGTAATAAAGATGAAATAACCAATAACTGTTGGTTTGCTTATCTGATATCTCACTCTCACCAGCAGCGCACATAGAAGCAGCAGCTGGTGACTCATGACAGAAATAGAGTCATTGGAAAAGGAAAACAGGGTTTTGGACTAATAACTACGACCTCGATGACTGAGAACCTTCACAGATAACTCAGTATGTCACATTTATGAGTCAGTAAGTGTTGAGTTTAGTTCAGTCTGACAGAAACAGAAGATTTATCTGAACTGTCCGTTTGATTGAAACTTTAGCATCTTCAGATTATGAATGAAAGAGCAGCAGTCTGTTCTCATGTTGGTCAGTTTCAACCCACCGACAGTAAAGACAAGGCATGCAGAGAAAACACATCCTGATTCAGACTTGATGAGACTTTACAGAGACGTGAGTGGAGGATGGTAGAAGTTAAAAATAGCTCAGAGCTACTTTATAGGGTTGCAACAACAGATCTGAACACAAGAACTGTAATTCAGTAGAATTAATTTAATGCTACTGTTATGGGCTGATATTTGTGTTAGAATCTAAATTATTTAAATCTGAATTTGAATTGCTTAACTTGAATAATCACATTAAAAAACTGAATTTGAATAGATTAGTTTGAATTTGTATTGTTTAACTGATAATAATTGTATTGGAAAACTGAACCTGAAAAGCATAATTTGAAATTCAATTAATTATTTTGAAACTGACTTCCAATAAATATGAAACTGAATTCACTTCAAGATTCAGATTCAAGGTCAAAGACAGTTCAAGGTCCTTCAGGAAGTCGAGTGCAGATCAAGCCAGCATGCTTTCCAACAGCCAGCAGCTCTCGTGCCTCTTCTCTCCCTCGCCTCTCTGGTCTCAGTCTCCTCGGTTCCCCGTGCCTGCGTTTCCCCGGCATCCACCTCTCCCTCAACTCCAGTCCCTCAACCCCTTCTTTCCCCTAATAAAACCTGTTAATCCCCAGAGTTGCATTTGGGTCCTCTCTGTCCCCACACCACACCCTAACAAGAAACGATGACGCAGACACTCATGTTTGGCTCTCTCATTGGGTCTTATCAACTATGCAAAGCAGAAACACGATGCAAATGACAGAGTTTTTGATTTGGTATTTTATTAAAGCATTTTGTAGTTTGCAAATAACACTTATCTGCCTTCACTTGTACTATGTGTGTCTCCGTATTAACTTTGTAACGACTCCCAGTCCGTTTTCTGCCGCCACCCAGCGAGCAAGAAGTCGTCTAGAATACGTCTGAAAGACGTAATTGTTAGACATCCAGAAGACGTCCTCACAGGAGCCAGAATGAAAGTTTTTTATACGTCTTTTCAGGATGTTGTTTAGACGTCAATTAAAGACGTGCTACAGATGTAATTGTTAGACATCCAGAAGACGTCCTCACAGGAGCCAGAATGAAAGTTTTTTTATACGTCTTTTCTGGACATTGTTTAGACGTCAATTAAAAACGTACTACAGACGTAATTGTTAGACATCCAGAAGACGTCCTCACAGGAGCCAGAATGAAAGTTTTTTATACGTCTTTTCAGGATGTTGTTTAGACGTCAATTAAAGACGTGCTACAGATGTAATTGTTAGACATCCAGAAGACGTCCTCACAGGAGCCAGAATGAAAGTTTTTTTATACGTCTTTTCAGGATGTTGTTTAGACGTCAATTAAAGACGTGCTACAGATGTAATTGTTAGACATCCAGAAGACGTCCTCACAGGAGCCATCTAAAGGCAGAATAAATATTAGACACGTTTTCTTTAGTAGAAATGCCAAAGACTGTTAAGACCCATACTGACATGAAAATCCCATCTGTGAATATTTGGTAGGATCCAACTTTAAAAAATGTTTACTTCAAAATAGTTGCAGAGTTAGTTCTGAGAAAAACCCAGTTACTTAATGTTTGTCGTGTCATGAAACTGCATCTTATCAATATAATTTTAATAAACTGCCTAGTATTTTCCTGTAAACCAAACTGATCACTTGAAGAAATCAATGATTTAAATCTCAAAACATATTTTTATTACTAATTTTACCCAAACTTAAAACCAGAACATTAAAGTATAAATTAACACAATAAAACTGTATTACTGCCAGAACAGTAAAGTTATAAATAAAGTACTATAAAATGTTGTTAAAACAGTAAACAATTAACAAAATATGGCTGCTATTAGGTCCACAATATATTTATTTGTAGCCACCACCCCCGACTCTCCCGGGAGCATGTTTCAAATGATCGGCTGCAGCAGACTTTATTTGGGCCTCTGTAGCAGCTGGGTCCCATTTCATGACAGCAGCTAAAATCAAAGCAAAAACATGCACATGAAAAATAAATAACAAACGCCACTGTTGTGGTCTATCTTGCAGCACAGATACATAGTATACATAGATGAAAATTTGAGTACTTGATTAAATGAAATAGTTATTAAATCAAGTCAAGTTACATCAAGCCTGATATTCAACATTCCACACACACACATACATACATATTATACACACTTTTTTTTTTAAATTGCCATAATATGAAGCTTACCTTTTATTGCTGAAAACAATTTCTTGTCTTCAATTCCAATTTTATCCTTTTTGCCCTTCCCCTTCATATTAAAAAAGGTCATCAGCTGATTGGTGAAGAGCCTAAATCCAATACAAGACAAAATTAATATGCAATTATTACTTACACACACACACACACACACACACACACACACACACACACATAGCATGGTGACCGCAGGCTTTTTTCGGCAGGAATTCAAAATAAATGACAAAAAAACAAACAGCGATTTTGATAGAGCATTGGCTGAGATGGACAAAGGGCTGCATAAATTAACCATCGTCAGCCTTACTGTGCGTTCACTGTGCCCAAGTACACAGTCCTGCTCCTTACTTAAAACATCAACTAAACCAAACCCCCAAATGAAGCACCAAATGAAAAAATGGGGACACAAGAAAACCAAAGCAGAGCTGAACTAACATGAAAAACTGTTCTGGTCAGATGTCTAAAGACCTGTGTCTGTTAAAGTTAATGTGTAAATAAATACCTGTCCATCACTTTGTGCGTGCAGTCCTTTACATCTTTCCCCCCGACTCTTGCCAGCTGACAAACCTGCAAATATATCAAGGGTAAAAAATTGAGAACATTGTACGGATAGAGAAAAAAGTTCAACCAGTGTGGTCCAATTGTTTGCTGCCTTGAAAAACTGTCAATTTTGAAAATTATATGTCTAGTCTTGAGATAATTGAATGATTTGTTTAACTCTAATATCACATACTTTCCAACACATTGTGTCAGCAGGTAAAATACAAAATTCAGATAGAATTTGCTAGAACGATATTGAAATGTATCAATATGAGCTGTATTACTGTGTTTCATATATCTTCTGGCACAAAATGCCGACTGCAGTCAGTGGTGTGTCTCCTTATAACGCAATTAACACGCCTAATCTTTGGACCCGAATCACCCTGACTGACTTGCAGCTTGGCACACAACAAAAACTCTACTCTCTAAGTACACTAAAGTTTGATCAGAAAGAAAAATTGTATTATAATAAACTAAACTTAAGTTACCTAAGAGATCACCTACGCTGCAGATGTGTACTGAAGTGAAAAGCCGAAATGATTAGACCTGTTTGTCGGTTAGAACGCTTAGCGCACCGCATAAACCCCCTATTGGAAGAGGTTGAAAAATATTTTACCAAGGTTTCAAATTTGTTTTTCTCCAGAAGAGAAGCCTCCTCCCTCTCGAACTCTTCCAAGGTGTCGATCTTGCTTATATCAATCCCAGAGTTAGGTAAGGTCCTCTGGAGTTTTTTGACCTCATCAGTGAGAGTCACCAGCTTTGTTACCACTATTTTCTGGAATTCTGGCAATAATGAGAAATTAAGAAAAAAATGATTACTCACTATAATCATGGTTCTCTGGTAACAGCAAGGCATTTCAGCCTTTCAGTAAAAGAGTGCTCTCTAGCAATCCCAGAAAAATGAATGACTATTCAATTAGTTACTTAAAGGTGGGGTAGGTAGAAATTTTCTATAAAACTTTTTCCCAAATTTGTTTAAACTGTCTATATATACCAATACATACTTAAAATGTAAGTACTCTGAAAAAGAAAGTATACAAATCGAGTGTCTGTAGTCCTCTCAGTGCTGTAATAAACACAGCTCATTATTTCCAACCGGGACGAAAGAAGTGATAGGCTCAGCGGCTGTTACTCTGCCTCGCTACCATGGCTACCAGCACTGCTGCGTAAGAGCTGCCCACATGCCCGCACACGTTTGCTCAAGGATTGGAAGAGGCACTGGGAAGAATCACAATTATGGCAGAGCAAGAGCAGTCAAAATTCCCAGTTACCTGCATATACAGTCAGCGAAGGAAAACCGGGAAAAAAAGGAAAACAGTATTTGAAAAGGCTATGACCCAAAAGTCTTTGGATAAAGCAAGAAGTCAGACGCGAGTCAATATCGGCGGGGCTTTCCAGCCGTGGCGACAACTGACAACCAGGGTCACGCCAACAGACATTGCTTTCGTGGAATCTTTTACACGTAAAACACCATATATGTTATGAATCTTACACGAAATTCATCTTCATCACAGTGTAACTGATGGTAACGTGAAAACGTGTATCAATGCAACCTTTTTTTAGTTTTTATGTTACTAGCTCGTTACTGAATCAAACTCAATATATTTTAAACTTCACCATTACCAGTATCGATATGCTAGCTTGATAGTGAGTACTACCAGCCATGTTAGTTGTTTATATTAATAATGATAAAGTTAGGCATTTAATTACATGTGATTCTGACATGATGTCATGCACTGCTCCTCTCCGCGGCGCTGGTAAACGCGTCCTCTAGCTGAGCGTGGTCGGCAGCGCGCGTTCCTGTGTTTTGGGGGCGTGGCTTTGTTAGGATCCCAGGCGGGTGGGGGTGAATGAAATAATGAGCTGTGTTTATTGCAGCACTGAGAGGACTACAGACACTCGATTTGTATACTTTTTTTTTCTTTTTTCAGAGTACTTACATTTTAATTATGTATTGGTAAATATAGACAGTTTAAACAAATTTGGGAAAAAGTATTTTTAGAAAATTTCTACCTACCCCACCTTTAATACTTTATTCAAAGGGAAACCTTAACCATGTATTTGACAAATCAGTTTTATTAAAGAACAATTTTATTAAGAGATGGTTCTAGACCAAATGTCATAAATGGCAAAGCAACAAGATGAAAACCTGAAGTCTGATTTACCAAACAGTTACAAAGAGAATGCAATGTTATAATACATATTAGTCTGGGTTTCACATGAAAATATTTTTGTACTTACTCGCTTCTGACAGGGGGAATGTGGTTGGCACAGCCCTATTGTAAATGGGCCTTGCATGCGAAAGACCTAAGCAGGAAAGAAAAAAGTGTGTGAAGCAATCAATATGTTTAGAACATATGTGCAATCTGCCTCATTGAGTGATACAACCAATGACATTCACCATCTAAGGACCTGCTCTCCACGGCTTGGGACCTGGGTACACCTGAGAAACCCAAACCACCAACATTAGTCAGTCCAGTAGCAATGGTATTCCTCATGCTAATCTGATATTCAATAAGACAAGCCAAATGTAACTGGCAATACTCACGACCACTTGAACTGTCCCGGCCCACGGACCTAGACCTGGACGAACCTGTGCAACCCAAACCAATAGTCAATAGTGTTAGTTGCCTGCATCCTGATTGATAATCTAACAATGAAATGTTAAACTCACCACTGGTTGACCTGTCGCGGCCCGCAGACCTGGGTGAACCTAAACAGCGCAGAGCAGAACCTTCAGTCAGTCATGATCAATAGTCCTAGTGACTTGCCTGCAATATTCAGCAATGAAATGTTAAACTCACCACTGGTTGACCTGTCGCTGCCCGCAGACCTGGGTGAACCTAAACAACGTAGAGCAGAACCTTCAGTCAGTCATGATCAATAGTCCTAGTGACTTGCCTGCAATATTTAGCAATGAAATGTTAAACTCACCACTGGTTGACCTGTCGCTGCCCGCAGACCTGGGTGAACCTGAGCAAAAATGTCAGTCAGTCATGATCAGTAGTAGGGCTGCACAATTAATCGCATTTTTATCAAAATGGCAATATGAACGAATTGTGATGCTGCAGAGACATCCTGGCCTACAAATCGTATCCTACAGTGTAAAGGGAAAATCTTTGTTTGGTACAGATCCTCTTCCTCCTTAAAATCTTTTAAATATTTTACAATGAGAGTAATGATACAAAAATTATCATTCCCTCCAATATCACAATTGCAATATCAGTCAAAAAAATTGCAACTAGATATTTTCATTCATTTCTTACATCTTGTGATCACAGTAGTGATTACCTGCATGCTGATTTGGTATTGTAACAATAAAAAGTAAACTCATCAGCAGGGCAGTTGGAACGAATTCTTAAAGTCAAATATAATTTGAATAGTAAAAAAAACAGTACTATTTAAATCCTAAAATTACAAAATGCTTTTCTCATGTCACGTTTGATGAACAATTCAAGTTAGCGAGAGTGAGAAACACAAGGCAATGTGAGGTCTTTAGATGTACCGAGTAACGTTAGTACAGGAGGAGTGACAGGCTGCGGGATTCGTAAGGATGGGAAATAGCTTTAACATTAACTTTAAAATTGTCATTCACCGAGCCAAAGTGCTTGTTATCATTAGTCAGCTAATTATTTTTTCCTTACTACATTGCAACTTAAAGAAGCTTAGCTGGGAGCTTCATGGAGACAGCTAAAGTTAATGTTAGCTGCCCTACAGCTGTCAGTTAGCTTCAACTTCATATATTACCTAATAGCTGTATTCTCAGGAACATCACAATCAGCAAGAAACACAAGGTGTTAACTCACTTAAATGGTATGACTTATAAATGGTTGTATTTCGGTTATGTAAATTATTCTGTAAAATATTAAATCTTTGAACATTTGTTTGCCGAACTCTCTCCTGCTCTTTTGTTACTATTTGATAACAACTATTGCTAGTTTTTAACGCTATTGTTAGTTTATGACAAATCTTTTCTGCTGTGCTTTCGAACATGCTTAAATTGTGCTAACTGAGCACCAGCCTTTGCAAGAGAGCCGCTTCAATACACTTGTTAGATATTGTATCATTACTGCGTTAACAATGCATAATAGTGAAATACAGGCTGCATTTGAGCAATAAATATTTGAATATTAAAAGAAAAATGAAATTTGAATGGTATTAAATTGGAAGATTGACAGCTCTACTCACCACTATTTGATCTGTCACGGCCCACTGACAACAAAGACAGACTTTGTTTAATACAATCACAAATAACTTAAAATTTGAACCTGGTTAAAATGTGCATGGTCATCTAAGCAACAACTCACCATTTTTTGAAATTTTGATTGGTGGGGTGGGAAAGACTGGAATTATAGGACTGGCATCTTATCAGTAAATAAGGGGTATAAAACAAATTAAGCTACAGTTAATTTTAACTTAATTTTGTTATTAAGCACAGGCAACCTTTCAATGCACATTAAATTAATGCCACAACATTTCTGTACCTCCTTTCCACTCCTCTTTATCCTCCCCCTCAGCAGACGCCTCACACAGGTCTGATCCTTTGAATATTAAAACACATTACAGTTGACTGTTCCAAAAGACCCGCCCCCTTAGTTACTGTCGCCATGTACCAACAAGCTATGCCGCTCTCATGTTCTCACACAGTTAAAAACACATCGCAGAGCAGAGAGGAGACTGACAACACGCTGACAGACAGGACAGACCAGGTTACTTTTGATATTAAACATATTAAACAAAGTCTCACTTTACAAATTTGGTCATTTTTTAAATAAATGTAAACAATAATTATCATTTTGTGGCTCTTTAATGTGTCGTGACAGATCGCTGTAGAGCAGGGGTGTCAAACTCGGTTCCTTGAGGGCCATAGCCCTACAGAGTTTAGTTCTAACACTGCTTCAACACACAAACACAGGCAGTTTTCAAATAAGCCTGAAGGACTTGATTAGCAGATCAGGTGTGTTTAATTAGGGTTGAAGCTAAACTCTGCCGGGCTGTGGCCCTCCAGGAACTGAGTTTGACACCCCTGCTGTAGAGCATCAATTAAAGCTGCTCGTGAATCGATCATCTCTCCATTCTCGCATAAAAATGAATGAACATCAGAAGGAATGTTGTTTTAACCGCGGAAAGGCGTCAGTACACTCCGTTTCTCAAGTTCAAATCATCCCATGTTAATCTACTATCTCTCCTGACTGCTTTGTCGGAGAAAAAGGCAGATGGCGAAGTATGATTGGTCAGATCACCTGTCAATCAAGCTCCCTGCGAAGGGTCAATTGTAACATGAGTTTGCATGTTTTCACTATTCAATCAATGATGGGGACATACCTTCAACAAAATCTTCAAAAGTTTTAGTTTTTTTCTTTCTCTTTTGCACTACAACCTCTCCGTCTTCATCTTCATCTTCTAATTGTTCAGCATGGCTGGTGTGATCATGTTCTTCACACTCACGGAGACTTTCTACAAAGACAGCATGCATGTCATCAAAGCTTATATAATCACATAACTTCTCAGAATTGCATCAAAATATAAGAGGTTACCTGAGGTAAATTTCACTTTCACCAATGGGAAAGTTTCCCAATCCTCCTTCGGAGCCACATGGTTGTCGAAACAATATTTTGCCCTCGTCTTTGGCCATCGAAGGGTTTTTTCAGCAACGTTCACCCAGGCATCAGGGATGGTCCCCTCCATCTCCTTCCCATTTTCATTCCACACAGCTCTGACGAAAAGCATAACCTGCAACAAAAAATAATATAATAAATAAATGAATGTTAGATATATATATATATATATATATATATATATAAATATATCACATATATCACAATCGCGATGTCAAGAAAGACTATGAAACAAAGTACAAAGAAAACAGAGAAAATTACTGACTGCTCTTGACTAAAAAACTTTTGTAGCTTTAATAAGGATTAGTCTATATTTCATTTATAATTTATGCAGTGCAGACTGTTTGTTAACTGAATTCAGTTTTGGTATCTGTCCAGCCTTAAGACAGTAGGGGCACAGGTAAATATGACATTTATTTTTTACTGTTGTACTATTAAGACAAATAACAAGCCTACAGTAATGTAAAGATGTCAATATTTTAAAAAATAAATAAAAATTATTTCAATTTGAAAACACAGTGCATTTAGTTGTTGCTTGTTTCTAGATTGAGTTGAGAAATACACATTTCATATATATACATACCCAGTATATACTCAATGCATTTTATGACTTGCCAATCTTCAACATGAACGTTCAATGCCATGCCGCAGAGGAATCATGACAGAGCCATTGTTGAAAGATAGACAGGCTACTTTTCGTCCGAGGTCTGTTTCCTTGACTTCTTTTCTTTGAAATCTATGTCCATTCCCTATGTAAGCAATGTTCAAGAGCTTTGACGAACATGGTTTGTCAAACAGTGCGGCAGTGTGTCTCTGTTTTATCACATCGCAAACAACCGTCCCATCTCCCCTCCTCTCTTGAACAAAAGCAAACCTGTCATCGTCCAGAAGGAAGCAGCTGTCTCTCCTTTTTGTTGAAATGTACATTTGGGGCTTAGCTTTTGGCCCTGCACTGGAATTTCCCTGGGCATGTTCGATTTCGACCAGGCGTTTGGACACCTGCGCTAATGGATTTTGGCCAGTCCTGACCAATCTTTTGATCTGCTGCAAATAATTCTCATATGGAAAGCAACAAATGTCATTTAAAGAGCACCTGAAACGAGAGACATCTTCATGGATGTGTAACAGGGCATGCACATTGTACACAGAAAATGTTTTTCCATAGAGTGCAGGGCAGCTAGAGACAAAGTGCCTCATCAGTTCAGTAGAAAAATCCAAATAGGCAGCTCTTGTCCTGTCATCTGAGTCCAACATGATGGATACTGCCACGGTCAATGTCACAAAATGAGCATACAGCTGTGAGGAGACAGTATTTTTGAGAACTATGGGTCCCGTGTAAAGAAGAAACTGACGGAACTCTGTGGCTTTCCACCTGTCCAACTCCTGAAGGCCACGGGGCTGTCGCGCAAACTCGCTGGGCATCTGGCCTTGTAGCCCGTTCAGTTTTTGTGAGATTTCAATTTTCTGTCTCACAGAGAGCCTACACAGTTTTGGGCCTCTAGTCAGATACACCAACAGCCGCCTAACAACACCCAAGCAAATCGTATGCATATAGTCTAAAACAAAGGCACTGACACAGGGTATCCCGGCAGATATTAAAGGGCTAGACCCATTTTGATGGCGGGAATACTCTATCTGACTAAATGCTTCATCTGTGCGCAAGGTGGATGTCAGCTGATTAAAGACAACTCTTCTTTCGACATACTGGCCTTTCACTTGGCACCTCTCACAACTGTCATATGCAGTATGACCTTTAATGCATTTTAAATATGCTCTTGCCGGTGCATCACAGATAAAGGTACGAATATTTATGGCATACTTTTTCTCACAAAACACCAGGCCATTCTGTTGGAGATTATTGAACTCCTCCAAAAAGTCATGGAGATACTCATCAAGGGGCTCAGGCTTGCGTTCCCCGCAATATAATGCCACAATAAATGGATTGAAATTGCTAAATGTCACAAGTATTGGCCAGAACTGGACTTTACTACTTTTAAAGATTGGTAGTCCATCAATGTTGACATCCAAACTGACCGTACTGTGTTGACGTCTGAAAGCATCATTTTGACACAGTACACGGGAAATGCCCCCCTCCAAGCCATAGTATATATACTGTCCATTGCATTTTGAATGGCTGTCAATGACTTGAGGAGTGGCTAGTAATGTGCGTGCATCTTTGGGGAGTACATGTCCATGATCCCTTAGAATCTGCAATAATTAATTTAGGGACCTATTAGTAATTTGGTGTCTTGTACTCCACTCTTGCAAGTCATCGCCTAGGTTTCTAACTTCGACCTCTGGTTCGGGATTCAAAATCTCCACATCAGAGTCACACATTCCGGTGTCTGTGTCAAAGTCTGTACCATCAGTGGTAACACTGGTGCTGTGTTCATCAGCATTGCTTCCACCATCATCATTGATTGTTTCCTCTCTGTCATTTGTCGTCACTGCGTTGTCAATTGTCACCGCGTTGTTATCGTCAGACTGGAGAAGTTCATTGATGTCTGCTTTACGTTTTCTCCACATTCTTAAATAAGCCATCTGTAACCATTACAAAGATCACAAAACATCACAAAATTAAAAGTGTCATAACAAAACCCAGTAATATTAAAAATATTTTGTCTGTGCAATATATGAGAGTCACGCTTTGTGAAAGTGCACAGCACATAAAACAGCGCGCATGCAGACGCGTTCTCTCATGTCTTGCGCTTAAAGAATGCCATCAAGAAGAATCAATTTTCTATTCCTAGTCCTACTAACTAGCAGTGTTGGGGAGTAGTTAACTACAAGTAGCGACACTACTAACTTATCTACATTTTTCAGTAGCTTGGCAGTAGCTCAGTTGCTTTTTAAACAGTGTAGCTTTTCCAGTAGCTAACTACTTTTTGCATCAAGTAGCGGTGTAGTGTGAGCAAAAGCTACATTGTGTTTGTCAAGCCTGCGCGAATCAGCACGATCACCGCGATGCAAGGATATTCTTCTTCTTGTTAGATTACAAAAATTTTTTTTGCAATTACCGCCACCTGTTGTTTAATCATGCATCTTGCGGCTAACGGTTCACTGACGTACAGAAGTGGGTTGACGCACCCATATTATGATTATCCATGATGGAGCAAGACGTGACGGCAGTTTGGAGGATGGACAAACAACTAACGTTAATTACCCATGGCCTTATTTGTCCAAATTCAATCGGTATTTTTGAGAAAATGTTCTAGATGCAATTTATGTTGAATGTATATTTTGTTCTTGCAATGTTGTAGGCTATTTGTTGCAATTTTGCACTTTTGACATACAGTCTGAGATATTTGAGTGTTGTGTGTAATAACACAATACTCTTTGAAATCATAATTGTATTGCATTGTTTTAAACTCTAAATATTTTACTTAAAACATTCCTCAGACACTTATTCAGTTATTTATAATATATATACGTTGTTCAAAAAATCAAAAGTAGTTTCAATGTAGCTAGCTACTTTTTGATAGTAACTTGTAGTGTAGCTAACTACTTTTCCAAAAGGGTAGCTTGACTGTAGTTTAACTACTTTAACTTACGAGTAGCTTGTAGCTGGTCAAACTACAGTTTCAGAGTAGCTTCCCCAACACTGTTAACTAGTCTATAAAAAATATTTCATTCATGTTATTGCATGTGAATACGTGTAGGCTATAACTATAGGGCTATGTGAAATATGTCATTTTTTGACATTGGCAATTATCGTCTGTAACAGACTGTTATAATCGACATCGCGGTACTTGCGAGACATTGTCGATATACCATATCGCCCAGCCCTACACACCATTGCCCAACACCAAATGAAAAACCTAATGTAAGCGGAACTCACGCCTGATACTTTATGATGTTAGTTTTAATTAAAAAAAAAAATGAATAGAAAAAAAATAAAATCAAGGAAATTTATCTGCCATTTATTTCTTTTTGCTGTTTCGAAAACGAACCGAATCGTTACATAAGTGTATCGTATTGAACTGTACCGTGCATTTTGTGAACCGTTACACCTCTAATTATATATATATATATATACACACACACATTATATATCTGACTTTGGAGACCAATTGTGTTGAAATAACACTGAGACAAAGGAGGTAGAGGACAAATACTCACTATTCTTGGTAGCTGCACTGATGAATGAGAGATCCTGGCCACAGAACATAAAAGAGAGAGGAAAGGGGTGAATTAATTAGCATGGGTCTCATTTCACTAGATACTAGTACTTATTATTAGATAGTAGTAATTATTCATTAGGCACTAGTACTTATTCATTAGACACTAGTACTTATTCATTAGACACAAGTAATTATTCATCAGACACTGGTACTTATTCAATAGATACTAGTACTTATTATTAGATAGTAGTAATTATTCATTAGACACTGGTACTTATTCAATAGATACTAGTACTTATTCATTAGACTCTAGTACTTATTCATTAGACTCTAGTACTTATTCAATAGACTCTAGTACTTATTCATTACTAATTCAATAGACTCTAGTAGTCGTTCATTACTTATTCAATAGACTCTACTTATTCATTAGACACTAGCCTAGTACTTATTCAATAGATACTAGTACTTATTCCTTAGACACTTATTCAATAGCCTAGTACTTATTCAATAGATACTAGTTATTCCTTACTTATTAGCCTAGTACTTATTCATAGATACTAGTACTTATTCCTTAGACACTTATTCAATAGATACTAGTACTTGTTCAAAAGATACTACTTATTTCTAGTACTATCAATTAATTAGATACTAGTACTTATTAACTTGCTACTACTAGTACTTATTCAATACTAGTACCTTTATATTAGATACTAGTAACTTATTCCAAATATTACTAGCAAGATTATTTATTTTACATTTTTAATTGAACTGTGTTCTGACTAGTAAGTTAGCTAAAGAATAAGCATATAGTTGCTAATGAATAAGTACTAGTAATTAATGGAATAGTATCTAAAAAATAAGTAACGTTAGTATTAAAATACTAACTTAGTCGGTTTAAATTAGTGTTAAAACGGCTTGCCATAGAAAGTCCGGTTTGAGGCTGATTGGCGCAAACTAAGCTAGCTTAAGTAGTTGATTAGCTAGCACGTCCATTTAGAGGAAAACACATTTGATTGATGACTTGACTGGAGCAACTGCGACTATCGAAAAAAAATTTATGATAACATTTCGGGAATCACTCACTATATTATTACCAATATTACAACATACTTACAAGTCCTTGATAGTCAAGTGCGAGACAGCGACACGAGACGAAGACAGCCTTCAGACAGTTAAGGTGCGGACTGCGGAGAGCCGGAGACTGCTGCGCGGACCGGACTGCAGTCACATATCCGTCCGCCACAGAACTGGAAACTCTGTATTCCGAGCATATTTGATCAATATAAAAAATCTCAGTATCATGTTATAAAAGTTAAAAAAAGTTGACCGTCCCTGTTATTTATTAACACTAAGGTAGAACTGTGTTTCTACAGGGGAGGTATATCACAATCTACTTGAATCCGGAAAGAGTACCTAATAACCGCCTTTTTCACCAGAAAAAAAAAAACCGAGAGAAAAAAAAAACACTATTATCTGAAAAATATGCATATATTACTTTTTAATATAATTTTACTAAACAGCATACACATAATAAATAAATAACAAATAACAACAAAATATAGTCTATAAAAAATTGGACAAATAGAGTATATGGGTGAAATTGATTTTATTTACACATTTGCTGAGGTCAAGTTGGTCAGCTTGGAACATGATATTTTGGAACCATGGCCTTCAAAGGCCCATTTATGAAATAGCCTACCCATCACCCTCAAACAGACAGAAAAAAAAGATAATTAATAAATTTTTTCTAGAATAAATATAATTTTATCTAAAACTTTCGATATTCCATATGGACTGGAAGAAGTGTCACCATCTGCCTTTGTCCCCAATAGCCATATAGCAACCTTTTTCATCTCTTTGTTGCTCAGTGGCATTCTTCATCTAAATTAAAAAACAATAAGAAATTTATAGTCTTGTTTTGGGAGGAGTCTGTCAATTGATCCATTTAATTGAGTCTGAACTGATCATTCCGTGGAAAAAAAGCTTGGACATTAGGCTACCAACAAAATTAGAGAATTTAAGTTAATTCATAGGTTTTACTAAGTGCTCTCTCAAAAGACTTAAGAATGACATACTCTTTCTGTTCAGAAAAACATGAGACTTATTTTGGAACTGCTCTTTCACAGTGACATTTTGGTGTGACATTTGTGATTTTATCAAATGTTATGTGAATCCTAACTTTGGATTTACATATAGAAATAATTTTAGTTTTCATGTGAATAAGTGATATTTATTTTATAAACCTTGCTTTTTCTGTTATTTAAATTTCACGTTCACAAATGTAAATTTTTTAAATGCAATAAGATTTAAACATTAAATGAAAATGAGTCTATTGAGTTATCTAAAAACTGAAAAGCTATAAGAACAGTGGCTGTGTAAGACTTGCACTTAATCTGGATTGAAAGACTTAAATTAGTCTGGACTGAGGGACTCTAATGTGGTAATGTTGTGATGATGGTTGTTAATGTTTTTGTGTTTTGTTGTAGTTTTCTTACAATCATTTAAATAATAATTAAAAAAATAGCCTTTAGCCATGCTGTCTCTTTTTTCTTTTTCTTTTTTTTCTGTCATTTCTGGCTATATCCGCATTGTGAACATCTTTTTTTGATTTGTGGACATTCTTGTGGCCTAAACATATTTTCTGTCATTTATTGACAAAATCTGGATGTTAACTGTTAACTGTTATAGCCAGTATCAACGTCTTTTCTCAACTAGTTCTGGCTGTCAGTGGACGTTTAGATTATGGCCAATTGGACATCTTTATTCACGTCATTTATGACTGTCTCTGGATGTCACCGGACGTCCAGATTATAGTCAGTATGAACGTCTTTTCTCAACTAGTTCTGGCTGTCAGTGGACGTTTAGATTATGGCCAGATTGGACATCATTTCTCATTGTCATTAATCGACTAATTCTGGCTGTCAATGGACGTTCAGATTATGGCCTGTATGGACGGACGTGATATCAACCTGTTTTGTATGTCCACAGACGTCGCTTGCTCAGTGGGCACAGTCCCGTGTGACATTCACTCCCAGCTCGTTATTGAGCCATGCAAAAATATCTGGTCTGATGCTTCATCTGCATTCCTTTATTCTATTGCCAAAACTTTTGTAACTGTGGAATGGACCGTCTGCTTCATGTTTAACGGCACGCGCATGCCTGATGTGCGTGAACGGCCACTAGATGTGCGTTTTCACTCGTTTTAATGTAGACGGAGATCAAATCTGATACGCAGCTAAAACGCTAGTATTCGTTTTAAAACTGTGTATTTGTAGTGTAGATGGGGCCTGAGACAGACTCCATTATATCAGATGCTTTGACTACAGGTCCAGTCTTTTTAGTTTGACGATGGATGGAAAAGTAATCAAACAGGCGGGAAGGGTCTCTGATGGTCTCTGGTCCATGTCTTTTACATTTCCAACCAACAGCAGCAGCTAAACAAACCAGAACAAAAGCTGCTCCCAGTCCGTAGTAAAGAATAGTAAAGTCTCCGCTGTTGGACCCTGAAGATCAAAGTGCATATTAGTCAGGAAATGAGTGAACAGAGGAACAGCCTCCATTTACTCTTCTATATCTTCTATATTCCTCATGTTTGACTCTCAGAATCAAAGTGGAATAAACTGCAGCTACAACATGGCACACAGACACACTGACCTCCACAAACTCACCTGAAACCTCCAGCTGGATGATTCTGATTGGCTCAGTCTTAATAATGGCTCTCTTAAGTCTTGAACATCCTGTTGCAACTCGCACTCGTATGTTCCAGCGTCGTTGCTGCTCACGTTCTTCAGAAGTAAAGACACGTTTCCGTCCTTCAGCTCTCTGTCCACCAGCTGCACCCGGTCCTTAAAGGATGGATGCTGGTGGGTTTCATCTGAGTGTCCATCTCTGTAGAAGAGGACGTAGTCTGGCTCCAGGTCAGGTCTGGTCCACTCTACACCTCTGATGGAGGCTTCACCAGCCTGACATGGCAGAATGACATCATCTCCAGGTTTCACTCGTACCACATCTAAAAACAATAAAAACATCCAGAGAGAAAAAGTAATTACATTTCATATTAGTCAGGAAATGAGTGGACAGTGGAACAGCCTCCATTTACTCTTCTATATCTTCTATATTCCTCATGTTTGTCTCTCAGAATCAACATGGAATAAACTGCAGCTCAGCTGTGTGGGAGCATTTTAAACGAGTGATGACAGCAGCAGTGTGCAGTTATGGCGTTTATTAATTTTACATTGCTGAATTTCATTACAGATCAAAACAGTCAAATAGTCTACATTTTAAAGTTAATTGGTAAACTGTAGGCTACAACTAACAACAACACAATGAACTAATTTAAATAATTACATTACGCCTGCTGTAGAGGAACATTTAGTTACTATAATAAAAGTTAAACGCTAATTTTGCATAATAACATGTTAATAATAATAATAATCCTTATTTGTAGAGCACTTTTCAAAAACAAGTTACAAAGTGCTTTAACAAGTGTAAAGACAATAATACCCAAAAGACAATAATACAAAAACAATACAAGATAAAAGCATGAAAACATTGAAAAGACTAAAATACACGTTTAAGATAAATATAAAATTAGTAAAATACAATAAAATAAAAGGGAAATAAAGTCAAATAAGATCGGGAAAAGCTCTCCTATAAAAGTATGTTTTAAGAAGGGACTGAAAAGAGTTCACTGACTCAGCCGACCTGATTTCCTCGGGCTGGCTGTTCCAGAGCCTCGGGGCCCTGACAGCAAACGCTCTGTCCCCTTTAGTTTTCAGTCGAGACTCTGGAACAGACAACAGACCTCTGCCCGAGGATCTCAAGGCAGTATCTCTGGCAGTATTTGATTTGCCATCTGCTGAGACCCGATGACCAGGATTTCTGTTTTGTCTGAGTTCAGCTGGAGGAAATTATTTGACATCCATTTTTTAACTTCACAAAGGCAGTTTTTAAGTGAACTCAGCATTCCAAGGTCTGTGGATCTGACGGGCAAGTACATTTGTGTGTCATCAGCATAAATATGAAAAGAAATGCCATGTTTATGGATAATATGTCCAAGGAAAACAGAATGGGTCCTAAGACCGACCCCTGAGGCACACCATATTTAACTGGACAGAACGAAGAGACATGGTTGTTTACAGACACGCAAAACTTCCTATTTGACAGGTAGGATGAAAACCATTCTAGGGCAGTACCAGAGATCCCCACCCAGTGCCTCAGTCTGTCTAACATGATGTTGTGATCAGTGGTGTCAAAAGCAGCACTAAGGTCCAGGAGTACCAGGACTGAGCACATGCCTTCATCAGCAGACATTAAAAGGTCATTGGTGACTTTAAGCAGGGCAGTCTCAGTGCTGTGGTACTTCCTGAAACCAGATTGAAACTTTTCAAATAATTTGTTATTTTCCAGTACAGTGAGCAGCTGTTTGGACACAATTCTTTCTAGAATCTTTGCAATAAAAGTCAGTTTTGAAATTGGTCTAAAATTATGTGGGAGGGAGGGATCTAAACCAGGTTTCTTTAAAAGTGGGTTCACGCAAGCCGTTTTAAAATAATCAGGGACACAACCAGTAGATAGGGAGCTGTTGAAAACAGAGATCAAATGGGGCCCAACAGAATCTATTACTTTCAGTAAAAACTTTGTAGGTATTACATCAAGTGGGCTGGAGGACACTCTCATTTGTGATACTGTTTTTAAAAGCTCAGACAAGTCAATGGGATAAAACTGGTTAAAACTCTCTTGTTGCTGGTGAGGAACCTCTGAGTAAGAGGCCACGGGGGTAATAGAGGCTCTGATTGACACCACCTTATTGGTAAAATAAGATAACAATTCACAGTCATAATTACTTCCAGCTGAGGCACAAGGAGGGGTTGGGTTTACCAGCTGATCCACAGTCTTAAACAGAAACCTGGGATTGTTTATGTGTAGTAATGAGTTCAGAAAAATAGTGTGTTCTCGCATCCTTAACCATGTTATTGTAGTTAATTGATAAATCCTTCAGACTGAGGTAATGGACTTGGAGACTGGATTTTTTCCATCTGCGCTCTGCTTTCCTGCATTCCCTTTTTAGGCTGCGAATGCTGTCATTTATCCAGGGTTGCTTACTAGCTTTAGACGTAGGCCTAAACTTTAGAGGAGCAGTAATATTTAGTGACGACAAGCAGATATGATTGAAGTGATCGACCAGATTGTTGGTGTTGGAATCAGACAGGTGATGGCTTTGGCTCTGAAAGAATGCGCAAAACTGTTGTAGTTATCCTAAAGCCCGTCTTCTCTCCGCCTGGACCACCGCACTGCTAAACTATTCCCGGATTCTGGACCTGCTGGATCAGACTCTCTCACTCTGGACTCTGAGCTAAGGTTCCCCCTGCTCTGTAGAGCAGCCACCAACCCTGTTCTGCAGTGTCTAGTCTTCCACTCTAACTCCAGCCAAGACATTCGGGTCAGCCCTAGTACACACAGACACACTGACCTCCACAAACTCACCTGAAACCTCCAGCTGGATGATTCTGATTGGCTCAATCTCAATGTTGGCTCTCTTACGTCTTGAACCTCCTGCTGCAACTTGACATTCGTATGTTCCAGTGTCATTGCTGCTCACGTTCTTCAGAATTAAAGACACGTCTCCGTCCTTCAGCTCTCTGTCCACCAGCTGCACCCGGTCCTTAAAGGATGGATGCTGGTGGGTTGGATCTGAGAGTCCATCTCTGTAGAAGAGGACGTACTTTGGCTCCAGCTCAGGTCTGCTCCACTCTACAGCTCTGATGGAGGCTTCACCAGCCTGACATGGCAGAATGACATCATCTCCAGGTTTCACTTGAACCACATCTAAAAACAATAAAAACATCAGTGAGAAAAAGTAATTACATTTCAAAAGGACTCCACAGGATACAGTGAGAACATCTTTGTTTAAACAGAAGACCTGAGATCATGGGAACATTCAATAATTAGTCACAACTGTGGAGACATTACAGGATTTTATTCCCACATTGTTTATAAGACTTGTTGTTGTGAAACATGAAGCCGCTTCAACATTGTGACATCATTTAATGGAATTAAGAGAATTTCCAACCACCGCAAAGAATCACAGTGATTCATAATGTATGAACTGCCCGGTGACCACCTCTATCCTGTGTCATCTCTGGAGAAATACATCTCCCAGCTTCGGTCTTGCTGACACAGAAAATAAATAAAGTCCTGGCTGCATTTGAAAAGTCAAACAAATGTCCTTTCCTAACCACTTTTTCTTGACCTTGATGAAAAAACTCACACGGTCAAGGAAAGATGTGCAGCTGAACTCGTAAGGACTTTGGAAAAGACGACAGTGTTGTTCAAAGAATCCGACTGCACCTATTCTAGGCTTTTAAAAAAAGGTATCTATAACATTAGCCTGTTGAAAACAGGCACCTTTTTCCAGAAAAACGCCTAAAATTACATACCCAAAATGAATCAGTAATATCTCCTCAACCATTTGGCCTAGATGCATAATTCTCTCCTTTGAAAAGCTAAAGAATATGAATCCATTGTGTATTAATATATTTATTTTACTTTTACAGACTACATGGAGATGCAATAAAAGAAAAAATCTGATATTTGTATCCTAGCCTGGTAAAAAAAGCTATATTTTAATGCAATAAACCATCAAAACCTTCCTGAGGAAGCTTTTAATGCAGCTGAATATCTTCTAATACACCTAGAATGCAATTGTAACTGTAAATCTGATGAAAATAAACTAAAATACAACAGTTCTCATACAACATCTTCAAACATACCATGCGAATTTCCATATTTTGGCAATCTTTACTGTTTACATGTTGACTTTATTGATAGATATCTTTAAAACACTTTTTCTGTCCATACAGACAAGAATTTCCAAATGAAAAAACATTGAATTTTTCATCAACATTCCTGTCACCAAAGGCGCTCGCATGCTTTACAGGCCTGTAGATTGAGAACGGAACATCCCTGCATGTCTACATATCTCCAACGGATCGGCCACAAAATGGCAAAAAACACAGTGTGTTCTCAAGCGGCATGTTTCCTCTCTGCAGAAAAAGACGACAGCAGGCAGTGCAGCTTGCGGGTATTGCGCAGTAATCAAGATGGGCCCCGCTTAGATTTGGAGCAACAATATTGAGTTAAAACGGCTAATTTTTAATCAGTAATATCACCCAGAGCACCATTGCCCCCGCAACCGGGGGCGTCTGTTTTCACCTGTTGCCCAGCCCTGTTCAAAACACATAAACATTTTCTAGAACAAGATGACATTATTTTATAACTGATTAAAAGTCTTTCACAATAAAAGCTTGTCTTTACCAGATGCTGTTGGAGACAGAAGGACCAACAAGAACACAAATTTATCCATGAGAGAGGACGTGATGTCCGTCTGCTGCTGTTACTGTGCTCTGTCTGTGCAGCACTGAACTGTGTGGCACGCTGCTTCATGACTTTATGGCTCTGCAGATGAAGGTGAGTCACAGCCTTCACAGAAAAACCCAACTTTAGCTGGCATTAGTCACTGTCCCACACAAACTGATTAGAAAACAACTTTCTGGGTAGGGTTTTTGACCGCTGGGGCTCGTTGGCAAAATCTTTGACATATTGTTTTAGAGTCCATGGTTTTAACATTGAAAGCTGGGAAACATGGACATTTCATCCTGCACGGTCAAACAAATGAACGGTGTTACAGTGTCCACTATAAAGTGTCCTGGAAATATCCAGTCAGAGAAAACAGATTGTGGGCTACGGTGTTTATAGATGTCCAAATAACATCGACTCCAAAGTGATGACATAACGAGTTGATGATTAATATGTCAGAAATGTGAATACACTGACTAATATAGAAACTATCAAGCAAGTAATAGCTGTCATTTCACCGTCTAGGTTCACTATAGACCTGATTTAGACCGGTGTGATATTCCATCATGTAAACAAAGTCTACAGTGATTACAAGGTTTTTTGTTTCATTTCTTTCACATGTTAAAGTGCAGCCTGTGCGTAGCCACGATTTAGCTCCTGGTCAGACCGGATATTTGTTTCTTAATATTTTAAATTGAGATAAATGGGTCAGTAATAAATAAGGGCTTTAAATCAAGAAAGAAATTGTCATTTGTCATTGTTTATATTTTTATTACTGCAAGTTTTTTTAAATTGTTTGTATTTTTTATATAATTGCATGGTATTTATAATATTTTATTTTGTCATTAATTCCTTTATATTTCATCATGTTGTCTTAAGTTCCTTTTTATTAATAAACTCCTTGTATTTTATTAGTTTGGTTGGATTATGAGAGCCTGTTTTATTTGAGTAAAAATAATCATTTAGCCGTTATTTTGTTGTCTATAAGAGGCATATATGTAATCATTGAAAAGCTCTCTATTTGATGACTAGTCTATTCCTGGGCCATGGTCAGATGAACTTTTCACTGACAGCCTAAATTCAGCCCTGTTTCAGCCGAGACATGTTTAGACGTCTTTTAGAAGCAAAATTGCTTGCTGGGTATTGAGTTTGTGTTATTGAGGGAGCAGTGAATGAATCTTGTACAAGAGAAAATGATTGAAGGATGTGGTCTTATCAAAACATTCAACAAACGTAATCTTTGTAACGTTTGAATTGTTTGTTTGTGTTCAGAGTTTCCAGCAGAGCCAGAAGCCGTCTACTCTTCTCTGAGGTCGACCTTCACACCTTCACACCTTCACACCAGTCCAACCACTGACGTCCAGCGGCTGGTTTACTGCTCACTAACTGGTCCTCAGACCTCTGCATGTACATTATCTATTTAATGATATGTTGTGTGTGTCTACAGTCCAACAGCTGCAGACATTGTAAATCACTCTGGGTGAAAGCTCCATATACATGCAGTCAGACAGCCAGCTGGGGAAGCACAGGAGCTTCACAGCAGGAGAACAGAACTGCGTCAGCAACAAAGACACAAAGTGAGCGTCCTGCAGAGTTTACATGTGACAAACTGTTTCACTGCATCTGTCTGCACGTAAACAAGAAACTTCCGATCAGATCAAAACATCTCACAGTCACATTCAGGTTCTTCTGGAAAAAAAGACACATAAAGATGGCGACAGATGTTGTAACGACAGCAGACACGCCCTCATGCAGTCCACATAATAACATCTCCATTGTGATGAAAAAAGATCCTAGAGCTGATTTCTGCTGCTTCAAATCTAAAGCTTCAGTCCAAAGGGTCACAGCGAGAGGAGACAGAAGGAGAACTGGATGCTTTTAATTTGAAGGAATAGAAATGAGGAGTTAGTGATTGTCAGACTGCAGCTAAAAACAACAACAAAGAGGTCAAAATAAAGAAAACTATTATAAATAAGTTAAAAATAGCAGACTCCACTCAACCTCTGATGATGTGATGTGATATCTGACACCAGCAGATCCTTTAAGTCCTGTAAGTTGTGAGGTGGGTCCTGAGTTCAACAGCAGCTGAAACACTTTGCCTCCACATTTGGGATTTAATCATGAGTCATGAGAAATACTACAGACTGTATCATGAGAGAGGAGACGAGTTTATCCTGCTGCTGCTCACAGACACAAAGTTAAACTGAGCAAAACCTGCTTTTAATTAAAAGCTGTTGCTCTTCGCTTCACTGTAGCAGCAGGAAGAGAAAACAGTGTGGTGTTGGCTTTCAATCTGATGTACAGCCGATAAAACTGGTCACATTTAACAGGCCAGGAGAAGAAACATTGTGATCAACATGTTTCCAACAGACAGACGTCATGTTGAATAATAATAAACGTGTGTTTTCTGTGTTACAGTCTCATGAGGAACCAGCCTGTCATGTGTTAACATCACATTCGGGTCACAGCGCTCAGTTTTAACACATAATCATCTATAATAGATAAATAAAGCTACCTGCTGACCTTTGACAAACACAGAAGGTCAGTGGAACCACCGTCTGGTGTTTAATCAACATTTGAGGTAACCTACAGTTTATTATAACTTTCAGATTGACAGAAGCAGAAAGTCACAGTTAGCAAACAAAGAATCATACATTAAGGTTGAAACACTTATATAACCTTAACATTTTGCTTGTATAATAATTATACAGTAAAAATAAATCAGTGAGTAATTAAACTAATGTTTAAAGTCTTATTCAGTGATGACCTCGTCCTCCAAGTTCTTCAGGGACAGTGAGATTTTTCAAGGAAATTCAGGGTCCTCTGGGAAAAGACCCATAAAAATGGCGACATATAGCCTACTGTATATTTAATATACACATATACATAGACACTGTATATTTTAGCAACAATGAACAACAACATAATGTACAAATACAAGTCAAATGTTTGTCAAGAAGAACACAACAGTGTGGGAGTGCAGAGTGCAAAGACTGCTGAGTAAAGATGGACGACAGGAGTCAGCTGCTCCTCTGCTGTTGTAACAAAACACTTCCTGCTTTATTATTCTTTATTTCTGAGTTTTATCAGTTAAAGTTAGCGTCAAACTGCAGAAAAACGTCCAGTTAAAGCCTTTGAATCCCACGTCAGACTCTTTCCAGAGCAAACACTAATGAAACCTCTTTGTTCAGAGCAACTTGGCTCCCAGCCAGCGTGAAGTCTTGAAGATAAAACTACACACAGTAACATCATCATGTTTCCTTCTTAAAGTGAAAGAATCAGTCAGAGTTTGAAATTCTGAGTTCAACAGCAGCTGAAACACTTTGCCTCCACATTTGGGATTTAATCTTTATCATGGAGTCACATGAGAAATACTGCAGACTGTATCATGAGGGAGGAGACGAGTTTATCCTGCTGCTGCTCACAGACACAAAGTTAAACTGAGAAAAAGCTGCTTTTAATTTAAATGTCTTCACTGTGGAGTCTGAACTGAACTACTTTGACTGACTGAGAGCTGCTGCTCGTCTGTCTGCTCTGTTTTTTCTCCTGAGCTGATTCTTTGTTTTATCAGCAAGAAGAGAAAACAGTTAAAAAAAACAGTTTAAAACTGGTCAAATTCACATGATGAGCTGTGATCAACATGTTTCCAACAGACAGTGGGTCACCATAGCAACACCTTCTCTGGGAGGACTCATGAAAAGTTTCCACCACGGTCGATGATTTCATCACGAAAGACTTTAATTCACGTGGCCTCATCAACCCTCGCCCCTCTATGCCCCTTATCTCCACAGAAACCCCGTAAATCACCCCTTTCAAACCACCTTGCTCACTGGAGCAAATCCTTCCACCCGCCTCTTTCCTGTAACTTCCAGTTAAACAGCTCTGTTCAAATGCCATATCAGTGTGTATGATTGAACATCTGTGTACTGGTTTGGTCTCATGGGAATCAAAGTTTCAAGTCCCTTCCTGCTTTAAATGTTATGATTCTCCTCCAGACGCTTCAAACTGTCTGAGGTGTTGAACCTCTGGTTCAGCTGAATGTTGGAGTCCTCAGCTCCTTTCTTTTCTTAATAATTACTTAAATGTGACTTATTTATTTATTTAATTCCCCATTTAGACATTTCCAACACACTTACCAGGCACATACGCCTAAAAAGCGTGTTCAGTTGTCAGTATGTGTTTCAGAACACATACTGACATATGCACATACTCTCCATATGCTGCTATTTTGGCATCTAGATGCCAAAATAGCAGCACGATACATAAACACGATACATAAACAAATGACATTAGACCATTTAAAAGTACAATTTATACATACCGTAAGTTTAAAGGATTTAGTTATTTTAAAAGCAGTGGCAACAATTTATAGCGTCTACTTCAAAGTAGATCAAGAGGTCAGATTTCACAACTGCAAATCAGTCTGCATTGTGTTCCAGGTGGATGGGCAGCATAACTAAAGGCTTGTGTTGATGCTTTACATCCATTCACAAACCTTAAAGCACTATGGTGGACAGTATCCAACAAAGACGAACATCGGCCAGGCGCATTTCTATAGAGTCACCATAATCGAGTGCAGTGAGAAAGGTCGCAGCAACCAGTCTCTTCCAGGTTTTCCATGAAAAACAGGCTTTGTTTCTAAGATAAAATCCTATTTTTAGTTTGAGCTTTTGTACCAGTTTATCAATGTGTGACTTAAAAGAGTCATTTAGTACCAACTGAGCATCGTTTAAACACGACAGCCTACCACAGTGTACCATCTTCTGATGGCTACTTCCAGCAGGATTATGCACCATGTCACAAAGCTCAAATCATCTCAAAAGGGTTTCCTGAACATCTCAACGAGTTCACTGAACTCCAGTGGCCTCTACAGTCACCAGACCTCAGGCCTGTAGAGCCCCTTTGGGATGTGGTGTAACAGGAGATTCTCATCATGCATGTGCAGCCGACAAATCTGCAGCAACTAAATGCGTAATGCTGTCATGTCAATATGGGCCAAAGTATCTGAGGAATGTTTCCAACACCTTGTTGAAAGTATGCCATGAAGAATTAAGGAGGTTCTGGAAGCAAAAGGGGGTCAAACCTGGTACTGGCAAGGCGTACTACCTAAAAAAGTGGCCGGGAGTGTAGTTGTCAAGTGAACATAACGCCACAACAGCATTATTAGCAAGGCATGAGCAGTTACATTTTGCGGCAACTATTAGGCATTTCAGCTTCGGGCATGTCTTCCTGTAAGTAGAGGAGTGTTTCTGTGATTTAGATTTCGGTCTCTGCTGCTGATGTGCTGCCTCCTGCTGGCTGCTTCTTGTCACTGCAGTCATTCTTCAGGAGGAGTCATGAGACATTCAAACGTCTCTGAATCTCTTTAGTCAATTAATTGTTGTTACTGTGATTGAACATTTGCAGGTTAAGTCTCTCTTCCTGCCGTTCTCAAAAAACAAACACACTTCTCATTCATAATTCCCTTTACATTACATTTTACTGCAATCATCTGAATAAATATGAACTGGACTTCAGTTGGTGGACTGTTGTGTAAAATTGTAATATCCTTATAAAGGAACACACATGCAGAACAACCTGTATGTATAAATATGTAAATATCCCCTTTTTAAAGATTAAAGAGACACAACCACTTTACTGTAAATACATAGTACTGTAATACTATTGTAGGCTACTTGTACTGTACACACAAACATTACACAGTTAGAAAACGAGTTGGCGGCAGTGACTGATCTGCATTATCCACTGAATAAAGTCTGATGGGTCTCAGCACATGTTTGCCATCAGAATAGCTTCCACTATCAATATCTGTAAATCTAAATCACACAAATTAGTAAATATGCCAACTGTGGCATTAGCTCCTGAAGTTTCATGGTAGGATTAGCTTCACAGTTTATATAACCGTGTGTGTTTAGATCTCTCCCTGGGTAAAAATGACATGTTTTTATTTATTGTTCGGGAAAACCAAGTGCTGAGATTAAATGTGATGACCTGAAAGACACAAACAGCTGGAACATAAAAATAAAAATAAACGGGATCAATGATTAAAAAAACCGAACACACAGAGCAGCGTCCTCTTCCTGCAGTGTCTCTGTATATAAAAAGGTCTTCACACATCATCTAGGAAACCTCTGATCTGGTTCTGACGTGTCCTGTAACAGTCAGGAAACACGTCACGGAAGAAGAAGTACATCGAAAGTATTTTTCTCCACTACAATCAACACACACAACTGGCCTGAAAGATATAAACATGATACTGAGAGAAAACCATTCAGCAGGGACAAGGTGTGGGGACAGAGGGTCAGGCAGCCCCGGGTCCTGGTTCAAAGGGGCCCATCTGACCTGCCTGACTGAATGTTGTTATGTTGTTGAAGAATATTGTGAATAAAGTTTGTTTGTGTGTCTTGATTTCAGCAAAAAGTTAAGACTCAGATCACATCTGTGTTCTGCAGAAGTGATCCTGTTTCTTACGGTCTTGATTCGACCCCCATAGTTCCCCCCTCAGGGCCCCGGTAGGGGAGAACCGGGACGAATGAAACACTTTTCAGATATATGTCATTTTAAAATATAACGTTAGAAACAGAAACCATTTGTTGTTGTCATCAACAACTCACGTGTGTGTTCTATCAATACCAGGTGTTATCTTGTTAAAATGTGGAACGACTTCAGTATAATTTCACTCTGAATGAAAGGTGCGCATTGTTTCATTCGTCCCTACTGTGCGGGACAGATGAAACACATCGACATACATTTAAATAGGCTAGTTTAAGTTATTGTTTTTTAGAAAGCTTGACACTGCCTTTATTAATACGTAATTGCAAACTCATTATGTCATTTTTCTTAATAAAAAATAGTATAAATACAATTTAGCTAGCTAAGAATCTAACAGCTAATGCACATTTGGATTTAATCCCGGCTGCCCTTTTTATGCACATCTGCAGCCTGTTTTCCTGCTCTACTGTGAAGACCCTGTTATTTGGCTGTGAGCATCCTGGTGGTCCAGCCTGCAGCCTTGTGGACTCTGACCCCCTCCCGCCGTATCTGAATAAGGTTGAATGGCTGCGACACTGAAGTTTAAACTTCACTAGCTTCTAAACTGTAAAACTTTGACATTTAAAACTTCAGGATGTGTTAAAGTACTAACTAATCTTTCATGTGATCTTGACCATGACACATGGAACAATAAACACAACTCCTCATTCAAAAAAAGAGATCAATTGAGTGAATTTACTTTCTGTGATTGAAAACAGCTTCTTTCATATAACTCTGTGAAAGTGTGACGTATCCACCTGATTTTTCCCTGTTCAGTTAAGTACTGTGGACTGAATGTGCTGAGGTAGTTTGGCATATCAGACTTGTATGGGCTCCGAGAAAATCTCTGTGTTTCATTCGTCCCGGCTCTTCCTCACTCTTTTCTAGTTTGGCTGTCACACCTTGTTTGGGCTGATCGAGCAACCAAACAACTGCAGGGAGACACTTGGTGGAAAACGGAGCAAACACAGAATTTTCTGACGCTGAAAGCTATGTGATTTTAACATTATTTCAAATCTAAATGTTTATCATGAAATATGCTCAGGAGGCTTTCTCATAATTGTTCTGAATCAGCCATGTACAGGTGCTCAAAGTGTAAAAGGGGACATAGAACAAGTATTAAAATAGGACTGTTCTCAAAATATGATCCAGACATATATCGTTATGTATTTCTTGATTACACGCTTATATATATATATTTATACTTATCAGCAAATGCTTTGACACAGTTTTGAAAAAGAAACACAGGGAACAACCCAACTCTAGCTTTAAAACACAGTGGGCTGACATAACTTACAGGGAACAGTAGCTGCTGAGGGGCTGCTGATACTACTGGGGGTGATCTGTGATTAGAGATATTATAACAAACATAGGAGATATATAAGCAGATGAAACAAATATGTGACCATGACGAGATGTAAAGATTACTGACAGTATTTGGGACCGGCTCACTATGACTGACCTGCTGCAGCTGCAGCCGCTGCCAAGGCTGACTGCTACGAGAAAATAAGAGCTCACAGAGACTGCTGCACACCGAGAGCTGCAGGGAGAGGAAATAAGATACCAGATTCAAAAGAGTGTGGGAAATAATCTGGGAAGGAAACAGTACTGGGAGAAAGGACTAGGTTAGCCAAGGCAGGAGTAAGAGTGAGACACATCTATAGACAGCTGTGTGCGTGTGTGTGTGTGTGTGTGTGTGTGTGTGTGTGTGTGTGTGTGTGTAGGCAATATTGTGATAATGATTTTATATATTACATTGTGAATCTGAGATATATTTGTATTTTGATTGACTATATGTCTAATCATAAATCTAAATAAACTGTGTGTGTTCTTTCTGTTGGCTCATTATTACCATGACAGAGCAGCATTCACCTTTCACATTAACATTTCATACCTTTGTCTGAAATCTATATAGGGCCATTTCTTCTTCATTTCATCTTATTTAGTTCATATAATAGGTTTGCTATTAAATCTATTCAAATACTGTTCTGAATTAAACGATCATTTAAAAAGGGGCTGATAAGTAGGCTATAAGTCGGAGGAATAAGTAATAAACCTGTTTTAACAATGTTGTTGTAATTATTTTGAGGCACGCTACGTTTTTTTATTAAGTTACTGTAATAATCCTTGTTCAAGTGAAAGGTTTTTAGTCAAATTACATGAAAAATACCAGACCTCGCCCGTGAAACTTTTCTCCCTCAAACCGCAAGAAGGAAGTGAACAGAGCACCTTTTGTTTATCTGTGTGTAGAAGCAAGGTCAGCTGTCGGCGCAGTGTTAGTCGGCAGCTGACGTTACTTCTGCTGAACCACTAACGGTGTCTCGTCCCGGATGAGGTCATCAGATGAAAGGTCATTGTTTACGGTGAAGTTATTATTCATTCATTTTACCAATAGTTTGATTCAGCAGGCCTTCACATGTCTAGGGACTGCAGATGAAAAATAGCCTTTAGGCTAATTCTGGCATATTGACAGAAATGTTTATGAATATGCACTGTCCCTGTAATAAATAAATAAAAAAAGAGAGAAATACTGCAGACTGTATCATGAGGGAGGAGACGAGTTTATCCTGCTGCTGCTCACAGAAGTCGGATTTCCTACTCATGAACTCGGAGACAAAAGTGCCCGAGAAGCAGCTGAATGACATCACACAACAATGGCAGCTCCCATGGAAGCCCACAATGTAAATGGTAAACAATAACCTAAGAGGCAACATAGGCTACAGCATATTTGCATGTATTTAATTAATAGTATAAGTACTATCATATAGTGAGACCTGTTCTGCGGGTAAATTGAGGTAGAAATATGTTGCTGGGTAGCTGGTTACACAAAAGAATCCTTTCTGAACAAAACTTATTAACATGTAAAAATGCCAAAACATTTAATGTACATTTTCTGTCTTTTGAGGACTTCACTCACTTCGTTTCATTAAAATGGCCATAATTTTAATTAACACCAAGGGCAGTGCTGAAGGTGCAACTGGGTTTAAACTTGACAAAGAGTTTATTTTGGTCAGCCATGTTTTTTGTTTACTTTCGGCATCAGGCACCACCATGCACCTCCAACGCTTTGAGGTTGAAAGTCAGATATTTCAGCTTGTGTGTTTTTGTGTTACTAAAGTAACATTTTGAAAGAAACTGTGGTGTGCTGGACTCATGACATCTGAATCAACAGTTCAAGTAAACAGTTTATTATAAAAAAACACAACCGAGTTCTGAACAAACAGTAGAAAAATTGAGAAGCAACTTCAACAGCTTTGAAATCTTTAAACATCTTTGTCCAACTGTCTTTGTCTCTAACAAAATTCACAAATCACCTGACAACAAAAAATGCAATGTATCAAATAAATTACTCTAGTGGTATCACTTTAAGGGTACTGGTATCGTAAAATTTTAAACGACAGTAATGTCGTGTAAAAATTCAAGACTTGGGCCAGATAAGAAAGCTTGAATTTTTACCAACATTTTTATTATCAAACACCAACAAAAACAGACACCAATTAGAATATAACAGTTCCACCAGAGTGTGTCAGAGATCGGTGCAAAATAGAGCCCCATTCTGTTACCAGAACAGAGACCCGAGTCGACATGAAAACCATGTAACGACTGACTTTCACCTCCTTTTGGACCTCCTTTTATAGCTCTGTTTCTTGGCTTCACATCATCTCTTGGCTCTCTTTCCTTCTGCACCTGAATCTGGGAAAGTCACTGACTGCCTGCTCCTCCTCTCTGTGTCCTCTGCATGCACTCTGCTTGATCCTGCCATTTCTTCCATAACCTGACTTTTGTGGAATAAACTGGTGTTGTTTGTGCTCCGTGCTAGAAACAGGACATTCTTACTGTGATGGACTATATTGATGTATGTTTTGTTATACAATTTGCACAAAATCTGCTTCTATATTTTACTTTGCAGGTGCTTTTGATGATATCTCACTGTGCTCCCTCCCTTTTCTCCCAAAGCACACGAACTTGCTCACACACACATGTGCCTGGGCAGTTAGATACAGAAAGGAGCACATACACTCAGAGCTGTAGAGTTTTCACACTGTGATCCTAACTTTACACTATAAAATAACACTTTAACTGATGACAATGTAGACCACCATTGCTCTAGTAATTAATGATAACAATTTAGGCTATTATGCTCCAAAATAATTCACAACAACAGATACCCAATCCTATTCACCCCCACAGAAAGACTGGAAATCATGTTGAACACATGATACATGTGGTCAGGTGGGAGGAGTCTGTGACAAGCTGATCTGTTCATCAGCAGCAGACTGTTCTGATTTCCTGTCTGTATGTTTTTTATATTTCCAGAAAACAACCAATCCAACAGCAGCTAAGCAAACCAGAAATAAGGCTGCTCCCAGTCCAACATAATTACGAGCGTAGTTTCTCTCTGTGGGGTTTCTGTTGATTTGGTTTCCCTCCTCGACGTCTCCGCTGTTGGACCCTGAAGATCAAAGTGCATATTAGTCAGGAAATGAGTGAACAGTGGAACAGCCTCCATTTTCTCTTCTATATCTTCTATATTCCTCATGTTTGACTCTCAGAATCAACGTGGAATAAACTGCAGCTCAGCTGTGTGGGAGCATTTTAAACTGAGTGATGACAGCAGCAGTGTGCAGTTATGGCGTTTATTAATTTTACAATTGCTGAATTTCATTACAGATCAAAACAGTCAAATAGTCTACATTTTAAAGTTAATCAGTAAACTGTAGGCTACAACTAACAACAACACAATGAACTAATGTAAATAATTATATTAGGCCTGCTGTAGAGGAAGAACATTTAGTCACTATGATAAAAGTTAAAAATGAATTTTGCATAACATGTTGTTCTAGTTATCCTAAATGAAATACCGCTCAGCCCATCTGCTCTCCTTAAACCCCCTAAACTATTCCTGGATTCTGGACCTGCTGGATCAGACTCTCTCACTCTGGACTCTCAGCTAAGGTTCCCACCTGCTCTGTACAGCAGCAACGAAACCTGTTCTGCAGTAGAGCCGAACGATTAATTGCATTTGCGATATTATCGCGATGTGATAAAACAAGACTTTCTAATCGCGAGGGTGCGATTACACTCTGGTCACATGACACCCAAGCGGTAAGTAGTCTGCAGACAAAGTTGATGCTTCGTCTGCACATTACGCTGTACCTTGCCTTCTTGTTGTACAATGGCTTAAGCTTGACAGAAGCTGAACTACATAAACTTTAGTGTCACACAGGGAATGAAAGTAGTAGCCGCCACCCGCGGGTAACTTGGTGGTGGTTGGTGAATTCGTCGGGCAATTCACCGCTTTGGTGACAGGAAAAATGCAGAACAGAAAGACGCGTGTATTAAGGTAAGTGCATTGTGGTGATCTGCATCAGTAACACAGGCACAGCCACATGTCAGCTCAGGAAATGTCTGTTACAGCCTGGTTACGGGGGGGGGGACTCCGGTGTTGTCGGAGAATTACTAAACTTGTCTCTTAAACACGAGAGGCGACACCTCAAACTGAGAATTTTTTTGTTTGCTTACTTGGATATAGAAACGGAGGTTTTTGTTGAGAGATGGACTCCTATGAGATGTAAACTGACGTAATAAGGGCACATTGTTTTGTGGTTGCACTGTGGGTTTTGTATGGAGCGCTTACTGTATAACACACTGTGGTGAACTTTGTTTTTCTTGTGGTTTGTATGCCGACCTGATGATTTTATATCATATTATTTAATGCCACGACTTCACTCAAATTATCTTTCTTTAATAATTCATGCATCACCTAATTTCATCGTAATACAGGCCTGACTGATCTAATATTGAGTTGGTCATAGTATACACTGATTTACTGCTTGTCCATTGAATAAAACAGAAGGTAAAGAGCTTAAAATGAATCGCATATTAAATGCAATGTTGGTAAAAAAGAAAGAAATGGCAATTAGATTATTTTCCAAAATCGTTCAGCTCTGTTCTGCAGTATCTAGTCTTCAACTCTAACTCGCTCTTCACCAGCTCACTACCTGATTCCTTTAATGCCGCAGTAAATACTCTGCTTTTATCAAACTCCAGTCTCCTCCCTCTCTCAGTCCTGCATTTGTGTCTACTTGCCTGGCATGAAGTAAAAAACAAAGTTTTGGTAATAATAACTTTTAGTTAGACTACGCTATGAGAATAAAGAATAGCCTTAGTACACACAGACACACTGACCTCCACAAACTCACCTGGAACCTCCAGCTGGATGATTCTGATTGGCTCAGTCTCAATAATGGCTCTCTTACGTCTTGAACCTCCTGTGCAACTCGACACTCGTATGTTCCAGCGTCGTTGCTGCTCACATTCTTCAGAAGTAAAGACACGTCTCCGTCCTTCAGCTCTCTGTCCACCAGCTGCACCCGGTCCTTAAAGGATGGATGCTGGTGGGTTGGATCTGAGAGTCCATCTCTGTGAAAGACGACGTAGTCTGGCTCCAGGTCTGGTCTGGTCCACTCTACAGCTCTGATGAAGACATCTCCAGCCTGACATGGCAGAGTGACATTATCTCCAGGTTTCACTTGTACCACATCTAAAAACAATAAAAACATCCAGAGAGAAAAAGTAATTACATTTCAAAAGGACTCCACAGGACGATACAGTGAGAACATCTTTGTTTAAACAGAAGGCCTCTTCACACCTGAGATCATGGGAACATTCAATAATTAGTCACAACTGTGGAGACGTTACAGGATTTTATTCACACACTGTTTATAAGACTTGTTGTGAGACATGAAGCTGCTTCAACATTATGACGTGAATAAAGTGGTACACAAATCAAGCTATCTGATTGGTTCATATTACTGTTTTAATGAGCGTATACAACGACCATGACGTCATGAACTAGGATGTTGCTGGAGTCAGTACAGACAGAGAGGGAAAAAATAAAAGAGTACAGACAGAGAGCCCAGGTCTTCTAGTAGCCTGCCAGTGCAATGAGGAAGGATCGTACGCCTGGCAGAGACAGGGAGGGCGGTAAAGGAAGGAAGAACACAGTGACACTGTTGAGGGTTGGACTCTAATAATATAATAATAATCCTTATTTGTAGAGCACTTTTCAAAAACAAGTTACAAAGTGCTTTAACAAGTGTAAAGACAATAATACCCAAGAGACAATAATACAAAAATCAATACAAGATAAAAGCATGAAAACATTGAAAAGACTAAAATACAGATAAATATAAAATTAGTAAAATACAATAAAATAAAAGGGATAAAATAAAGTCAATAAGATCGGGAAAGGCTCTCCTATAAAAGTATGTTTTAAGAAGGGGCTTAAAAGAGTTCACTGACTCAGCTGACCTGATTTCTTCAGACAGGCTGTTCCAGTAGCCTGACAGCAAACATGCACACACGTCGGTTTTTACTCACACTTGTTTCGGGTTTGTAACTCTGAAGTAGAGAAAGACAGTAACAGCACACAGACTCTACCTGATACTCAGATGGACAGCCATTGTGTTAACTGCATGTGTAAATTTGTTATAAACGTGTGATCTTCAAAACTACAAACATTAAAAGAAGTTTTGGCAGATGGCTGTGCCCTTCACATCACACAACTTGCCTTCTTGCGACAGGATGCTTCAAGACTTCAAGAAGTTTTTGTGGCGTTCACACTAGGTGACTGATCAGTGACAGGGGGTCACACACTACATTATATACATTTAGCATGCTAGATGTCTGGCAGAAGATCGCGATGTGTCAGTGATGTGTCGAGTAGCTGTTCTGCTGTAGTTCACACACAGCCGCCGAGTGATCACTGATTTACTCCCGACCACAGCCTGACGGTCGCCTTTTTATACAAAATTCCTGAGGGTTGAAAAGTTACAAGGTTTCAAACTCTGTCAGTATCAACAAGGTCCCGCATAAACTTCCACAACAAGGCGTCGCGATCGCTACATTACAAGATTCAGGTCAGGTAAGAAACGCACACAAAGACAAAGACACAGCTCACCTCCAGATGCAGAGAGCAGAGTGAAGATCATGAAACAGAAGAAAACCGCGAGTCGCATGTCAGCTGAGAGAGAAATGAGCTGGTCCCCTCCTCAGAAACTTTGAGCTTGATCGCAGCGGCTGACTTTCACTGATCTGATAATCAAGCGTGAGCGGCTTGTGCTTATGATCACAAGAGGGAAGTCCATTTGTGGGTTGTGAGGCAACAACTTCGCACAATAGCCTGTTTAGCATAAACTTCGCACAATAGCCTGTTTCGCAAGAGGCCGTCAGTCAGTCATGAACTGGGCTCAATTATAAGGTGACAGCCACAGATACTGTTCATGTATGTATTCTATACAATTAAATACAATATTACTCTAGTTTACACAAAAAGACTAACTGCTATAAACTCTTTATAAGGCTCAGATCACTTTTGAAACTAATCTGCGGCCTAAAAGAGAATAAATGTTTTATTTGTGTTATGGTCGGTCAATAAGCTGAGTAACTCACCCACACATCGTCCCTTCAGGTAGAAACTGTTGTTTCCTGGAGAAAACTACTGAACGAAATGTCGCTGGTGCAGTTCTGGGTGTTTCCTGTTGTTTTTACTCTCAGCAGTGAAGCTCCAGCTCTTCTGTCGTCCAGCTGATTTTTCGGGAACTTCATGTTTCTGTTTTTCTCCTCCTGTGAGTAAAATACACTGTTACACCGGGCTGTCGTACAAAGTGAAGAAAGAAATATATATATATATATATATATATATACTGTGTTTCCTGCGACACTAAGGAAACCTGTAATTTGGCTCACAGCCAGCGTGAATTCCTGAAGCAGGAAACTGAACATAGCTCACAGACACAAAGTTAAACTGAGCAAAACCTGCTTTTAATTTAAGCTTCGATCTTCACTGTGACTCAGAGCTGCTGCTCTTCAGTTTGCTCTGTTTTTCCCCCGGAGCTGGTTCTTTGTTGCAGTTATTTTATCAGCAGGAAGAGAAACCAGCGTTTAGCTTTCAAACTGAAAGTACAGCAGATAAAACTGGTCACATTCAGATGATGAGCTGTGATCAACATGTTTCCAACAGACAGACGCCATGTTGAATATTTAATAAATGTGTTTTTTCTGTGTTAAATTCAGGTCACAGTGATCAGTTTTAACAGATAATCATCTATAACAAATATAACTACCAGAACACAAAGCAGACAGTCACAGCTTTTAACTGATTATGAAGTGTTAAGTTCAGTGTAGTCTGATTTATCCAAACTCTTAATTTGGTGTTTAATTAAAACATAAATACAGATATTTCAGATATACATGAAATTAAGAGCAACAGTTTGTTCTCATGTTAGTTTCTACTCACCAGCAGTAAAGAGGAAGAGCTGAACCCACATCCTGACTCAGAGAGAGGTGACTTGGGGATGGTGAAGTTAAAATGAGCTCAGAGCTGCTTAATACCAAACTCCTCCCTCTGAAACACCCACACTCTGTTATCTGATCACAGGTCCTGACAGACGTTGTGAAACAGCTACAGCGTTAAACTTAAAGAAAGTGAATGATCCTGTTTTTATCAGGTTTAGTGACTTTGGTTTCATCTAGAAGCAGGAGAGAAACAATATTTGTACAGTTTTCCTTCACAGCAGCAGAAGGTGGCTGTTTACTTTTTACTTGGATCTGAATGCAGTTTAAGTGATTTTACTTTTACATAAGTAGAATATTGTAGTACTTTTCCATCCCTGGTTCAGGGTGGATATTTGAATTGCATTTAGTCTGACCCGTCTCTGAGACCAATGTGTCTACAAGGAGCTGTTCAGCAGACAAGACAAGCTCCCACAGTCAACAGCTTTACACAGACCTCTCCACCAAGATGAGGCAGCAACCCACGAAGGGGAAATTATTGTTGTAGTTTAATGAATTTCTTTAATCATTAAGTCTGTTGAAGGTGAGTGCATGTTATTACCACAAATCAGCTTTTGTTCATATTATAGTCAGGAAATGAGTGAACAGTGGAACAGCCTCCATTTACTCTTCTATATTCCTCATGTTTGACTCTCAGAATCAACATGGAATAAACTGCAGCTACAACATGGCACACAGACAATACAACGTTAAAGTACTTCTACTGTAAAACTAATGAGCATCATTTCTTAAAGACAAAGAGATACTCTGATTATAAATCCAATGTAATTTGGTTCAGTCAACACTTCATGCCGGGAATAGTTACGACCATAGAGGTCTGCTGTCATGGCTCCTGCACTCCTACAGGTCGGTCAGCCCGGGGTTTCTAGTTCCTGCCTCATGCAGGAAGACACACAAATCTCAGATAGTGTGAATGCCTAAATGAACAGGCATTTAATATGAATGTGTTGCTTTGATATACTGTATATATAAGTTTTAGTCACAAATATATCTTTTTAATTCTTGTAATTCTGTCAGTCTAACTGTGTAAATCTTAATAATTGAGATTGTTGAAGAGTTTACAGTAAATGACTTTAATAAACATCATTGTCAAACTCGCTGACGTTTCAGTGGGTGAAACTCATTAGCATTAAATATACATTTTCAAAACCTTATCCATCTTTTTAAATATATTTGAAATGATCAGATACTTTACTGCTATGGATATTAATATTACTAATGTTGAAGTAGTAGCAGTAGATGCATCAGTCCTGGACCAGAGGCCTGGGAGTTTGAGGGTTCTGCGCAGTATCTTAGCTGTTCCCAGGACTGCACTCTTCTGGACAGAGACCTCTGATGTTTTACCTGGAATCTGCTGTAGACACTCTCCCAGTTTGGGGGTCACAGTCCCCAGTGCTCCGATCACCACTGGAACCACTGTTACTTTTGCTCTCCACATCTTTTCTAGCTCCTCTTTCAGCCCTTGATATTTTTCAAGCTTCTCGTGTTCCTTCTTCTTGATGTTGCTGTCGCTTGGGATCGCCACATCTATCACTGCAGCCTTCTTCTGCTGTTTGTCGATCAACACGATGTCTGGTTGGTGAGCCAAGAGTTTGTCAGTCTGGATCTTAGCTCGGTCATTCTCAACTACCTTAGGAGGTGTCTTCCATTTTGACTTTGGGACTTCCAGCCCATACTCATGGCAGATGTTCCTGTACACTATGCCAGCTACCTGGTTATGGCGTTCCATGTATTCACTTCCTGCCTGCATCTTACACCCTGCTGTTATGTGCTGTACTGTCTCAGGGGCATCCTTCGTCGTTTCGTCCTGGACAGTGGTCTTGACACTCACTAGCCCTCGGCCTCCCTCGCTACGCTTGGTGTACAGTCTCAGAGTGCTGGATATGGGGTGAAACCCTCCATGCATTGTGAAGAGCTTTCTTGTTTTGATGTCAGTGGCCTCTATCTCCTCCTTTGGCCAGTTTATTATACCAGCGGGTTATCTGATGACATGTATGTGTTAATGGCTCGGATCTTGTTTTTCCTATTCAGCTGACTTTTCAGGATATACATATATATATCATCGCTGGTTCAAATCCCGCTCGGACCAGAGTTGTGGCGAGGTGCAAGTTCACCTCTGTGTGTTGCTTTGGGTCATGTTTGTGCATGTGTGTGTCTTTCAGACCTGTGTGTATACTAACGTAATAACAAAGTGATAAAGTATATCTTCTTTTTCATATGAAGGCCTTAGACAGGTTGTGTTTCTATTGAACTGACTTTGTGTCTGATTACACTTCGTCATATTTTAGGACAGAGGCTGAAAGCTGACTCGTGTGTGCCTGATCAACATATTTTTCTGTTGATGTTTACACTGTGTACATGCTCTGCACTTGTGGCTGCTGAGTTATCTGGTGTCCACGGACTGACATCACATGTGGGCGTGTTAGACGTTATGTCTCTGCCCTCAGTGTCTCTGCCCGGACACGCCCATACACACACAGACAGGACAAAGCAGACACGACTGACAGAGACAGCAGGGAAGGGAAACACTGGGAACACGAGGAAAAGAGGGGAAGGCGAAGCCAACCTATAACAGTTGCCTTAATTTATTATTACAAACAAATGTCAACAGGCTCGACTATTTATTAAGATGTTAAAATGATTAAAGACTCCAACATGTTTCTATTTTATTTATCTATTTCTTGGATCTCGTTCTTTTCTGCAACATTAAATTCATCATGAATAAGAATAAAACCAGTTAGTAGGCTCCACCTGCATGCATCAAATTGATGTCGGTCTCTGCTCGGGCTGAAAATGTTGTCGGGCTGGGCTTGAACACCACAGGCCAGGGCCGGAGTTTTGGCCCCTGCAGGGCTCTAGTTCTGTGCTGACTTTTACACCATATTAGTTAAATCTGTTCAATTGCTTGTTAACACAAATAGCTAATCAGCCAATCACATGGCTGCAACTCAGTGCATTTAGGCCTGTAGACGTGGTCAAGACAACTTGCTGAAGCTCAAACTGAGCATCAGGAAGGGGAAGAAAGGGGGTTAAAGTGACTTTGAACATGGCATGGTTATTGGTGCCAGACGAGCCGATCTGAGTATTTCAGAAACTGCTGATCTACAACAGAAGACCACACCGGGTATCAATCCTGTCAGCTAAGAACATGAAACTGAGGCTACAGTTTCTACACAGGCTCACCAAAACTGGACAACAGAAGAAGGAAAAACATTGTTTGATGAGTCTTGATTTAGATTTCTCTCTCTCTTTCTCTCTCTCTGGACTACAGCTAGTGGACTATAAAATTGGAAAATCTGTATAAATGATACACATGTAGTACAACCTGTATATTTATATATCCTAAATATCCACTTTTTAAATAAACTTAAAAAGACACATCCACTCTACTGTAAATACATAGTACTGTAATAGTACTTTTTCTTTACCCATTGGATTGTTACGACCCCTCCCTTTCTTCCTGCTGTGGCTACATTGGTTGCTTCCTGCAGGAGCTGGCAGTTTGGGAGGGCTCGCCACGTATTGGGCTGACCCCTGTGTAGACCTGTCTCACTGCATGTCTCTCTCTCCCAGGCTCCACTCATCCTGGTTTGGGTTGGTTTGCTGTTCTGAGTTGCCGGCAACCTTCATTCATACATTTCTCACTCATCCACTCACCACTGATGTCGCTGATTATCACATTTCATCTTTTGTAAATAGTTATGTTGTTTATAGTTTCTTTAATAAAATCTTTTTTGGCACTTTAAATTGCTTGGTCTCCCGCTTTCTGTCACATTTTATGAGCCGTCATCTGTCCGACGAGCCCCCATTTGTTATGACCTGATTCAGAAAGCCACAAGGTTTGTGGCAAAGTACAGGTGATGAAGTATGGTCTATGAACATCAGTGGTTTCAGTCATGTCAGGGCAGGATGATGGATGCATGGAAAATGGGTGTAAGGGTGTTGTTGTGTGCAAAAAATAATAACTACCACTAAAACACCATGTCCAGAAACCAAGGCAAAGGTGGAACCTGAAAAGGAAATCAGAGGGTAGCAAGTTAGCAGGGAGGTCCGTGTCCTCAGCCCAGCAGCAACCTCCCTATGGATGAGAATAAGGCGTTACCAATAACAATAGCTGTTAGACTTTTATCACGGTGCTGCCACTGTCTATTACTGCCCTCTCCTGGAGAAATATTGACAATTTTTTGGGGAAAAAACAATCTCAGAAAGAAGCAGACAGTTTTGCTGTTGCATTAGACATTTGAAGGTTGTATTCAGGATGTCAAACTGACTCAAACGGACGTGAAAAAAAATTAAAGAAGCTAAAGCGTACTGATCACACAGCATCCCCCAACGATTGAGACAAAAGACAACGACATTAAGGATCAACACTGTTCCTGTTAAGCCGGGTAGGCCTCTGTTCATTACTACAATGGTTAAAAAGCAGAACAGTAGGGATTTATAACATTACATTTAGTAGTAAGTTAGGTTACTGTAGTTATTACATTAGGAACAATCCACAGCAGACATTTTTCTGGATTTATTGTAGGTTTTGGAAAGTGAATAAATCGTACTTCTCGTTTCAACCTCTCTGGGGAGCACCTGTAACTATTACAAGTGCCCCAGGAACAGTGTTTGACCATGTCTTGTAAAAATACGGCAGAAGAAAGCTAGAAAACGTCTCCTTTTGCATCAGAGTCAATGGAGCGCATCCAGGAAAGTGTCGGACCTCAGAGAGAGTCCTTTACTGCGTTGTGATTGGCCAGCTGTGTATATGGGGTGTGGCTTAGCAAAGGGTCAATTAGCCCAGGAGCACCAACAGGACTTAAGTCTGGTTTTAAGGTAAGTAGGTCTTAAATACTTACCTTTCTAAGTCCGACCTAATAAGTACGACAGTTGCACCATCCAGGCCTAAGTCAAAATCTAGGCTAGTTTCTATAGCAACCACTTGATAACTCAGCAGTAAAGACACGGCGCGCCTTATACAGACTTTACAATGAGCGGGCTTTTAGATGGGAGAGAGTTAATAGTGACAGAAGCACTCCATTGGACATTTACAATGATGAGGAGCTGATTGAGAGGTGTCGATTCTGTAGCAGACCTAAACATTTTAGTTATGCATTTTAATAAATTTATGAGGGAACATAAACATTTGCTGAACAATGAGCCTGGAGGTTCGGTTGTGGGAAGCATTTGACTCATACGGCATAGAAGAGCTAATGAAAGTAAACTAATGTCATAATTTAGGACGTGTGTTAAGTGTTACTGCTTGTCGACAGTCTGCTTTTGGCCTGTTGCACGGGTCCCACGCTAGCTGCCCGATCCTGGCTTTTTGCTAGGGATTCTCCGGGGTTCTCCGTGTCTGATTGAAAACGCCTCCTCCGTCTGGCAATTCGGCTGTTTTCAGGTTTCCTTCTTTGTAGCTGGCGAGACCACGTGGCTTGGTCTGACCTCGGTGAAGTTGGCTCGACGAAAAGGCTTAAAATGGAACTTGGTCGTTCCTGAATTAGTCCAGTGTAACTTAACGGACTGATAACTTTAACAAACAAAAGAAATAAAGAAAATAAAACAAACTGAAGGCAGATCGATGTCGCGGCACTTCAGGAGTGTAGCTTCAGGCGAACAAAAGGGCCTGTTTCGCTGGTCGACTGAGGGCGTTGCCTGGCGAGGCACGCCAACGCGTGCCGAAGCGTCCAGAGGGCCGAGCAGAGTGGAAGAGAGCCAACAGCGAAGAGAAGAGAGCTTTTGTTGCCTGGGGCGTGATTCCCCAGGGGGCGTCTCAGGTTTCCCAAGGGACTGCCTTTCTAAACTTAATGTCTAAAGAAAAGAAATCTATTTGCACGTATTATAATCAAAGATTTTCCACAATCAAACCTCAGTGGTTGAACGGTTGTACTGTTCTAGGCATTTGGTAACAGGAAACAATTGTCACATTATTGGTCAGGATATTTATACATGAGGAAAGCTTGGATTACATTAGATGAAGGAGTGTCTTGCTGAAAATAAAAACATTGCACAAGTAACTTCTTTTCAGCACTAATATTAACAACAGATAGCAACAACAGTTAACATAACTACTCAAATAGAGGCAAACGTAATCAGGTAACTAAAGATTTAATTAACTCAATGAAATGCTTTGAGTCTTTGGAGACTGCAGTCCTTTTACATTGAAAGTTCAGTGTCTGGAACATGTCACACTTAGGTGAGACAGGGGTTTTCCCTTTTGATGTGGTAATAAAACAAAGAATAAGGTCAGTTGCCACGGAAACGTGTGTGGGGGGCCAGTTTTGATAGGCTGTTCAGGGAGATGCCAATGGCTGGTTCGTGTCCCTTTGTCAGTTTAACAGTCAGGCCCCGCGTTATCAGCTTCGGAATCAAAAAGGTGCCAGTTTTATGGTCGGGATAGCACTTAGAGAAAGCAACTTTGGCCCCTCCCCTTCTTCTCTGGGGAGGAGAAAGGAATTTAGGGTAGCTCCAAATTTATTCAATATAAAATGCACAAATCCACACCGTTGTTCACTACAATTCTGTCGGAGAGATAGCCTATTATGAACCTGTTGAAGAGCTGACACCCGCAACGCAGCACTGACACCTGCATTACAGCTGTTAATAGCACTACGTTTTTATGCAAATGGTCCGGCACCATCTGAGCATGAGTATCTGTATGTCAACCGCACGGGATAACATTCAATAAATGTGCAGATTGCTTGTTACGCCAATTATAACATCTTTAATTTGGTGGCACGGTGGCCTGGATCTACCCATGATGCACGCATCCTCCGAGAGAGTGCGTTATACCAGGATTTCAAGGCTGGAAGAGTAAACGGGCTGCTTCTCGGCGACAGCGGAGACCCACTGAAACACTGGCTGATGACGCCTATAATTGCTCCGAGGACTGAGCAAGAACGACGGTATAACACCATCCACACCACCACTAGGTCCCTCGTTGAGCGGTGCATCGTGGTCCTCAAGCACAGTGTCTGTGCTGCTATCCATGGTGCTGATTTAGTGCGGCCACTAGATCACTGAAGACTATATAAATAGACTAGGCCTAGACTATAGAACAAAACTCGCCAAAAGTGACACATTTAGGTTTTACAGTAATCATTAACATGTATCATTGTTTTTTCTAGGTTTCATTGTCTTCATGGAGAGATGTGGATGCACCCTGAGTGAGTCTGCACCGTAATAGCAGCGTGCACTGTCCTCCACAACATCTGTGTCTCCCTAGGCAACACCATCAGCCGGTGCCGGAGGAAGGTGCCGACCCTGTGGACCATGCAGGGCATGACGGTGTCGGTGGACGACTAGTCCGTACACGCATTATTAATGCTTTATTAAACTGTTGTAAACTATTGCTTCACTTAAAATAATTCTGAAAAATAAGCCACAAAGAAAGTCCAGTAGGTTTATAATAAACTTTTTTAAATTTACATACAATTGTCATTGATTCATTGCACACAATTTGCAATTAGGCTTATTTACAGAATTACAAAAGACCGCCCGTCCTCTTCAGAAACAGGCGAAGATGACCTGCTTATCTGTTGTTGGAGCAACTGTATTTCTAACGATATTTTTTGTTTTTCAAGTTCCAGATTTTCCTGCTCGGTCTGTAATTTCTTTCTCAAGAAGTGTCTGCTGCAGGTCGTCCAGCCTCCTCCTCCGTTTCACCGGCGGTGCACCACTGCTGAGAACTTTGTGGAGTGACTGGGGCCTCGATCGAGTCTGAAAATACAGAGAATCTATCATAGGCCTACTGTTATCTGACAACTACTAAAACTGTTATTGTAGGCTACTCTAATATATATAGGCTACACACCTTCACAATTCACACGGTCAAGCAATCGTTAATCACCTCTGTTATCTGTTGTTTGTTTCTTCTTGTTAGTTATTGAGTTTGATTGATTGGCAATCACTGTGTGTCTGTGCTGACTGTACAGCTCTATTAACTTTCGTATGTAAAAGACTAGAAAGGCGCTATACAAGTACGGAGCATTTACATTGATACGGCTACAAGTTAACAAAACAGTGGAAGTGGAACAATGTAACGCACGCTGTTAGGCATCTGCTATAGTTCTGTGGCCATTCACATGAACGCGCATCGCTAAGAACAGGTGTAGTTAACCCTAGGCTTAAGTTTGGCATTAGGTCAACTCTAAAGACTGGTCTTAACTAAGACCTACTTAGCAGTTAGGACCAGGCTTAGTAAAGCCCTGTTGGTGCAACCGGCTCCTGGTGCCCAGAGTTACTGCAATCACTCTCAGAGAGATTGGCCACGCACACACATAACCCCACAGGGCGTCACAGTATACACAAACATTACACACTTGCATTATTCATTGAATGAATACCACTAGATTGGTGGCTTCGTGCCTTTTCTTCAGCACTGAGAAGCAAGGTCCAGTGAGGCCTTCAAGTTAGAGGACTGCGCCTATACTCGTAGAATCTGGAGTTACGATACGTAACTACCGTAACTACCGCTTCGCCCTCTAAGGCTGTTGTTATTGGGTCAGAGGCCAAGCAGGATGAGTCAATGCCTCTCCAAGCCCATAAGGTAGCACCAAGCACAAACCCACCTACCCAGAGCCATACAATGAGCCACCCAGTCACTCGCAGTCCACAGCATTGGTGTTGGCGTGCACACGAGCACCAACGGCACGACATGGGAGGCAGAGGACCGACCCATGTGTAATAGCCGGGAATCGGGCGGGGGGGGGGGGGGGGGCCCACAGCTGTACAGATGCAGGCAAGGTCACGACCGCCTCAGAGAGCAGGGCCAGCGCGAGCAGCTGGCGCACCGCACACTCACGAGGGAAAATCACTCAGCCAAAACACAGTAGTGAGTGAGTCAGCGAGAAACGGGGGTCGTCCCGCGGGCTCAGTGAAAACCACAGGGCACACTGAGCTTTCTCTCGTTTGGCAAACATCACACATGCACAGTGCACAACGATGTCACACACCTCTGGATGCAGGAGGAGGGACTGCGTCGGTGATGCTGTGGTCACGCACGAGCCCGCAGCCGGGCTCTGCCGGGAGGGACATGCGTAATGTGTTGAGCCGCAATAGGATAACACCACTGTAGTTGTTGTAAGAAGCGTAATGTCTGTTTTGAGGGCTCATATGACACAGCCTGCCTGGTCAGACAGGCTGGACCCACAGAAGACTGTTGCTACCACCTTCCTCTGGCTGGTAGAGCGGGAGTGTCCCAGCGGCTCCCCGCTTCCCCCGTTCAAACATTGCTATGTTGCTGCTGCAAGGCAACATTGATCGTGGATCAATATATTTGACTGTCACAACCCGAGCGAAATGACTGGTTTCACTATCAGAATGAGGTGATCCATCTGGTCTACAACAGCCGTACAGCCGCACGTATACAATTTTACCCCCATTCGCGTTAGCGGAGAGCTGAACTGGAAGTTAGCCTGCTCAGCTGGCAAAAGTAAACACAGTGGACGCTGTAGCGCTACCGCCGACTAGTGTTTGGAGGTGTAATTGCAGAATGACGGAGACACCGACACAAGTACAAGTATGAATGCATGGCAAGTATAAATCAAGCTTCAGTCTCCACCCCTCCCCCCAAGTCATTACAACCAGTCAGGTGAGACGACAGCTCACCAGAACCCAGATCATCGAGGCCAGAGGACCCGACGACATCCACCCGAGGCTCCTCAAGAGCCCCTTTTTCCACCGCATGGTACCAGCTCGACTCTACTCTCCTTTTTTTGGTTTTCCATAGTGGAAAAGTTGTACCTGTACCTGCTTCCAGATACTTTCAATTTCCACCATACAACAAATAACAAACCATGACATGCATCCAACACAATACAATACATTTACACAGGTGGGTGAGGGGGTTGAGGGTGGGGGGCCCCTGGAGTCCCGGAGCATGCACTCTCACTAACAATAAAGGTGGTATGTCCTGAGTTGTTTAACACATCAAGATGTGAATACCAGAACTCTGTCTGAACTCTGTCTGAACTCTGTCTGAACCCTCCAATACTTTTGGAGGGGACTGTATAAACACCCACAGACCAACATGTACACCCACACACTTACAGATACACACAAACACACACACACAGACATATACACCCACAGACACACACAAAACACAAAGAAATTAGGTATCCTTGGTTGTCAACAGTTAGTTGCATTATTCTTTATGCATGTCAATAGGTTGTCCTGTCTGTTTGTGTGATGTTTGTGCCCCCCACCCCCATTTCTGCCCAATAGGCTAATTAAATAAATACAAAAAGACGATACCGGACTTAAATTTAAAACTTTCTTGTTAAAGCAAACATGGTACTTAGCAGTATACACGGTATACAGCTCCTCATACTGCATCCCAGGCTGCTGGGCGTGACAGGGTTAAAAAAAAACAATGCACGACTTGGTGTCCATGTCCTGTTTCAGGACACCTGAGGGCTCGTTCTGGTCTGATCTGAGGTCATTATCAGTGTTACAACATGGGCATTTTCCACAGACTAGCTAATAGACAGTCTGCTGAGCTTTACTGTTTTGCAGCTCTCCTGTCTGTGTCCTCTCAGTCAAAAACATACAAGTTTATTAGCAACTCTAACTTTCGAAAAATGTGTGATTTGTTTCTCTGTATGTGTCAGCCATGTAGCTCGGCACAACCTGCTCAGTTATTCACTTAGATGCTTGTTTTGACTAAACACAAACCTTATTTCCTGCTAACTGCTTTAGAGAAAACCACAACGGTATCAGTGATATAGAAAGAGGAAGGAGGTGGGATTTGCTTGGTGCGAGTGGTAAATGTTGATCTCAGATGACCAAGATCTAAAATGGAGGAATGGTCTTTACTGTGGCTGTTAGGTAAGTAAAAATCTACTTAATGTGTGAATGTTTGTCTCCATGTCGTCTCAAAAATTAGTTCTAAAACATGTCTGGTGTTTTTGAAAGCAGCAGCGAGTTACAGAGTGAATAATGTGAATACAAAGACAGAATTCAGCCAAATACCGTCAAATGATCAAATACAAATTAGCTACGACAAGAGAACAAGAATTTGAGTGATCATTCTTTGGTAATATATCAGCAAAGAAAAATAAAACATTACTAAAAAGTGTTTCAATTGTGTTTCTTTCAATGAAAATGAAAATTCTGATGCACAAAATTAATTCCCAATGATCACAAATCATAATATCTGACAAAATAATTGAAATATGATTTTTTTTTTACCTCAAGCAGTCCTAATATTTATTACACTGAATCTTAAACAAATATAATTTGTTGTTTCCACATCTAACATCAACATGTGGCTGTTTTTCTGTTCACTACAAGCAGGTTGTGTTGTAGAAAGTCCAGATGTCTTGTTTCATGTTAAAACCTCAAACCAACCTGAGTCTGTTTTCTCTTTAGTTCTGACCTCACTGCTGAGCTGCACAACAAACCAAGGTGAGAAAACTTCTTCTGTCACAGCTGAAAGGTTATTCACTCCCTGATAGAACAGTTAGTGTTTAGGACAGTGTTTGGGGAGGGAAACAGCCACTTTACAAATACAATAAAACACTGAATGCAGTTTTGATGCCACAGTGTTGCAGACTGGAGCCAAAGCTGAAACTGCTGCTGTAAAAATGTTATTCTGAAACTACACAGCATGATGCATTTTACAATTACATTTACTCATTTGGCAGACGCCTTTATCCAAAGCAACTTACATTTGAGGAACAACAAGCAACAACAGAGCATCAAATAGAGATTACAAATACAGATCTACATACTAGTAAGAGCAGCAATAAATACTAGTAGGAGCTCACAGCACATATCACATAAATGGGGTAAATACCAAGGGAAATAAGTATGAGCTAACTAAAAGTGCAAACTACACAAGATAATTGTAAGGGGATAGAAGAAGAAGAGCACAGGAAGTGCATGTAAGAGTTTAGAGGTGTTATTAGAGGAAGTGTACTCGGAAGAGATGAGTTTTCAAGAGCTTCTTGAAGCTTGAGAGGGACGCCCCTGCTCTGATGCCGTGTGGTAGGTCGTTCCACCGTCGTGGTGTCACAGATGAGACCAGCCGGGACTGGTTTGCTTTGTGTGAAGGGATGGCAGAGCCAGGCGGCGTTCGTTGGAGGAGCGTAGCGGCCGAGAAGGAACATAAGTTTGTATTATAGAGTTTAGGTAGATGGGTGCAGACCCATGATGCAGTAAGAATTACATAAGTAAGAAAGACAGATGTAGCCAGATCTTCTGCTGTGTGTTTGACACAAACTTTGAGAGTAAAATTGAAAAACATTTGAAAACATTAGTCTGTCAGCTCACATCTCAGTTTGATTCAGATTTCTTCTCTGAAACACAGAGATCAATTCAGCAGTGAAGAAGTGACAGTGAGAAAGCAGGAATATGAGGAATGCAGAGAAAAAAAAACGCAAATTATCTCTTAAACCACATCTTTCTGTCTCTTCCTCCAGCCTCTCTGACTGTGAGTCCCAGCAGCTCTCAGCTGTTTAGAGGACAGTTTTTCTCTCTGAGCTGTGAGGAGGACGACAGCTCTGCTGGATGGACGCCGAGGAGGAACACAACCAGAGAAAACAGGACTCAGTGTGGAGCTGGCTGGGGAAGATCAGCTGGTTCTTCTTGTAACATCAGTTACATTTTTGCATGGGACAGTGGAGTTTACTGGTGTGAGTCCAGCGAGGGAGGAACCAGGAACACCATCAACATCACTGTCACTGGTAAATTCAGACTACTGTAATCTGTGATTTAATGGGTCTAATGAGGTGTGACCGGATCAATAACAAACACAGGGACTCTGAACACTTTGTCAGTGTTATTCAGCATTTCTCTTTGTCTATTGACTAAAATCAAAGGCAAAACTTTAACCCAGAAATAAAAAGAAAGAAAAGAAGACACTGAGTGAAGAACCAAGAGTAGCCAAGAAATTAGCCTTAACCCACCATACGTAAATAATTATTTGTGTAATACTGTTGTAGTGTCTGTTCAGTGCACACACAGTGTGTGTTTGCAGGCTGGAAAACAGCAGGTGTCCATGTCATGTATTACTTTTGTTTTGATTTTTCATCCGTGTCATGCTGAGGCCTGCAGATTTGAACTAGAGGTGACTGTCTTCATATAACAAACTGCATGTTCTCACACTATCTTCACCAACTTGACAACACATGCGCAGTATTTGTAAAACACTTCAAAGTGAGAAAGCACCACGAATAGAAGCGATGCAACATGTGTTGTCAAATTTATCAACATGTTAATTTTGCTCCTGTTTTGTCTTTTTAAGTTAAGCTTGGTGTTGAGCTTTTGGGACAATCGTATTACGCACACCTTCTGCTGGATCTCGGCAAAACAATCCAACTTTACTGTAGCAGAGACAACACCACCAACATTACAAGCGAAAACCAGCTGAGTTTAGATATACACAGATCAGCCATAACATTATGATCACATGCCTAATATTGTATAGGACCTGTTTTTGAAGCCAAAACAGTCCAGATCCGTCGAGGCATGAACTCCAGTAGACCTCTGAAGGTGTACTGTGGTATCTGGCACCAAGACAATAACAGCAGATCCTTTAAGTCCTGTAAGTTGCGACGTAGAACCTTTGGAATTAGGAGGCCAAGCCAACACCTTGAACTCGTCGTTGTGTTCCCGAAACCATTCCTGAACCACTTTTGCTTTATGACAGGGCGCATTATCCTGTTGAAAGATGCCACTGTCATCAGGGAATAACGTTTCCGAGAAAAGGTGTACATCAGGGATTATAAATTCACATCCAGCACCGCAGCAACCTCCATGTGGCACATAATCTAATGACAACAAAGGTAAACTAAAAGTGTATGGAAGAAGCTAAAGAGTGAGCTGTATCGTTTCCTCTTTGTTGAGTTTCACATGCGCTGCACCGATCACCGCCAATCAAGGCTCAACTGTCCGACCTGCAGCCTCTCTGCTTCTCTGTGTCTCTGCAGGGCGCCTCTACTTCACACATACCACGGAGCAAAGTCGGCCAGCTGATCAGTGGACATTAGACATTGACAACAACTACACTCGTTAAGTACATGGTGCAATAAAAGTCCATACTTTACCAACGCACCAGTTTAATAAGCATAAACACGCAAAACCCGATGTTTTAATCTGCTGAGTCTCTCATCCACTGCAGCCCTGTTTAGGTTTTACACAAGCACAGCGCTAGTTCAGCTAATAGTGAAAGCTGTCTGTCTTTAGTGACTATTAAGCTTAGTTTGCCAGTAGCCTACCTTAAATATGGCACATTATAAACTCAGCTCAGTGGCAGAGACAGACGCTGCTCTCTTCCAGCAGCAGCAGAGGGAGGAGGACAGGAGGGACTGAATTGTTCATTCCTTCTAAACATCACTCAGTATGTTGTTGGTTAATATGGTTTATTTTACTGACATTTTAGATTTGTTTCCAGTGAGATATTAGTGACTTTGCTGTTGTAAATCCTGTTGCTGCTCTAGAAACAACATTTGGTTAACAAAAAATATCATATTATTGTTTCAAATAATATATGCAATTATGGCCCTGGTGTACATGGTCACTGGTTCACTTGCCCATTTTCCTGCTTCTAACAAATCAACTATGAGGACACAATGTTGACTTGCTGCCTAATATATAATATATATAGGTCACAAAAGCGTGTTAGTGTTGATGAAGCTGTGTGTAAATGATGAAATGCTGTAGTTTGTCTCTGTGTTGAGGTGGACCAGTGATCCTGCAGAGTCCTGTCCTCCCTGTGATGGAGGGACATGATGTCACTCTGCACTGTAAAACAAAGACCCCTCCCTCCAACCTCCCAGCTGGTTTCTATAAAGATGGCTCCCTCATCAGGACTGAGCCTACAGGTCACATGACCATCCACCATGTTAACAAGTCTGATGAAGGCCTCTACAAGTGTAACATCAGCGGTCGTGGAGAGTCTCCATCCAGCTGGATCTCTGTCACAGGTGAGGAGGTTACCTTTGATTTCAGGATTTATTTCATCCAGAGATTCACCTGACCAGGTGGATTCTCTCTACAGGTAAACCTAAAACCACAGCCCCGCCCACATACAGAGCTCTGCCCCCAACATCAACTACTGTATTTGACCTGACACCCTCTGCAAACCCGCCCCCAACATCAACTACTGTATTTGACCTGACACCATCTGCAGACCCGCCCACCTCTGCTCCTCTGCCCACTCCGACATCACCTGCCTCAGACCCGCTCCAGCTTGTGTTCAGACTGATCTTCCACCTGGTGGTGTTCTGTCCGTACTGCATCTCCACTGTCGTCATGGTGTCTTTATATCGACGCAGGGCCACAGGTGACACTCTTAATCACTAACCTTACAAACAATGATCCATCAATCAAGCAATCAGTCTCACACTGTCACTGGTGTTAATGATCGACAGTTTTCTATAACAGATAAATTCACTACATTTTTTTTATAACCTGCTCTGACTGCAGGAAATGGCCTACCTGTCTCAATGGTGATGACGCCACCCACCCAGGCTGAGGAGGGATTGGATGATGACTGTGATGATGTCATCCCTGCTGTCACCACAGAGCATCACTTCTGAGTTGATCCAGTGTGTTCAGTGTGTTCTGGCTCTTAATGAAGCTGAAATGTTTGAGTCATCAGCAAATAAACCTCAGATTTCCTTCATAGGTCACAAACAGCAGAGGACCCAGAACACTTCCCTGTGGAACTCCTCATGTTCTAGTTTGACTTAGATGATGTTGAACTCAGGATCTCAGACTTCCGCAGCAGCTACAGTCTCACTTTAAACTCTTCTAATCTTATTTACTGCTTTTAACCCCTTGACGCCAATTGTCGTGAATTCGCATCATACCTTTTCCTTGCAGACTGCAAGCCAAGATAGCGCATGGATTCCCCCGATGCCTGTTGGTGCATATTCGATACGAACCTAGGAACCTTTCGCAAGCCCTGGTTTCTCGTTTATGCCTGTTGTCGCTAATTTGCATCATACCTACACATACCTGAATTTATATCTTTTCCATGTTCTATAGACAAATTAACAATCTTCACTTAATTTATCATCATCTTGAAAGCGAATGAAAACACAAATAATTTTTTGATTCTAAAAATTCAGGCGTCAAGAGGTTAAAGTTTTTAATAAACCTCACGCAATCAACCAAATCTCAGTCTCTGTGTCATGCTAAGTTAAATAAAAGTTAAAGCTGAACATAAGACGTGTGTTGTCTGTTTGACAAAAAGTAAGGATGACCTTAACACAATAATTGTTGTTGGTAGATAGACGCCTATGTGTCATGGTGGAGCTCAACTTAATTGATTTCATGTGGGAGAAGGCAGATTCACGTAGGTTGATCCAAACAGAAAGTGCTCACAGACAAAAGGCTCGCTCCTCATGTTGGGAAACTTCTCCTGTGAAAGCAGCCCCAGAATTAAGTCTTCATGTCTCTGGTTGTCCTGGATCTCTTTTGATCCTACACATCAATATCTGTACTAAACACGACACTTTGTCTCTTAGAAATTGTATGGATTTCCATGAAATGTGGTTCAGACATTCAGGTTGAAATGCAATATCGTTGGTGATGCTCTAACATTTCATCTAGCGTCAACATCAGGTCAACATTTAAATAAATAAATACCTGCAGTACTAAGGACATTCCCGTCAGCCTCAGCTGGACTTTGTGTTTACTGCTAATTAGCTGATTTAAGCATGCTAACTAAGATGATAACTGTGATAACTGCTATTCATTAGCAAGTTAGCATTTTCCTTGTGAGCATTTTTGGTGGTGGCATGGTGATGTTGCACAGCTGCAAGAAGGCCTGTGGGCCTGTGTGAATACAAAGACACCATGAGATGTATACGGGGAGAATACCATGATGTGGCCGGTCATTCTCAACACAGATAGGATTGGATCTGCAGGGGATGGAGCTGTGACAGAAAATTATGATGAGTATTTCATCATAATCAATTCAGTTCAATTAAATCAACTTTATTAATCCCATAAGGGGCAATTAGTTAAGAGCAGCATGTTTGCAACAGTACATAACACAAATCACACACATTATTCACAACATACAAGCAGCCAGTATGTGCACATTTAAAAACCCCAAAGAACCTTACAGGGAGTTTAAAAGTTTGATCGACGAGGGGATAAAAGATTTGGAGTGGCGGTTCGCCTTACACTCAGCGTATAATGACGCCCAGAAGCCAACAGAGAGAATTCACCGGGCAGAGCAGAGAGGCTAGGATACTTGCTGCCTTCCAAACTATTTGTTAGATGCAGGAGACATTAAGGTCTCTCTGTTTCACACCAATGATTTTAGAACAGATCTTTACAGTGTTGTTCAGGCTGTTTCTGCCTTTAACTGTCAGATAGTGAAACCAACATAAAAATTTAAAAGACTCTCAATAAAAGACTGATAGAATCTAGACAGGATGACCGGCGTGACAGTGAAGCTTAGTTTGAGGAGAAGATGAATTCTCTGTTGCCCCTGCTTCACAATGGCGGCGCTGTTTATATAGAACTTAAAATGGTGTCCAAGTTTTAATACGATGAGAGAATTTCCACCTTTTCATTATGTATGATGCTCTCTGAAGCAGCATCTCTATTTTGCCCAAAGTCTATAATTAATTATGTGGTTTTAGATACATTTAAGTCAAGGAAATTGTTATCTCACCATGAGATAAAGTCAGTCAGAGCATTCCCATGGTCAGATACTGGACCTGGGAGAAGTGACAACAACGCAGTGTCATCGGAAAACTTCACCAAATAGCTGCTCTCCTGGGCGCTTCTGCAGCCATTTGTGTACACGACAAAAAGAAGCGGTGAAAGGAGGCACCCTTGAGGTGATCCTGTAGAAAGCAATAAGGAGTCTGAGAAATTACCATTTACAAAGACCCTCTGCTCTCTAACAGTTAAAAATCTAAAATCCATAAAACAAGTTGGTGAGGCAAGCTAAAATCACACCGCAGCTTGTCTATTAAAATATGTGTTTGCATTGTATTAAAAGCTGAAGAAAAGTCTGCAAACAGAAGCCCGGCATGGGATTTTGGTTTGTCTAAATGCTTATATAAGCTATTCATGATAAAAAGCTTTGCATCCTCTACTCCCCTCCCCGCTCGATAGGCAAATTGCAGGGGATAGGACCAGGTTTTTAATGATTTCCTCTAATACCTCGAATACTCATAATTAGTGATGTTAAAGCAACAGACCTGAAATCGTTTAGTTACCCTGGTTTGCTGATCTTAGGAACCGGGATCACTTTGGATGATTTCCAGGGAATTACACTACTATCCAGTGACACCTGGAAGATGTGCTGGCCACAGCCTACAGATGTATGTCTGTCTCTGCAATAATAAACTAACATTGCAAGTAAGTCTCTGAGTGCTCACTCCAGTTAGTCTTTACCCCAAGAGAGGGAGTTCAAGTACCTGGGGGTCTTATTTGCGAGTGAGGGGACAATGGAGTCCTTTGCATCAAAAGGAGCCAGTTAAGAAAGTTCAGACATGGTAAGGACGCCCCCTGGGGGCCTCGGGGAAGACCCAGGACTAGGTGGAGATATATGTCTGGGAACGCCTCGGTGTAATCCCTCTCAAAGCTGGTTTATGTGGCTCAGGAAAAGGAGGTTTGTGGTCCCCTTGCTGGAGCTGCTGCCCCAGTGACCCAACCAGACATACGTGGTTGAAGATGGTTGAATGATGGATGGAAGATGGATTGATTGCAAGTAAGTTTTCCTGTGTGCATCTCACATTGTTTTTTTTGCACAAGTTTCAAGTTGAATTGAGAGCTTTAAGCGTCCAAAGGTTGATACACACACACTGAAAGAATTGGAAAGTTATAGCCACCAAAAAGATTTTCCTGATGTAAACTGCCAACATCAGGTAAGATCACTAACACACGGCTCATGTGCATGTGTCAGTAATAATAATCATATATGAAACATGATCTTGAACATGACCGCTTTTATGATCACTCTGTCATCATGTATGGACAGAGACTTCTCTCCGGACATCGTGGATTTATCCTCAGCACAGAATAAAATCTATAGACAGCACTGTTCTTTAAAGCTCTGTGGACACAAGGCAGCTGGAAACAGGTGCACTGAAACATTCCTGTCCTAGTTATCATGTTGAAGATGATGTGAAAATTTCTGAGTGAGGATGACTGCAGTGCAGCTGAAACAAATTAATGGAGTTTAAAAGTGAGTTTTTTTAATTATTAGCTGAAGTCCAAATGTGTCTTTCATCAAATTAGGAAATGAGCAATTTTATTAATGTAAAATAGTCTAAAACTTTTTTAGACACATTTACACTGCAAAAAAAAAAAAATTAACAGGCTAACCTACTGGGTCAGACTGACTTTACAATCACAAGTGACCTTATTTGATCCTCCATCTGAATCTCTCTGTCGCTCCTTTCTCTTCACTGCAGTCATGAGAGGGAAACTACCTGATAAATGAGGAACAACACACCTGATCAAAGAACTAAACGTGTCCTGGATACAGCATGGACCAAAACAATAAAGAACACAACTCAAGTTTCTAAATGTAACATGAAAATATTTATTGTCCCAAAATATAGTTAAAAGAATCACTTTAAGGACATTTGTGCAGATTGCAAGTTATTGCTTTTTGTTTAATTCATATTATTACATAACCACGTTCTTTCTGTACATATCATGTAATTCTGCTTTGTAGATAATAATTATACTCAGGTTTATTTCTTACTCTGTGAACTCCGTGGGACAGATTGAGGTATATCAGATGCTTTGGTCCAGTCTTTTTGGTTTGTTTATACAATTCAAAAGTAGTAGTAGAGTTTTAAATCACATAAGGCCACATACCAGCTAATATCATTAGCTTATAACATATAAATATATACAGAAACCACAGGTTTTATATAAAAACATCATCATATTACAACAGAAGACATTACAATACAGTATTCACAATATAGATAAAATATGTTGTTAGCTGTGATCTGAGACACTCACACCTCTCTCCACCTGGTTTCAGCAGGCTTGGTTTGCGCTCTGTCTGCTGACATTTCAGACATCAGAGGCTGTTTTTCTGTTTAAAGCTGGTTAATCTGTTCATGAAGCTCCCTGTGATACATGAGTGCTGAGGCTGCAAGCAACCAGCTACATTTACTCTCCTTACTGTAACATGTTAACGCACTTTATTTTGTAAAGCCGTCAGGTAACTTCCTCCTCTTTTTACATTTAAAAGACGCTTTTATCCAAAGCAACTTACAATCGCTATACATGTCAGAGGTCGCACTCCTCTGAAGCAACTAGGGTTAACTAGTCCTAGTCCTTCCCAGGAAACTCAACAAACGTAACCTATTGGCCTCAGGTGAAGATACCAACGATGGTCGTTCAATCTTGGCCACAGGTAGTCTTAACGACTGTAACGACTGTCGTCACAGCAACTAGAAACCTAGGGAACTTTGAACATTAACGGTATCGATGGCCCGGGCTGAGGTTAAATAGCTGAGTTTCCCTGCCAGTCAGTCAGAACTGAAGAACGAGCCCTTGATTTTAACCTTCGTTGGATAACTAGGGGTTAAGTGTCTTGCTCAGGGACACAATGGAGGATGGTCGGATCTCACAGTGGGAATCGAACCCAGGTCTCCCACACCACAGGCAAGCATCTTATCTATTGTTAAACATATGAATTCCTGCTTTGCCAAATCAGTCAGCAAGACAGCCGGACAACAACTGTTGAAATGTTTGTTTTCTGAATGGAGGTCGGATCGATCAGGGCTATGCTATGTTAACGTGGTCACAGTAAAGTACAACCATAGCTGGAATAAAGTTACAGACACATGTTTTCTGTACTCACCAGGTAGTTCAAATTCCTCTCTTTCAAGTCGCCCAAAACGCTGGATTTGCTTTCAGTGTGAACACAGCATTTTATATTTCTAGCCAACAACCAATCCAACAGCAGCTAAACAAACCAGAGCAAAACCTCCAAGTCTTCAAAAATGTGTAGCTCAACTTCCTCACAGGCTCAAATCACCATGTTCTCCCTGCATCTTCTACGTTTGAAGTCAATGACAGCAACGAAGATGACTAAACAAAGAAAAGCTGCTCCCAGTCCGTAGTAAAGTCTGTAGTTTCCCTCCTCGACGTCTCCGCTGTTTGACCCTGAAGATCAAAGTGCATATTAGTCAGGAAATGAGTGAACAGTGGAACAGCCTCCATTTACTCTTCTATATCTTCTATATTCCTCATGTTTGACTCTCAGAATCAACATGGAATAAACTGCAGCTACAACATGGCACACAGACACACTGACCTCCACAAACTCACCTGAAACCTCCAGCTGGTAGATTCTGATTGGCTCAGTCTCAATGGCGGCTCTCTTACGTCTTGAACCTCCTGCTGCAACTCGACACTCGTATGTTCCAGCGTCGTTGCTGCTCACGTTCTTCAGAAGTAAAGACACATTTCCGTCCTTCAGCTCTCTGTCCACCAGCTGCACCCGGTCCTTAAAGGATGGATGCTGGTGGGTTTCATCTGAGCGTCCATCTCTGTAAAGGAGGACGTACTCTGGCTCCAGCTCAGGTCTGCTCCACTCTACAGCTCTGATGGAGGCTTCACCAGCCTGACATGACAGAGTGACGTCATCTCCAGGTTTCACTCGTACCACATCTAAAAACAATAAAAACATCCAGAGAGAAAAAGTAATTACATTTCAAAAGGACTCCACAGGACGATACAGTGAGAACATCTTTGTTTAAACAGAAGGCCTCTTCACACCTGAGATCATGGGAACATTCAATAATTAGTCACAACTGTGGAGACATGACAGGATTTTATTCACACACTGTTTATAAGACTTGTTGTTGTGAAACATGAAGCTGCTTCAACATCGTGATTAAAGGGCAACATTCAGCCAATCAGAGCCCTCAGTGACGTCTCTTTAAATTCAGACAGACATGAGAGGAGCTGGACCAACTGGTGACGATACAACTTTAAAGTAAAACTAATGAGCATCATTTGCTAAAGAAAAAACAGATTCACTAATTATAAATCCCAGGTAAACCTATAATTTACTACAGTCAGCAACCCAAAATAATGGAAACTGCGCCGGTCAACAGCATTAGTGGAGGACTTTTTGTATCCAGTTTCTTTTGCAAACTCATACAATGGGGAGTACAGTTAAAATTGTTGATAGTTGTATACATAACATTCTTTGGATTAAATCTGTCTCCATTGATCGTACAGTTGCTCTTATTTCCTTGAAATCCTTTTGCCTATTTGGCTTGAGTGAGTGGGAAGTTGGAGGGTAATGTTTAGTGTAAAAAGTTTTGGTTATAAATACATGATTTGCTGAGAAGCAAAATGTCATCTGAACAAAGGGTTGAATTGAGTTTCACTCACTCTGCAGACCAAAGATTTAAAACATCTAACTTATATTCATATTGAACATTATCTGAGACAGTAGCGAGTCAGAACAAATGGGCGGGACATGTTGAGACTGACAGGAAAAACAAAAGCCCCTTAGTTACTGTTGCTAAGTGTTACAAACCGTAGGACCTGTCGGGCTTGTATCACAGCTATTAGCCTACTGCTCTGAGAAACTGTCAAACTGAGGAGAAAAAATAATGATAGAAGCTAAAGCCTAACAATCACAGAGTAAAAGTGAACGGAGAAACCGAATACTGAGAAAGAGGACAACGATATAAAGGATCAACACTGTTCCTGTACAGCGGGGTAGGTCTCTGTTCACTATTACAATCATTAAAAAGCAGAACAGCAGGACTTTAATAACGTTACATTCAGTAGGAAGTTAGCTAGCGTTAGGAACAGTCCAGAGATACATTTTTCTGGATTTATTTTAGGTTTTGGAAAGAGAATAATTCGTACTTCTCCTTTCAACCTCTCTGGGTAGCGACTGTAACTATTACAAGTGCGTTAGAGAGAGTGCTATACTGTGCTGTGATTGGCCAGCTGCGGGGCGTGACTCAGAGAGACCTCTGTCAAAAACACTTCTCTGCCTCTGTGAATCAACGGACGGGACAGTGATGTACAAAGTACATTCAGAAGTATATATCTACATGAATATACATTAGGTACATAAACAAAGTGGTACAAGTATTTTCAGGCGAGAGACCTCAAGTCTGCGACACATCTGTGAATATGCCCTAGTTGAATCCCGTACAAAGAACTAGTTTTCCTTTTTACCTTTTCTACCTTTTAAAGGCTGAATGTTTTTTGCTTCGTGAAACGTGTTACTCACACAGGCTCAAAATGCGAATCAGTGTGTTTTACCTTGTAATGACTAACTTTTCAGAGAGGCATTCGCGAGGACAGCCTAGATAGCTGCCATAGCAACCAGAAGAAGCAACCGGCTAGAAGCAACTTCTCAAATGCCGTTAGTGTGTCGATGAAGTCAGGTTCAAACGCTGTATGTTAACTTGTGTTTGCTGCCACAGAAAATAAATAAAGTCATTCTTTATGCAACGTTAGGCTACAACAGCGTCTCCTCCTCTACACAGTAGGCTAGAGGTTGCCCAGACAATGAAAAGCTAACGTAGCTAGTTAGCAGCTACATAACAGCTATATCAGCTATATCAGGCTAAAGTTATTAAAATAGCATATAACGTTACACTAAAATATAGTAAACATCATAAATAGGCTGAAGTTACGTTTCAGAGCTGGAAGCCGCGATATAAGTGATTAACCGCATTTTGCCTTGGATGACTCAGCAAACCTAATATGCGAACACCAGAAACTCGACCGTGGCGATATACATTAATTATAACCTAATATATTCGACAGCCCTTGTCACCCTCCCTGTTACAAAACATGAACAGAACACTTTCCTGCCTCCATGAATCAACAAAAGTTCGTCTTTACCTGAAGCTCCTGGAGACAGAAGAGCCAACAGGAACACAAACTTATTCATGAGAGCGACCCTTTTCTTTAACAAAAAACACAATCGTTTATAAATGTATGACCATCTGCCGTAAAAGATTCTCACTTTGCATCTGCACCAAGGTCTATGTAGGTTCTGAGTTACAGAACCCCCTTTTTTAACTGCGAAATTAATCCAGTCTGACAGTGCGTATGATCGCTCTAATATTGAACCCTCTACAGCACAGCGTTGGACCTCAGGCACTTGTTTCTTGAAGTGATTTCAACGAATTAGAATGGTCAAAAAACTATCAAGCGGATCGTCTTTTTCTGACACTTCGTCACAGGAGCAGGTGGTGTGAGAAGGCAACATTATTTGGTTAAGAAATCTTATTTAAAATGACATGAACATTAATTTAAGAAAAATTTTGTGTGTATGAAGGTGTACAGAAGGTTTATGACGTTCTTTTTTATTTTGCATGTTCAGAAATTCAGGTTTTCTTTTTGTTGCCTCAGGGCATGTGTTTGGATGTTATCACACATTATCACATGCAGTAGTTCATAATATAAGCTCTAAATATACTTGTATTTATTTATTTATTTATTTATTTTGACTTATTTAACACATTTCCACAGAAAAATGGGCACAAGATTGTTCTTTGTAACTAAAGAGCAGGATTTGTCTGTTAGGTAAATCCCATCTGACAGCAGGAACAGTGTTATAATAGGTCTACATGTAGACTATGTAGTGACCGACTTAGCTCATGCTAAGGAGCTAATGCTACATGCTACTCTGTGGTGCTGTACGGTGGAGGTTGAACCTTTGGCTGATTGTTACCAGTTTACTGACATTACCAGCTACAGTCAAGGTAAGACACCGGAAAATATTAAAATAACTCACATATCTGTTATTGACATTATACTTCACAAGCTTTTAAATGCTTTTAATATATAAATGTGTTAACATTAACGTTATTTTGCAACACTTAAGTTAGATTTTGTTGAGACCAACGTTAACAGTTAACTATGAATCAATTAATTACCTTAAGTTTACTTAACGTTACAGCTCAAACAAACAATTTCAAGCAAATCAATTTACATACCGTTGGTTACGAGTCGTTTATTTGGACTTTACCTCATTATGTTGCTACACAAAGTAATAAGCTAGCGATAGAGTCCTCAGTTACATGATGGAAGCTGTATATCTTGTAAAACGTTAGCCATGGCTGTTATCACGTTAATTAATTCGCCACACCGCTATTTTGAGGAACGCTGCTGCTGTCGGCAGGGCTGTGTGGGATTATTGTCTGGAATAGGACACTTGAGAGAGAAAGGTACTTTTTATATTTGTCACAAGATTCTTGTTGAGGTTCTGGTGCCTCCACATCTGCTACTCAAAGCTTAAACTTTGAGTCTATAATAATGTTGCTACTCAAAGCTACTGGACATTTGACAACTGATATAAAAGGACAACAACATTTAAAGAGTCTCCCTTGTTCCATTTCTCCCATCAGAATCAGACTGAGAGTTAATTAGCTGATCAGAGAGCTGTTCTCCAGTGATTTCTGTATAATTTATAATACAGAAATGTATTTTTATTTTAAAATGTTTATACATTTTTAGATAGTGGAGTTTTTATTTCCATGAGGTGTAAACCGTAATCATCAAGATGAAAGCGGAAAGGGTTTGAAATGCTTCGCTTTGTGTAATGAATCTAGAATATATCAAAGATTCACTTTTTGAATAAAATTTCATTAGAAAATTAACTTCACCACAATATTCTATTTATTAAAGAATCATGTGTATTTAGTTTATATTTTTTATCACCTGAAGAATGTATTACACATTTTTCCTCCTAGAGTCACACTGTGGTTCAGATGTCCCACCTGGTGCCAGAGAGCTGCAGAGACCTGGAAGCCTTTTGGTATTGTCGTGGAAGTCTGTATCTGTTGGCGTGGACTGATGTGGAAAGGCGTTCTCTCCTTCTGTTTACTTTGAGTTTTAAATATTGTCCATATTTGTATCATAGATCCATTTAAAAAAAAGATATGGTTTATGGTTCACTTGTAATAAATTTTATATATATATATATATATATATATATATATATATATATATATATATATATATATATATATATATATATATATATATATATATATATATATATATATTAGCGCTCCCTGTCTTTACTACTTACTGAAAAGCTAATCATATACCACAGATAAAACATGAAACATTAAAACTGAACTCTTGCTTAAGAACATCAGTCTAGGATAAGTTAAAAAGTGAAAATACTCCCAACATGTTTCACATGAAATCATGAAAAGTAATTATGCAGTGTATTTCTGTGTGTGCAGGAGTATTTTTACTTTCTACCTTATTCTTTAAGATAAATAAGGAGCCATATACCATAACAGAGCCTGAAGTTTCTGAAGAGTGCCTTGTTTGCTGCTCTGATATAAGTCTAGTTTAAATACAGAAACAAAGAATGATCTGCAGAGTAATTAGGTATCCCACTAGGTTTTTATTGTGACCTTGCAAACTCTGAGGTCTCAGAGCTGACCGAATGCACATGTAGTAAATAGGTGAGTCTATACAATGTAAACCACACAAGAGCTTCTCAGAGGTCGCAATAAATGACACCTCCTGCAGGGCTTCAAAACTATGCAGTGTGCAGATAATACTTTGTTTTTCACTACAGAGTAACTTCTCAGTCAATGTCACATTTGTCTCTTAAAGAAATGTCAAAATAAAACAGTATATAACATCAACCTTTCATGCATTACTTTCTACTAACATGTATGTAAAATGTTAGCCTATAAATAACATCTTAATATTTTCATTTACAGCTGTTAACTACAATATTAAGTTTAGATCAGACTATTTAAAATTAAAATATGAAACTGATGATGAATGAATGATAGTATTCCTAATACACAAGCAATAGTTTAATAAATTAAACTCTTGTCTTGCATTCATGAAAACATCAATATTAAAAAGCTAAGAATGTAAAAGTAGTTTTGTATGACTTGAAATGTGTTGAGAGTTATTATAATGATAGAATCTCTTGATAAGAACCCAGTGTCATAATTTCATGTCAGTAGTGTTCAGGTGTTGTGAGTAAAAATAAAAGCAGGAGCTGAAGAGCTGGAAGCTGGAGCTGATGAAGAGCTGGACACAGCTAATCACATCTGGAGGGTTCTGCAATCAGCTCCTCTGGCAGACAACAATAGGTAGACAGTTGAGCAGCTTCTTCCAAAGAGCCATAAAGCAACTGAACTCTGAGATCGCCTCAGCATGACAACCTCTCTGGCACGTGACAGTAATTAGGGGTGGCAATGTGAAATACACCGTTTCCTAATATGTGCAATATATGGTTTTCTACTGGACACTGTGCAACAATAACTACTCAAGTCAGATCTTATTGAACGCTTATTGTAAGGATCTTATTTTATATTTCTTATTGAAATGTATTACCTTTTCTGGCAAATTCTAACCCACCAAACAAACTCGGAGGCGGCTCTCACACACCTAATTTCTCGCCTTAACTAAACCATTGCCCTACAGCCCAGCTACCTGTCTGCAGGCATAATGTGCATTATATGCTGACAAAAAAGGTGGATGCAAATCTCTGCAGGTAGCCTACAACAGCTGTTCTGCCGAATTATGCATCCACCTCTTAAGCTTATCAGAAACGTCGCTGATCAAACGCAGTTATCACCTCAGATTGTTTGCCGAATCTCAAGGAATACAACATCTACTAAGTGTAGTAAGTTATTGATGACTCTAAACTGCATTTAATATGTACTTTGAATCAATAATCCCCACTGATGAACCCCACAAAGAATAGTATAACGTTATCGTTTTTAAACAGTAACGTTACACTCGGAGGTGCACAGCTCTCCTCGGGAGAGACAGCTATTTCAGTTTTAGGCAGAACTCTGCAGCCGCTCCCCCTCGGCTCTCTGCCTTTAAACCCTTCGTGTCCATCGGGATCAGGTGCAGCCACTTATAATAGTATCTGACTAGTATCTAACTGAACAGTGATTCCGTTACAGGACGTAGCTAAATCTCACATCGCCCGTTAGTAAAAGTTACCGTTAACATAACGTCAGCTATCTGAGAGCTGAGCCTTTAATTACAACTTCACACAGACGCCTTTTCTTCAAAGCATTATCACCCTAATGTCTAACACTAAAGTTAATCTAATAACGTTACATTTTGGCTTCTCTCTTCTTGGACTCATTAAAAGCTGCGGTTAGAACACACTAACTTACATAACGTTGCTTACACTAATAGCTAATTAGCATAATGAGCTAACGTTAAGCGAACGAGCTATATGCGGACAGCGATTCCTGTTAAATGTAAACACATAAATAAAATACAGGAATTTCACTCACGAAGTAGAACACGGATTTCCTGGAGGTTCTCTCTCCAATGAACTGCATAGCCTGCCATTATTTATCCGGTATCTGCATGTAGAAATGTCCAAAAGGCTCCGACAGGCTGAGCCTCAGAGCTCCGTGTAGCTGAGTGAAGCTAACAGATGGCGGACCGAGTGCTAGCAGTGACAGCGGCTAATGGCACCTGTCAATCAAATATAATAAAATATAATAATAATGCAGAACTTTAAGGCTTAATATAATTTAAACAGGTGAGTTATAAAAAAAATGCACCCCCCTCACAGTTGTCACGAAGGGCAACATTAGCGATATGCACTAAAACCATTTTTTGAACCAGGCTGTAAAAATGTTTTATTCTGCTGTAAAGTTGGGCTTTTTAACATGGGGGTCCAATGGAGATTGACTCCCTTCTGCAGCCAGCCTCAAGTGGCCACTCGATGAATTGCAGTTTCAGATACTTCCGCATTGGGATCGGAAGTGAGTGACGGAGGGGTTTTTTTTAGCTTTTCTTTTCAAAACTTTATTCAAAATTAGGATATACAGAAGGAAAACAACATCTTCTGTACATCGGTAAAGTCTATGGACATGTCACAAATAGGCCAGGGAGGTCAAGGTTTATGGACAGGAAAGTATAATTTTAACAAAATTCAAACAAAATTTAAATGAATATCTTGTAAAGCTTACAGAGGTCATATGATTTAACAGCTGTTTTGTTTTTACACTCAGATATTGAAAGAACATAGTGCTTAATATTAGCAGCAAGCTCCAAAAAGCTTGGTTTCTTTTTTAAGAATTTTGACTTGTGCAAATAAAATGTAGTTAAAATAATAAATAAATTTATCACATAACATTCTGAATATAATTTTTTGTCAGGTTTAGTGAATCCAAACAATACATTTTCCCACCGCAATGCAAATTGAGGGTAAATATGGACAACAATAAATTGAGAAACTTTACTCCTAAGTTTCTTGGTATGTGGGCAAGACCAAAATAAATGCACCAGTGTTTCATTGAGTTCTCCACAGAAAGTACAGCTGATGTCCAAGTCCTTTTTCAGTTTTTGCATGTAACCGTTAGTGGGATAAAATCTGTGAAGCATTTTGAATGAGATCTCTTTGACTTTGTTGGTTAAAAAAAACTTGTGTGGCAAAAGCCAAACTTTTTCCCAACAAATCTCTCCAACAAATGAAGACCAATATGATACAGCAGCGGGTGTACTCCTAATGTCCTGTTGAAAAAGTTGATGAATGGCCTTATTCTTACTTTTAGGTTGCAGTGAAAAACAGATGCTCCCAACAGTTGTTTCTTTCACATCCACCAGTGTTGGGGGATCATCAAATACATTAAAACCTTTGAAAAGTGAGATGACAGCTGAAGGTATGGCATCAAAGACGATGGAGAAGTCCTTTGGTGAAACAGGGATACCATAGTGATGAATAAATTCAATGTAGTTATAAAGTTGACCACGTTGGTTAAATAATTGATTTACAAGTAAAATATTATTGTCATACCACTGTTGAAAAAAAATAGATTTGTTTTTATACAAAATACATCTGTTGTTCCAAATATAAAACCTAGGAGGAGTGAAGTTGTGCTTGTAAATTAGGGACCAAGCCAGTAGCATTTGTTTATGAAATGAAGAACGTTTAAGAGGAATTTTTTCAATATTATAAGTGCAAACCAACAAGAACTGGAGACCACCAACTGTATAAAAGACATAATGGGGAATAAAATTCCACAGACTGGTTGGGCAATTTAAGTACTGCTTAATCCAATTAATCTTGAAAGTGAAATTTAAAGTAGTAAAGTCGAGAAAACTAAGGCCACCTTTACTGTACTCATTCATTAATACAGGCTTTTTCAGATAATGATTGCGATTTTTACATACAAAATCATAAAGGACTTTATCTATGGTTTAGCACATTTGTTGATCTATATATAAAGATAGAGCAGCGTATGTTACTCTTGAAATTACTTCGGCCTTTGAGAGTAAAATCCTGCCTTTCAAAGATAGATCACGTAATAGCCACATGTTAAATTTCTTCTTCATTTTTTCAACAATGGGAGTGAGGTTATTATTGCATCTTTGGGGTTTATTTTTATCAATTACAATACCTAAGTAAGCAATAGAGCTTTTCACAGGAATATTAGCAATTAACTCAACATCACAATCTTTAAGAGCCAGTAACTCACGTTGGTCATTTAATTGAAATTAAATGTGAATAGTCAACTAAATCTAAGACTAATCTAATGTTGTTGGAGATATGCCTTTTAGGCATAAAGCGTGATTGTGTTTGATCATTTATAGAATCTAATACTTTTTTATTCTTCTAGCAAAGATCAAGGCCAAAATTTTGTAATCATTATTCAATAGGCTAATTGGACGCCAATTATCTATATAAAGTAAGTCCTTATGTGGTTTAGGGATTAAAGTAATCAAACCTTGAGTCATACTCCATGGCAATGTTTTGGCATTTATACTTTCATTAAATACCTGCAGTAAGAAGGGCGCCATCTGCTGGGAAAACAATTTATAAAATTCAGACAATAGACCATCTGTCACAGGGGACTTGCTGTCTTTTAGCAGTTCTAAACATTGACTCACTTCTGCCAGGGATAAGGGGAGGTCACAAAAATCCCTTTCTGAGTTGTCGAGTTTAGGGTTATTATGTAGAGAATTGAGGAACATTGAAGCATCATTGTCAGAATATTCAGAGGTATATAATTTTTTATAAAAGGAGGAACAAAAATCAGAAATTAAATGCTGATCATCACTTAGTCTGAGGTCTGGTGATATTTGAGACATTATCGAAATGCCCGCGATAACTCTTTGTTCCTCTAATTTTCTCATTTTAGCAAGATTGCTACCAAGCTTCCTTAGGTATTTTGCTGATTCATATTTAAATAACTCCCAATTAACACTAAACAAATTTTCCACCACAGCTTTGTTAAAAAAAATGTTTAATCAGCTGTGGGATTTTTTGTTTAACCTCCTCCACTTTCAGAAGAGAATTATTTAGTTTCCAGTAATTGGCTTTATAAGCATTATCTGAAAATAATTTAATAGAGATGAGTACTGCTGAGCAGGAGGTTGCCGCTTGATAAAAACCAGACAAACGTGACGGAAGTTGAACTTCCATATATGGGTTGTCCCAGAAGCCACCGCGCACAAAACGTGATGACGTTTATCTCGACCGTTTGGCCCACGCATAGTTGTTAAATGAAAAAAGCTGTTAAAAAAAGAGGTGTCAAGTGTCAAGTAGTAATCAGTGTACGCTATGTGTTAATATTTACTATAATATACTTATATATTAATATAGCATATTTATACTATAATTCCTGCAAATACGTATTTATAATAGCCTAATGATAATAATAAGGCAATGTTTCAATTAATACCACTGTTGTATATTTTATTTCTTCAAAGTGATTTTAAGTTTCACAAACCAAGAATATTCTGTAAAGTTACATCACGAGCCAGATGTGTCTCGATTTAGGTTAAAACTTAACATTACTGAGAATTTAATGACAGAAAAACAGCGGAACGAACATTATCAGCTGTTGCTGGACACGTCTGCTGTGTTGGCTGCAGTGGTCTGTGTGACTGGGCCTGGGGGAGCTAACCGTAGCTAGCTAGCTATTCCTGACAGTCCCCCGAAGTATATTCCTCTTACCCCAACCAGGGTGTGTCTAAAGATATTGATTATATGCATGTCGACCGGTTAACCCTACAGCGGCACTAGCAGATAGGGTTAACCTCCACTGTGTTGCTGTGCAGCCTACGGTAAACGTTACTGCAGCTATATAACACCCGTCGGCACCGTGGTCAGCATTTGCGGAGCTTCTCTAAGGAACGCTAAAAAGCTCCCAATACGCCACTTTCCTACCTCGTTTTGTTAAAAAAAAAACAGCGTAGCCAGGACGCCGCTTTTTACGGCGCCAAAAAGCTAAACGCGTAAAAAGCGCCGGGGAATTGTGTAAACAACGACGCATTTTTTGTCGGTCTTGAGGCGGTGAAAAAAAACGTCGCTCTGTGTGCTCATGTAACGCCGCTTTTTACGGGGCTCAGTGTCCCCAATGACGCGCATCATAACGCATTACAAGACACCTAGTGTTAAAGGATAATGAGCTCCACCCTGTCTTCAGTTTGAACTGTTATCACCTAATCAGTAAATAACAAGAACAGACCACATTAATCCAACCCAGCACAAGGATGAGCTTCCCTACCTTAGCTCATAAATACCGTCAGAACTCACACAGACACTTTAGCTCACTGCCAATGACGCCACCTTACAAGTAGAGTTTCTGTGGCTGTAACCCACAGAAACTCTACTTGTAAGGTTTGCGCCCCGTTTGTATCTTGTTTAATGGGGGAGGTTTTTCTGTTTTCTGTTACAATGGCAATCGGTAAACTGAAGTAAGCACACAAACCTTACTGTGTTTTGTCTATGAAGATTCTCAGTCATCCAGGTCATAGTTATCCAACAGAGGTTAAAATGAAGGGCAACTGGACTTGGTTGAAGATACTGGAAGACGTTTCGTCCCTCATCCAAAGGACTTCTTCAGTTCTGACTGACTGGCAGGGAAACTCAGCTATTTAACCTCAGTGGGGTCGTTGGCCCGAGTCATCGATACCGCTGGTTCGTTAGTGTTCCTGGTTGCTGTGACAACAGTCGTTACAGTCGTTGAGACTACCTGTGGCCAAGACTGAACGACCATTGTTGGTATCTTCACCTGAGGCCAATAGGTTACGTTTGTTGAGTTTCCTGGGAAGTGATGAAAGGACAGCATTGTAAGTGGGGGATAAGTGGTGGCGTAGACCCCCCCCCTGTTCAATGACGGCTTCTCAACCCTGGTGTAGATGGCTTCCTTGACACCTCTTTCAAACCATCCATCTTCTCTGTCTAAAATGTGCACCTGGTGGTCCTCAAACGAGTGTCCTCTGTCCTTCAGATGTAAGTAGACTGCAGAGTCTTGACCTGAGGAGTTGGCCCTTCTGTGTTGAGCCATGCGTTTGTGTAGTGGTTGTTTAGTCTCCCCAATATACAGGTCTGTGCATTCCTCACTGCATTGGACCGCATACACTAGATTGCTTTTCTTGTGTTTGGGTGTGCGGTCTTTGGGGTGGACCAGCATCTGTCTTAGTGTGTTCTTGGGTTTAAAAAACACAGGGATGTTATGTTTGTTAAAAATCCTCCTGAGTTTCTCTGATACTCCAGACACGTATGGAATCACAATGTTGTTGCGTTTGACCTTCTTTTCCTCCCCTGTAGTTTTGTTCTTCTTGGATCTTGTGGCTGTTTTCACAAAGGTCCATTTAGGGTCTCCACAGGCTGTAAGTGCCCCCTTCAGGTGGTTCTGTTCCTTCTCTCTGGCTTGGGCGCTTGTTGGTATGTTTTCCGCTCTGTGGTGCAGTGTTCTCATGACCCCTAGCTTGTGCTCCAGTGGGTGGTGTGAATCGAAGAGTAGGTATTGGTCTGTGTGTGTGGGTTTTCTGTAAACACCAATCTGCAGGCTCCTGTCCTCTTCAATGTGTACAGCGCAGTCCAGGAAGGCCAAACTGTTGTTGTGAACATCTTCTCGTGTGAACTTGATGTTACTGTCCACAGAGTTGATGTGTTCTGTGAAGGCTTGCACTTCCTGGCTTTTGATTTTGACCCAGGTGTCGTCCACATATCTGTACCAGTGGCTCGGTGCTATTCCTCTGAAGGAGTTGAGGACTTTATTCTCCACTTCTTCCATGTAGATGTTGGCCACAATCGGGGATACCGGTGAGCCCATGGCACAGTCATGCTTCTGTCTGTAGAATCCACCGTTGTACTGGAAGTAGGTGGTGTTTAGACAGAGGTCGAGTAATTTGCAGATTTGGTCAGGGCTGAGGCTAGTTCTGTTGTCCAGGGTGTTGTCTTGTATTAGCCGTTTCCTAACGGTTTTTTACTTACTTACTTACTGTGTTTTCCTCTATTTAATTAACCTACTAGAACCAATCCAATATTAATGTACCGACTGTGCTTACTATAAGGTGCAACGTCTGCTGGCTTGAGAAAGGAGGATGGTTGGTGTGTGCAACTGACAAATACAAGCTTTGAATCTGCAGGGCCCTGTTTCAGAAAGCAGGTTTAGTGAAAACTCAGAGTAAATTGAGCCCGAGATGAGGGAAACTGTGGGTTTTCAGTTTCAGAGAGCGAGATCAGATTAACTCTAGGTCTGTAACCCCGGCAGCTTATGATGTGAACCTAACCTGCTCTGGAGGAGGTTTACTTCAACTAACGCTGAGTTTCTCTCCGACTCCTCTCCTGCGGAGCTGGAAGCAGTGTGACGAAAGTGACATTTCCTCATTCATACTGTCGATATCAAAGCACATGTTGGAACACAGTTAGGTCTTTAGAGCTGGGCCAGCATGGCTCCTCTCCTGGCTCTCTGTCCTCTCCTCTGAGCAATCACTGCACCCGCGTGGTGCCTAGTCCGGTTGTTTGGGCCGGGTGGATCGTGGTCTGCCGGTCCTTAATCCAAAAACCCCGTCTTCCTCTTCCAGTGACTTTATTTATGTCAGAGGTAACGCATTGGCAATTAAGCTGGGGGAAAAGTGTAGCGAAGTTTGAAGGAGCTTACCCGCTACTGCTTCTACAAGCGCTGCCGGTTGCCATAGTAATCAGAACAAGTTGGCTGATTTTAAATGGATTACCTGCAAAAAGACTAGAGACTCTCGTACTAAAAAACTAGAGAAAACCCATGCCCATTTTGCTGTGCTGCCACAGATTCAAAGCTTGTATTTGTTGTGCATTTGCTGAACAGTCAGTTGCACACACCAACCATCCTCCTTTCTCAAGCCTGCAGACGTTGCACCTTATAGTAAGCACAGTCGGTACATTAATATTGGATTGGTTCTAGTAGGTTAATAAAATAGAGGACAACACAGTAAGGTTTGTGTGCTTACTTCAGTTTACCGATTGCCATTGTAACAGAAAACAGAAAAACCTCCCCCATTAAACAAGATACAAACGGGGCGCAAACCTTACAAGTAGAGTTTCTGTGGCTGTAACCCACAGAAACTCTACTTGTAAGGTGGCGTCATTAGCAGTGAGCTAAAGTGTCTGTGTGAGTTCTGACGGTATTTATGAGCTAAGGTAGGGAAGCTCATCCTTGTGCTGGGTTGGATTAATGTGGTCTGTTCTTGTTATTTACTGATTAGGTGATAACAGTTCAAACTGAAGACAGGGTGGAGCTCATTATCCTTTAACACTAGGTGTCTTGTAATGCGTTATGATGCGCGTCATTGGGGACACTGAGCCCCGTAAAAAGCGGCGTTACATGAGCACACAGAGCGACGTTTTTTTTCGCCGCCTCAAGACCGACGAAAAATGCGTCGTTGTTTACACAATTCCCAGGCGCTTTTTACGGCGTTTAGCTTTTTGGCGCCGTAAAAAGCGGCGTCCTGGCTACGCTTTTTTTTTTTTAACAAAACGAGGTAGGAAGGTGGCGTATTATGAGCCTTTTAGCGTTCCTTACTGTCTGTTGGGGCCTTTTTATATACAGTCTATGGTTGGGGCGTGGTTCCCAGAGGGCAGTCCTTTGTTCCCCGAGGGAGGGCTTGTTTCCGGTTTTCTGAGAGACCGTTTTTTCTTTAACTTTAATGTCTAATCAAAAGTCTATTTGCGTGCTTACAATCAAACCTTAATTGTCAAACGGTTGGACCGGTTTGAGTTTCACTTGATAAAAGGGAAAAACAATGTTAGTTAAAACTTTGAGGTCAGCGTTTCAGAATGATGTCACGCAATACTTATTTTGTCCACTTGGGGGAGCTCGGGTTACATGAGGAGTAGATAATTCAACTGATTATTCTTTAAACAAGCCTTTGCTCCGGAGCTGTGGCATTTGGTTAGTTAACATTAAATTCAAGCTGGAAAATTAATCGAGTATAGGATGACATTTCTTTATCATATCCTTTCTAAAGGAATTGTCAGAGTGTTGGGAACAAGCATTGGGTACACATAAAATGAAGGAATGTCATTTACCTTGCTGAAAATTAAAACACTGCAAAATTAACTTATTTAGATTCTTTTCATCAACATATAACAACAACTACACATTAACATAACTACTAACCTATCAAGGATTATTATTTAAACAGAACAAAAGAGTTTATAGTGAAACATTGTTTTAGCTCAGGAAGGCAGGAGTCGTTCGTGTACCCCTTTCGCAAACCTAGCTTATCACACTTGCACATCGGTCTTTGTTTACACAAAGGAGTCCATGGTTACGTGTGGGCCCTCTCTTACGAAGTCGTCCGATGTTTGTAATCTCAGATAGCTGCCAGCTATCTCATCTGGCAGCTATCTGGCTGCGCCATCAAAGTTGGACAAACATTGGGCAGAGCAAGCACAACAATTTGTAATGTCCTGAAAAAGAAAGAAACTACTGGTGCACTGAGCAGATAGAGGTTGAACAGGTCGTTCAACAGTAGTTGATGACAGAAATATCATGATAGCTGTGAAGAAAACCCCCAAAACATCAGTAAGTGACATCAGCAACGACCTCCACAGTGCAGGGTGAAGGTATCACAATCCACTGTTGGAAGAAGACTCAGAGAGCAGAAATATAGAGGCCACAAGATGCAAACCACTCATCAGCAGGAAGAATCGGAAGGCCAGATTGAAACTTGCAAAGAAGAACAGAGATGAGCCACAAAGTTCTGTAACACAATCTTATGGACTGATGAGACCAAGATTAATCTGTACCAAAGTGATGGAAAGGCCAAAGTGTGGAGAAAGAAAGAAAGGAACTGCTTATGATCTGAATGAATTCAGAAGTGTACAGAAACATTTTGTCCGCCAATTTACAGAGAAATTAAACTAATTGCGAGGAAGTTTATCATGCAGCAGGACAATGAGCCAAAGCACACTGCCAACAAAACAAAGGACTTCATCAGGGGAAAAAGTGGAAGGTTTTAGACTGGCCAAGTCAATCAGCTGACCTTAACCCAATAAAGCATGCATTTCACCTCCTTAAGAGGAGACTGAAGGGAGAAACACCCTGAAACAAACAAGAACTGAAAGAAGCTGCAGTAAAAGAATAGAATAGCATCACAAATGAAGAATGCAACAGTTTGATGTCGATGGGTCGCAGGATTGAGGCAGTTATTGCAAGAAAGGGTTATGCCACCAAATATTAAATGTTATTTACGTTAAGATTATTTGTTCTGTTACTTTTGCTCACCTAAGAGTGCTGTGGTCTAATACAAAGGGTGGGATGTCCTGAGTTCTTTAACACATCTAGATGTGAATACCAGGAAATAACAGCTGAAATTCTGAACTCTTGTCTCATACTCATCTTTGATCTTAAACCCAAATGTCTTCAGTGAACAACAAAAACAAAGACATTTGCCTTACTGTTCCAATACTTTGAGGGGACTGTAGTTCAGGCATGGTAAGGATGCCCGCTGGGCGTGTCCCATAGGGAGGTGATCCAGCTCTTAGGAGGCCTCGGGGAAGACCCAGGACTAGGTGGAGATATTATGTCTGGGAACGCCTCGGTGGAATCCCTGTCAAAGCTGGTTAATATGGTTCGGGAAAGGGAGGTTTGTGGTCCCCTGCTGGAGCTGCTGCCCCAGCGACCCGACCCCACATACGTGGTTGAAGATGGTTGGAAGATGGATGGATTGCAAGTAAGTTTTCTTGTGTGCATCTCACATTGGTTTCACCTACAGCAGTGGTCAACAATTGGCGGCCGGCGGGCCAAACAAACAAAACAAATAAATACATTTTTAGCTAATTAATAGCTGTGCTGAAATAGATCTCAGTCATGACAGCAACAGTTACTCACATAATCACTTCTTCTTCAGTGAAATAAAAGTATGAGAAAGTTTTTTGCACAATACTCTATTTCACGTTGAATTGAGAGCTATGTCCATAGGTTGATGGATGTGGATCAATCGCACACACACTGAGAGAATTGGAAAGTTATAGCCACCAAAAAGATTTAAAAAACACTTTACCACACTGCTCATGTGCATGTGTCAGTAATAATAATCATATATGAAACATCAGAAACATGATCTTGAACATGACCGCTTTTATGATCACTCTGTCATCATGTATGGACAGAGACTTCTCTCCGGACAGCGTGGATTTATCGCTTTTTAACGATAGATATGCGGCAGTGGGTGCTGTAACATGGATTGGAAGTGCCCAACACTTAGTTTGGTAAGGATGCCCCCTGTTCATATCTTTCTTTTTCTTAAGTTGAGAGCTGATCCAAATGTAACTGCTTTTGCGGCGTTTCTAAGGGGAGTTGCGGCAAGAACCGTTGTGTTGGTCTGTTGTTTTGCTCCAGGTACAGCGAATGTCACGTGAATGAAAACTACGTATGAGCATTAAGATGATTGACTCTATGGCTAGGTTTAAGTCCTCACTTACAAAGTGGCTGAGGCGCCGTTTTCCCTCACAATAACAATTATAGTATAAATATCATGAAATGTTGTCAATATGCTCTTGTTTGAGTTTGTATTGTACTGGCCCATTCAGTACTTGGTGTATTGTGATGTTGTGACAGAACTAGTGTTGCATGGCATATAGGAATGTGCAACGACCAGTATTATTGTATAAAGTATTGTTACTGTATTGCACTTTATTTATAATTATTTTATAAATAAATTATATATTTTTTAAGAGAACCAATGTCTACTTGGAAGCTGTGAACAACTATCCGGTTGCCTTTTCATGATGCTCCTACTCATTTGCCTTCCAAAAAAGGAAGCCGTCTGGCTTGTGTTTTTTTTGTCTTTTTGATGGTATGTGTAGCTGAAACATCTCCTGTTGGAGGCACCACTTTTATATTTATAATCAATAAAGAAGCTCAATATCTATCAAAATAATTTAATAGGCTAACCTACTGGGTCAGACTGACTTTACAATCACAGGTCCATGAGTTTACTGTGTCTTATATTTAATACTCCATCTGAATCTCTCTGTTATGGACCAAAACAATAAAGAACACAAATCAAGTTTCTAAATGTAACAACATGAAAAATATTTATTTTATCCCAAAATATAGTTAAAAGAATCACTTTAAGTACATTTGTGCAGAGTGCAAGTTATTGCTTTTTGTTTAATTCATATTATTGCATAACCACATGTTCTTTTGTACCGATCGTGTAATTCTACTCTGTCAATTATTCTCAGTTTGACAGAGTTTCATCAGATGCTCTGACCACAGGTCTGATCTAATCAGAGTTTAATAAACTCCTCTGGTTAAATCACACAAGGCCACGTCCTTCTGATATCATTAGCTTATAACAAATATATACAGACATCACAGGTTTTAAAACATCAAATTCTAAAAGAAAACATTAGAATACTCAATATTCATCATATAATATATGTATAAATAAACCTCTCTCCACCTGGTTTCAACAGGTTTGGTTTGCGCTCTGTCTGCTGACATTTCTGACATCACAGACCGTTTTTCTGTTTAAAGCTGGTTAATCTGTTCATGAAGCTCCCTGTGATACATCAGTGCTGAGGCTGCAAGCAACCAGCTACATTTACTCTCCTTACTGTAACATTTTTATTCACTTCATTTTTTAAAGCCGTCAGGTAACTTCCTCCTCTTTTATACATATTGCATATTGCCCTTCACTATACTTGTCAGTTTTTCCCCGGCTTTATTGCTGAAACACTTGGTACCATAATCCACCAGCCAGATCAACCGGAACAGGTCCCAACGCAGGTCTTAAAAATGGGACCCATGTTGGCGAAGCAACAGAAATCAGACTTTTGTTCCTGGGACCAATTTGTCATGGAGACCTGACCAGACAACTTCCAAAGTCAACGAGCACGCAAACCCCGCCCCACCGTCTGTCTGCACTGATGAAGCAGATTATCACGGTGGAGAGCCTCAAACGCCAGATTTACACATTCACAACAACAGAAAGACTGAAAATCATGTTGAATGTATGAACCACATATTGACAAGTGGAAAGAGTCTGTGACAAGTCAGAGTAACTAGTCGTTCACTGCTTCTTCAGCAGCAGGCTGTTCTGGTTTCTTGTTCTTATCTCTTTCATATTTCCAGCCAACAACCAATCCAACAGCAGCTAAACAAACCAGAACAAAAGGTGCTCCCAGTCCGTAGTAATGTCTGTAGTTTCCCTCCTCGACGTCTCCGCTGTTGGACCCTGAAGATCAAAGTGCATATTAGTCAGGAAATGAGTGAACAGTGGAACAGCCTCCATTTACTCTTCTATATCTTCTATATTCCTCATGTTTGACTCTCAGAATCAACATGGAATAAAGTGCAGCTACAACATGGCACACAGACACACTGACCTCCACAAACTCACCTGAAACCTCCAGCTGGATGATTCTGACTGGTTGAGTGTCAAGGTTGGTTCTCTTACGTCTTGAACCTCCTGCTGCAACTCGACACTCGTATGTTCCAGCGTCGTTGCTGCTCACGTTCTTCAGAATTAAAGACACGTCTCCGTCCTTCAGCTCTCTGTCCACCAGCTGCACCCGGTCCTTAAAGGATGGATGCTGGTGGGTTGGATCTGAGCGTCCATCTCTGTAAAGGAGGACGTACTCTGGCTCCAGGTCAGGTCTGGTCCACTCTACAACTCTGATGGAGGCTTCACCAGCCTGACATGGCAGAATGACGTCATCTCCAGGTTTCACTTGTACCACATCTAAAAACAATAAAAACATTCAGAGAGAAAAAGTAATTACATTTCAAAAGGACTCCACAGGACGATACAGTGAGAACATCTTTGTTTAAACAGAAGGCCTCTTCACACCTGAGATCATGGGAACATTCAATAATTAGTCACAGCTGTGGAGACGTTACAGGATTTTATTGCCCTGGACCCCCAACCGGCTAAACTATTCCAGGGGCGCGTTCAATCTCAAAACGTTTTGCATCGGTTTGCAACATTATTATTATAAACGTAGAACAAGGGGAATTTGTTGCTCCCAAGAGGAGGTGGCTAGAAGGAGCAAATATTGGCATCCTGAGTGGCTAAATCTACTTCTGTCCACTGCAGAGACTCGATCCACAAATAAGGTACCTTTGCTATTTCATTAAAAACATTTCATACATTACTCACACACCTTCCTAAATCCACTCTTTATTAAAACCTGAAATTAACTGTAAATAAAGAGATTTTCAAAGTAAAACTTTTATCTTATACACTAGGGCTGGGTTATACGGCCTTTAAAAAAATATTGCTATGCACCAGTGGTTGGCAATAGGCCGCCCGTGGGAAAAAGCTGGCCCGCCAGCAATAATATCTTGTGCATGGCCAGACTGCTTTGATAGCAGCAAAAATAAAAATACATTATAGCCTCTGGTGCTGAAACAGATGTCATAATCACTTCTTCTTAAGTGATTGTGCCTACAAATAAATGTGTGCGAATGTCTTTGTAGCACTAATTTATGTCGTGTATAACTGAAAGCGTTTACTTTGAAAAGTTGTGAAGGAAATTCAAAAGACTCTCTGGCTTGCATGACACAACTCTGAAAAAGCCGTCAGAAAACGTGAGATCAGATTCCCCTGAATGAGAAAAAGCAGGAATTCCCTCTGCCTGGAGATACAGGGGACACGAACATAAGCGTCCATAGGTTGATGTTGACCAATCGCCGGGGAGGTACACACTAAAACGCACATGTAAAATGATCTTCATAATCAATTTGTTGAAAAGTGAGAAAAATAACATTAGCAGGAAGTAGGGACTGAACACACAACCCTTCGAACGGGAGTCCTGTGCACTACTGACTGAGCTCAACAGGCACACAGTGAACTGTGGTTAATAAAAGACAAAGCTCCAGACTACTAAAACAATTTACATTTATTCATTTAGGTCGCACGCCTCTAGAGCATCTAGGGGTTAAGTGTCTTGCTCATGGACACATAAATCTCAAATAGTGTAAACATGATGATCTTATCTATGATGCATTGCTGTAGATTAAACCTGTGTGTACACATACCTGACAATAAAGCTGATTCTGCTAAAGTTATTAAAACACCTCCAGCAGTAAAATACAACATTCACATTAATGCAGCAAAATATTAATCCAGAAACATCAGATAGTTAAACAATGACAAACATTTTACTGCACTATGAAAACTTTATGTTCATAAACACGTTTCAGAGCTGGAAGCAGCGGTAACGTTAGAGTAATTCAAGTGATTTTTTCTCTCCGCCACCGCGAGACAAACACAGAGAAGCAAACTCAGCTCGTCACCGTAGTGTCGCTTTTGCGATTAGTGGAAACACAGAAAACTCAACATTGAGGATATGATCCATGCACAGAATGACATTATTTTAAATCACTTTCCTGCCTCCATGAATCAATAAAAGCTCGTCTTTACCAGAGGCTGCTACAGACAGAAGGAGCAGCAGAAACACAACTGTATCCATCGGAGAAGAAGAGGCGTGTCTGTCTCTGCAGCTGTTCAATGTTCAATGTGTATGGAGGCAACTCGAGTCACGCTGCTGCTCAACCAATGAATGTAGTTTAGCAACAGTGAGGACAGCAAGACAGGAAGTAGGCTTATTTTTCATGATTGAAAATTGCTAAATTTACAGACAAACATGGCTGCATAAAATCTGTTTCTTCAGAATAAGGATACAGATCAAATATAGCCAGAAGGAGCAGCTTTTTCTACAAACTTAGGAAATAAATGTGTAGTCTTAGTGACAAAAATAAGCATGATTTATAAAAAAAGGAAAGAAACAAACATTCATATAAATTAATTCAAATTAATAAACAGTAGGAAATTACAACTTAAGGGGAGAGTTTAGTCTTTGTTCAGCTGTTTACCTCAGTTGGGGAGTGTCATATATCATATCAGGATATCATTTATTTTTTTTTTTGGAGTTTTTAAGGCAGGGGTATTCAATTAGATTTCAAAGACATCAAAACGACAAACTTGCGTTATCATTCAGTACTATAACCTATAGTTGTATCAACACATGTTTTTAGTCAACAACGGACTGTCAAATCAAATAATATTTGATTCACCAAACTGGAAGGATAATAAATAATAACTATTCAAATAATAAATTCTAAATTTAATTAAACAAAATTAAAGTGCCTAATTTTTTGAAAAAATGTAATAAAAAGTGTAGCTTGAAGTGATGAAGTGTAGTCTTAACCAATTTTATAATAAACACTCAACACATCATAACAAATGAACAGCTGTAATGCCTCCTCTTCTCTTTCATTTCCTCTTACAGAGCTACCACTTTCCCTTGTTCAGTGAGAAACGTGAGTTCCAGCTAGGATATTGGAGATCTATGAGATATTCTGGTTTTGAACTGCCCGTGGGAGGAATGTGAAATCTCTTATCTTTCGTCCCCTCAATTCGGGTGTGTTTCCAAAACGTCTCTGGTTACTCTCGCGGACTCGCAAGCATCGGTATGCACAGATTTGATTGGCTGAGCAGCATCACATGAGACGATTGGAGCACATGCGATTGGTCTGTGAGTTTCCTGGTCCTCTAAACCAGTACAGTAAATGCTAGAAAAGCTGCGCGGGTTAAAATAGAAACGCTCCGTCACGAGGTAGTAAGTCTCAATAATAAATGGGCTGTAGTAGGCGGTCCGCCTATTAGTGACCTCTGTTTTAAGGATTTCAAATTCATTTAAAAAAAACAACACATTTGGGAGATGATTTCATAATTCTACATTTGTGAATGAAAAATTTAGCTAGACATACAGTTATATTACTATAGAGCTCGTCACCCTTGTTTTGCAATATCAATCCAAATGTTATGTTGTCTCTGGAGATAGAAGTTGGGAATGAGGATATCAGGGCTGGTATTTATCAAGCTTCTCTTAAGTGTTGAGAATTCATGAAATTTATTAAACTTAAGAATAAAGGCAAGTTGTCAAATGTCTTAAAGCTAAGAATCACTCTAACTCTCCCTGTTATTTAAGACAGCTCCATGTCTCTCAAGTGGTTAAGAGCTGCCAGTAGGACTTGTGATGGCACTGTGAAGACATGCGCAAATATTTTAGGAGAAGAAGTATTTCTCAATTATTTCAGGACACTGAAAGCTGGAAGTCAGTATTTCGCAGAGAAAAAGTAGCTGCCTGCTCTCATTGTTTCTGATTCTAATTCTTTTTAGGAAATGAAACAAAGAAATTACTTTAATACCCTGTTGTAAAGGTTGACGAGTGTCCGCACTGTCAGAGGAATGAAACGGTCAAAACTGCACCTATTCTTCATCCCATCCAAGTCCAAGAAACATGGAGTGTCCTTGGGATAGATTTAATTGGTCCCCTTCCTACCACTGCATTTTATTGTGTGTGTTAGGGCTGCATCGATGTAATCGATTGCATCGACTATAAAAATTTGTCACCGTGAAATTTCATTGCCGACACATCGTTACAGCTTATCAATTTTCATATTAGGAACATTCTCCACTTATAAGCACTTAATAAACTATAGTAGTAGTATGAAAGGGGACTGTTATTCTAAATAGACATTGTGACATAGTGTACAGTTGTAGTTTTAGTACTTGCTTTTATTCTATATTTCCAAAGCAACAATCTTTGTTAAATATATTGTATATTGTATAAATCAGTGAATTATAGGAGTAGCCTACGCTGTCTTTTCTTCCCTGGCTTCCCCCCCTGGCCTTGGTACTGGTGTTCATTCTGAATAGTAAACCTCGTTCACTTAATGGTAACGTTAGCTAGTTAGGCTGTGTGTTAAAGATCAGTACATCTTTTCATCCAAGTGGGTTATGGCAAAATCCCTCTTCACCAAAACTGCCCCTGAGGTGTCCAGGAAAACTTTCAGTATTCTTCTTGATTTTGGACTTGTAGAGAGGATGATTACAGTCCAAGAAAGTGAATTTGTAAATGAGGTACAGTTATGGATTTAAAAAGAGTGTATGTGAGACATTTAATATTTGTAATTAATCATACTCTAATATATCTTCTAATATGTTTGCAGGTCAACCGTGGTGTTTTTGAGGTTCTGGGTGTCAAACACTGCATTACATCAGCCTACCATCCTGAAGCCAATGGACAGGATGAGCAGACAAATAGAAACAAAGACTGCACTTGCTAAATACTGTGGGGAGGAACACAAAAGACTGGGATGTCCATATAAGGAAATTGTGTCAAGCATCAACACTGGTATTATTGTGTAACAATTTCTAATGGAAACAGTATTCAACAAAGAATAACAATAATAAATCTGTTTTTGTCAATGAGGAGACACATGGAGTCCAAGACTGCAGAAGTTGGCAGATCTACATGCAAAGGTGATGGTGAAATGGCAATAAATGCATCTTAAGAACTTAAAATATATTAATTGGTTTTCAAAAGTGTTTATTATGTATACATTTGTTGTGATTTGGCTGCTACCTTGGCCAGGTCTCTCTTGTAAAAGAGATTCTGAATCTCAATGGGACTTCCTGGTTAAATAAAGGTTAAAAAAATAAAAATAAATAAAAAAGTGTTTTAAAAGGACAATTACATTATAATCATTTCATATTTTCTCAGATTCCGCAGAACACAAAAGTTTCACAGGACAGACAAAAGGCAGCCCACGACACACGCAAAGGAAGGAAGGACGCTTGGAAAGAAACTGGTTTGGCATCCATTTTAGGTAAGGGTGTGGGACTCAAGCACAAGATGGGTTCAGCTGAGATCAAAACGGAAAGGTTTCACAGCTGGAGCCTTTCATCAGGCCTAAATTGAGAGGTATTTTGATTGTTATTGTAAGTGGACTAGGTGGTAGCTGTATCATATTGTTTTTTCTTCTCATCAGAGTCCAAAGAGCCAGATATCTCAATCCCTGAAGGTGACAGCTTCCATGGTACCTATTTAAATCCAGTTTAGTCCGCTAGTATGGCTATGATACTAAGGAACAGAACTCTTGAATTGCCACTGCAGATTTACTGTAACAGATTATCACTGGCAAAGTGTTCAGTGATATGTTTTTTGTATCTATTCACAGCTGAACAGGAGCCCCTTTCTGACAACTGGTACCAAAGCAATCAGCACGTGACCAGGATTACTGTTCTGTGTGGGGTAGCAATTGTTATTATAAAGATAGCAATTGTAAAGACAAAGAATCTGGGTGAAAGAATAAATTAAGTCATGCAGGTAGCAGAGATTGTCTGAGCTCCAGAGAGCTGGAGGGGAGTCAAAACAATGTGCAAACAATGTGGGCTGATCCGGAGAGACGGCATCCACCCACTTGGGAAGGAGCAGCACCCAAAACCCTACGCAGAGTCGCAGTCTAACACACTTCTCTGCTCCTCCATTTCAGGAGTTACTTAGTGAAAATCCTATAGTGACGGTGTCTGCCCCCCGACCATTGAAATTATTTAAAAAGGTAAACAGAAGAGGAGCTGTGCATAAAAACCTCATAAAAATTAAAACCACAAGAGCAATAGTGCAAACTAATAGGAAAATGAAATGTGGACTCTTAAACATCAGATCTCTCTCTTCTAAAGGTGTACTAGTAAATGAACTAATATCAGATTATGATATTGATTTATTTGGTCTTACTGAAACCTGGCTGGGTGATGGAGAATATGTTAGCCTAAATGAATCCACCCCTCCCAGTCATATTAATACTCACATTCCTCGAGGCACAGGCCGAGGAGGTGGAGTTGCAGCTATCTTCGACTCTACCTACTAATCAGATCTAAACTAAACTATAACTCATTTGAAAGTCTTGTTCTTAGTCTTTCGCACCCAAGCTGGAAATCACTGCAACCAATTCTTTTTGTTATAGTGTACCGAGCACCTGGTCCGTATTCTGAATTCTTATCTGAATTTGCAGAGTTTTTGTTTGTTAGTTATTATTGTAGGGGATTTTAATATTCATGTGGATGTTGAGAATGACAGCTTCAGTACTGCGTTTATCTCTTTGTTAGATTCCATCGGCTTCTCTCAGAGTGTTCATGAACCGACTCACTGTTTTAACCACATCCTCGACCTTGTTTTGGTGTATGGTATTGAAATTGAACATTTAGGGGTGTTCCCACAGAATCCCTCTTTGTCCGACCACTGTTTGACAACTTTTGAGTTTGTATTGCTGAACTACACGCCATTGGGCAAAAATTTCTATACAAGATGTCTGTCTGATAGTGCTATAGCTAAATTTAAGGATGCGATTCCAACAGCTCTAAATACATTATCTAGTCACAAAGTAACGGAGGACTCCTATGCTAATTTCAGTCCCTCCCAAATCGATCATCTTGTTGATAGTGCTGCAGGCTCGCTGCGAATGACACTCGACTCTGTAGCCCCTCTAAAAAAGAAAATACTAAAACAAAGACGGTTAGCTCCATGGTATAATACTGAAACTCGCAAATTAAAGCAAATATCGCGGAAACTTGAGGAATTGGCGTTCCACCAAAGTGGAAAATTCTCGTTTAATTTGGCAAGATAGTCTTAAAACTTATAGGAAGGCCCTCCGTAATGCCAGAGCAGCGTACTACTCGTCATTAATAGAGGAAAATAGGAACAACCACAGCACTGTAGCCAGGCTGACAGAGTCACAGCTCTATTGAGCCAAGTATTCCCATAGCTCTCAGTAGTTACGACTTCATGAGCTTCTTTAATGATAAAATTCTAGCTATTAGAGACAAAATTCACCAAGACCTGCCCTCAACTGGCACCGACTTATCTCTTAACTCAGGAACCTTAGAAACAGCTGTAGAACCAGATACATGTTTAGACTGTTTTGCTTCCCTCAATCTTTACCAACTAACTTCAATAATTTCTTCATCTAAACCATCAACCTGCCTCTTAGACCCCATCCCGACTAGGCTGCTTAAAGATGTTTTACCCTTAGTCAGCACCTCTATACTAGATATGATCAATCTATCTTTATCAACAGGCTATGTACCACAGTACTTTAAAGTAGCTGTAATTAAACCTCTTCTGAAAAAGCCCAAACTTGATCCGGATGTTTTAGCCAACTATAGACCTATATCTATACCTATATCAGTTTTAGGGGCACATGCGAGAGCCCGGTGTGGGCGGTCGGTCATCGTTCTCTCAGGCTGGATGAAGTCTGATGCTCCGCATGATCCATGATGATAGAGAAATACAGAGATTAATGTCAAAGCATGCTGTCAACAAATATCATGCTTTTAGGGGAGCTGATTTAGTTTAATTGCTAAAGTACAAGTGAACGAAATTTCAATGAATTTGAACGACCACAGGAGTTTTATTACCCGCTAAATCTGGTTCATGGACCAAGAATGTGAAGCAGCCAACACTGTGTCATAGACATGGTGTAGATGCGAAATTTCTCATATCAAATAAAACTATAAAAGTTGTTTTGTTAGATGGAGTTATTCTCGTGGGATATTAGTCACTGCAGATAATGTTAATAGAAGATAGTTACTGAACTGAGCCTCTAATGACAGTGAGTGAGAGAGGAAGTCTTCATTGTCTAATGTAGTTAGTATGACTGATAGGACTGAGGGAGTCCTCATTTATGCTGTAGACCACAACATTTAAGGGAGGACTGGAAGGTATGGAAAATACTGTAAACAAAAAATTAAGTGTCTTGCACATTTTTTCTGGTGTATTCAGCAAAAATGCCAAAGGTAAAAAAAAAATGTCCAGAGAAGCTAGCGCCAGGAAGGGGCCGGTTGTTTCTGGAGGAAAACTTCAGTGAGCTGCCATCTACACATGATCAACTAAAGAATGGACATCTGCTGTTAGTTTATCATGGCGGTGACAAGTCTCCAGCCCAAACTGTGAAAGCTATCCAAGAAAAGCTCCACTGTGCACTCGATCCCCATCGCATAAGACCTTTGGCAGAGAAAGTGCAGAAATATGAGGACCATCTCACTCGTCAGTCAGACATGGACAGCTACACAAAGGTAAGCATCACCCTATATACTGTTTTTTATTTCCTTCATTAACTGTAACTCTCATAATATTAATCATATAAATTGAACACTATATTAAATCATACTTGCTGATGATTCTGGAATGTGTTCATCAGCAAAGCATAATAAAATAATAATAAAAGATTTTGTAAAATTCACAGCAGTCCCTGACATGCCTGATGTTCAAGCTGATGTAGTGATGTCTGAGGATCCCAGTCCTACTACGCCTTCCATTGAGTTCTCTCATCAAGCAAGAAACCTTCCTTCCATCACTGATGTTGTTCCCAGCCCAGCATTAGGACCCTTTGAGCTGAACAATGGTCAGCCTCCTCGTGGTGTGATATAAATGACGACCCAAGTCGGCCTTCCACTGGAGATGTTGGACCCACTGATTTGGATTACGTGTTACACGCATCAGAAACAGAAACATCAAGTGAAAGTCCAGCAACACTGATGAAGTCCAAGGTCCCTGGCACCTCTGACACACCACTATCCATTCGTTCCTTACGGCGAAAGGGTTTGTTGACACCAAGGAAACTTAAGATGCATCAGACATTAGCTTTTGATGCAAGACAAAGAGCTGAGATGAAGCAAAATCCCCTGAACAAAGTGAAAAAATTTAGAGCTAAATTAAAGGCACCAGCACTACAGGTTGTACAAGTAAAACATCTTAGACAACTTCTGAAACGAAAAGATGCATCATAAGCAAAAAAAGACTTCATAATTGCTGAAATTCATTCCAGATACTCCAAACTAGTCATAGTGAAGGAACTTTGTGATGTCAAAGGAAAACTAAAAAATTACAAAAAAGCATAATCGTTTAAAACACTTTAAAATCCGGGCACAAGGGCTAAATGACCAACAAGATGCTACTATTGATGATTTGCAAGGAAAGCTCAGAGAAAAAAATTACGCTATCTGCCAGCTGCAATGTGACAATATGTGGCTACAGGATACAGTTAATGATCAGCAGCGTGACTCGAAATTAAAAAAGGAGAGAAGCAGTATCCCACAGAAATGAGATGCTTGTTTATGAAGCAATAGTAAATAATCTTCCTACAAAAAAACATTCCCACTTTAATTTCTCAGTTTGCAAAGCGCACTGGTGTTGTTATCGGAGATGTCCCACAGGTTTGCTGCCAAGATACAGAGGAAACAGGCTCCATGTTATGTTCCTGATCTGTGAACGGCTTCATGAACACACATTAAGAAATTCTTTGTGCAGTTCTTAATGGACAAACATTTTCATGCAGCAGGCTCGGAGGTGCCCTTCAACATGACTTTCAAAGTCCCTGTTGCAATGGAGGAAATTCAGGTGCCTGGTCTTTTGGGGAAAGTGCTGACTGGGCCTTGGACGTCGAGATTTTACAAGGGCGCAGCCTCTGAAATCGGTCACATTGAAGGTTTGGTCATGGTAAAGGAGGTTCTAGACAGGTTAGAAGTATTTCAACAAGAACCTTAACAAATTCTCTCTGTGACACGTGAGTTTGGTGCTGAGCTGTCCAGAAGTCCAAATCTTGAGGCCCTTCTGGTGGAACCTGTGACAGAGATCTCTTTCTGTCAGTGATGGAAGGGAAATGCAGTCCACAATGTCCTCACAAGGCAGTACCAGAGGTACTTTAACATGGATGTAAATGATCAGCTGAGGAAGTAGACAGAAAGTGCTCGTTTACATAACATTGACGCAGAGCAAGTGATGGGCATGTATTCTGCTCTAAAGGACAAGGCCCCAAATGCCACCTTGGCTTCATCTCCTGTAAGATTCGTGCTCAGAAAAATAAAGTGCTGGATTACCCGGATGGACTGACATCTGAAAAAAGAGAAAAACTGATTAAAGTTGCCATAAAAAATGCAACGAAACAGAGGCAACGGAGAAAAGAGAACTGTGAAATTCAAGAGGAAGTAATAAAGAGACTTGCAGCTAAACAGCAGCAAAGACAGGAAAGTGACAGGAAGAAGCTGGAGGCAAAACTGAAGAAGCCAAACTTTTTCGAGCATTGAATTGAATGAAGACTGTAGTTGATGAAATTGTAGGGGAAAGGTTGTGGGAAGAAGAATATGCCACATCTGGTTTGACAAGGACACAAAAAGTGAAACCATATATTATGGATAAATTGATAAATATCTGAAGAAACAAGGAGATACATGTGTATCAAAATTATGAGGATGATGCCACTGATTATGAAATTTCGAAATACCAACTTGCATCCGATTTGATTCTGAAAGATTTGACCCTATTTTAATGTGGGTGAAATGTAATGTAATACATAAAATAGATATGTATTGAATGCTTGTGTTTTTAATCTAAAACTTGTCACGGAGTTTAGATATGAAACCATTCGGTAAAAACAAATGAAAATTATAATTAGTGCATTAATCTATGGCCAATTTTGGGGTTATTAATGAATAATTTATCAGTATTGCAGCAACTTGCTTCTAACCAAAACCTCTAAAACGGTCAGTTTATTACACAAAGTGGTCTATTAAGTACACTGTTGTATTTCCAAATAGTTTTAACTCTTTGTAACTTTGTTTTTATAAGTGCTGTCTAAATAAAGAGTATTATTTGGCGTAATTAGTGGGGGTTTTTATATATTATGGTGTACCTGACTTTTCAAAAGTAGAATATGTAGACGATATGGCAAACAGCTTATCCTACAAATTTCAGGCCAATATCTCAAAAATTAAAAAAGTTATAGCAAAAAACATAATTTTTATGATTCGGGTCACAACTTTTTTTCGATTTTAATGGGAAACAAGGGACAAAACTTGGGTGGGGAGCGAAAATGTACATTTAGTTTGAATTAATGCTCCTCACAGTACTACACTCTTTATGAAATGATTATTATGTTATCACAAATCAAATATATTACATTTTTGAATAAATTCTTTGAAATAGGATTTTTTTAAACGTCAATTCCGGGCAATGACCGCTTGGTGCCACTCGCACACCGTGACAGGCAGCACGTCTGTCGACACAGCCGCTGTTTGCAGGTCATCCTGTGCGCAGTGAAGACGTTTATATTTATAAAGGATTAAGATAAGGTTAAAAACATTTTAGCAAATGCACATTGTTTGCCCTTCTTCTTGTTCTTTCTACTTTGTCCACTAACATTTTAACGTTACATGGTTCATGTTTAAGTCACGTGCCTTCTAGCTTATTAAAGCAGTAATTAACTTATGTTTTAAAGAAATTAAATGTCCTGACCGTTATTAATAATTTAAATAACTTCCTCTCTTTTAAAATAAATTAATAACTCACATATGGTACATGTAATAACGTCCATTTACGCCATTAAAATCAAGTTATTCAGTCTGCACGGAACACCGTTAACCCTAATGAACATCTGTACACATGCGGAGGAGGTACTTTTCCCCACTTATCTTAAATACTATTGGTTCAAAAGACATCAATCAAAGAATAAACCATCCAATAGGTATTCCCCCAGGGAATGAGCATACAAACGCTTGTCAGGCTCTCAACAATAATGTGGTGGTCAGTGGAGTGCAGTGATACGGAACATGGCACCAGGTACAACTAGAAAAAGTCAAATTTAGTCTGTAGCTGCATCTGCTCCATCTTTCTGCTCCAGCAGAAAGCGTTTAAAGTTGAGTAGGTTGAAAGAAAGTTGAGTCTTTACCATAGGAACCCATTCATTTTAAAAGTCCGAAAAATATTATTATTAATAATTATCTCCCTCCCCCCCCCCCCACATCTCTCTACACATCTCTCTCTCCCCCCCCCCCTCTACACATCTCTCCCCCCCCCCCTCTACACATCCCTCCCCCCCCCCTCTACACATCCCTCTACACATCCCTCTACACATCTCTCCCCCCTCTACACATCCCTCTACACATCCCTCCCCCCTCTACACATCCCTCTACACATCCCTCCCCCCTCTACACATCCCTCTACACATCCCTCCCCCCTCTACACATCCCTCTACACATCCCTCCCCCTCTACACATCCCTCTACACATCCCTCCCCCCTCTACACATCCCTCTACACATCCCTCCCCCCTCTACACATCCCTCTACACATCCCTCCCCCCTCTACACATCCCTCTACACATCCCTCCCCCCTCTACACATCCCTCTACACATCCCTCCCCCCTCTACACATCCCTCTACACATCCCTCCCCCCTCTACACATCCCTCTACACATCCCTCCCCCCTCTACACATCCCTCTACACATCCCTCCCCCCTCTACACATCCCTCTACACATCCCTCCCCCCTCTACACATCCCTCTACACATCCCTCCCCCTCTACACATCCCTCTACACATCCCTCCCCTCTCTACACATCTCTCTCTCTCTCTCTCTCTCTCTCAGAGTTGTAGCGCACATCTCATGAAGAATATGTTCTGTTGGCGCACATTTAAGTCGTTCTGCACGTCGGGCGTGCTGTTTCCTTGTGGCTTAAAATAAATAAAATAAAATAATAAACTTTCAAAAGTCTGAACTTAACGTCGGATATGCCAATCCATTTATTAACATAACGAAAAATAAAACATTTATTCAATAATAACTTAACTCAAGTCAGTCTCCATAATTACACGCTGCGCCTCACGGTTAAAAACCACGCACCTCGCAGTGCGCCACACCTGTACTAATTACCCCATGTCTTAAGTAGACCAACCCATCGTAATACACAGAATGGCTCCAACATGTACAATTTAAAGTTGAAACAAGGCTTGTAGGACAAACGGAGCAGGATGAGATGGCAATGAACAAAGGCTTTTTAAAAAAATAAAATAAAGACATATCAGCTACAGCTCTCTAACTCTAATAACACATAGCTCACCTCCATATGCAGAGAGCGGAGAGAAGACCGTGAAACAGCAGAAAGCCATTAACATGTTGACAGAGAGCACCATGACACCACATCTGCTCCCTTTACGCAGCATGACGGAGCTCAAGCGGCCTTATGACCACAGACAGCAGATAAAGACTGACTGGTATTGTCATCCGTCAAGTGGGAGGAGGGGGAAGAAAATAACCAACCATTGTCTCGGATCAGGTCACCTGACCGCCACACCAGAGACCAACTTCACCAACTTATGCCAAACAACATTTGGATGTAAAATGTTTCTCTCCACAAGTTGTTTATGTATTTATTCTACTGTTTACACAGTGGTTAACAGCTATGAACCCTTTAGGCCTGAAACTGCCTGCTATAAATCTGCGGTATAAAAGAGAATAAATGTTGTATTTGTGTCATGGCCGGTCACTAAACTGACTTCCTCACCCTCATATCGTCCCGTCAGGTAGAAACTGTTGCTTTCTGGGGAAGAAACTGCTTCTTAGCGATATCCGGTGTCCTCTGCGCCTCCGCCATGATCCAGCATAGAAAATCCAACAGAGAACAACAGATCCAGACAACAGACCCGCTCCTGCTGCTCCTCCTGCTGCTCCCTCTGTATAACATAACCAGTCTTTAGTGTGTCTGCTGTCTTTTTTTTGTTTTTTTATATAAGTTTCCTCCATGAGTGAGTCAGTCACCACAAGTATCTGTTCAGCATTCGCAGCACAACCGACGTCTCCCGGAAGTAGCAAAAACCTCAAATAACCCAGTGGCCATTTGATGCTACGAGAGTCACTCCCCATACACTTGAATCTTAAAGTGCCCAACTGTACAGCAGAAATAAACATGTTTTGTCTCGCTCATGACAACTGTACTTGGGGTGATTATTTTTTATTATAGCTAAATTATATTAGGCCTTAAAAAGAGAAAGCTATAAAGTAAAAAGTGTGATAAGTCAAGAGTAACAGAAATAACACCCTTCTAATGAAAGTTAAATAGTTAGTGGATAAATTATTCCAAAACTGTAGATACACTCTGTCTGTTTTTACTTAATGTAATTCCCATCACTAGATATCAGGTGTGACTGCAGCAATGTCAAATTCTTTAATGCCCTATAGGCAGGGAGGTCAGGACCTGCTCTGAGTGTTGCAACCACACCAGCTAGACTGAACCTTTATTGTTAAAGCTAAACTGGTGTGAGTTAACTGAAAGGTGCTGAGGCTGCAACATTTTACTGCACAGCAGATAGATTCAGAACTAAAATCTAAAGAGGGAAACATCTACAGCCTACTGTGGTCCCCAAACATGGATCTATCAAACGTCCTTCAGTGAAACCTCCAGATCACATCACACAGGATGGTCATGTGACAAGCAAGGTTACTGGAGCCCTCCTGAGTGTTTGATTCATGAGTGATATCTTTATTTGTAATTTGATTGAGATGTTTTAAAAAAAATACGGAGCTGGGACAAGAATACAAGAAAATTGGCCTACAATTAAAATCACAAATCTTAAAGTAAAACCTTGAATAATCTCTGGCTTATAACAGCCTAGTCTGTATACAGGGTGACATGAGTTAACCACGAAGATAACCTGCTGTGAGAGTGTCCAGCAGTACTGCCGTCTCCACATATGAGTCTCGTGTCTTCAGTTGGACATGGACCAGATCTTCCCACTGCCTGAAAAAATGGAAACATAGCGGTTCTCTGTTGAATTAACTTTGCTCTCTAAAAGAACAGTGGACTAATGTGTCTGTGCACACACTTTAGATTTATGTCTCAATTATGTGTTTTCCGAACTCACAATCGGCTTTCTCCTTCCCTCCATGTCGGCCTTTTCTGTCTCAGGTGTACAGGGTGTGAGGCGGTGCTGTGTGGTATTGAAGAGCAGGTCTTGAGGGCAAACCAGTACAGAGAGAGCTAGTTGGAAACGTAAATTGCCATGGCAACATACTTGTGCACCTTTTAATAATATTCATCATCTGAATGGGGCCATTTGCATAATGAGTTTTGCTTTTGATACTATACGTTTATTTTACTGTTAAAAAACTGCTCTTAAACTGAGCACCTGGACTCAGGTACTGACACCCGACTCAACATAACTTTAGATGACAGAAAGTCACAGTTAGAAAAACAAAAACGTTTGTATGAAATTAAACTTCATGTAAAGTGGTTACAAGAAACCATAAACTCACACAGTCTGAATAGAATAGATAAAGAAGCAACTTTAACAAAGCACTGACAGTATATATACTGTCCTGGGGTAACCAGAGGAAATCATAATTAAAGAGTCTGTCCTGCCTCTTTGCCTCCGGGATTTTGTGCATTTATTTAAAAACATATGTTGAATTTAATTGGTTTTGTCACATCTGTTGCATTCAATCAACAATTCTCAGGGTGATTACAGTTTCAAGTTTATATTGTTTATGTATAATGTATTATAATGAATTAAGGTGAGTAAACGTCCAATTGATCATTTACTTCATGCCTCACCTCCCAGCATGCATTAAAGTTAAAACACTTTTCCACATTGTTACGGATATTCTAAATATCTGTGCTTCAGCTGTGCATGCAGACAGACAGCCAGCAGGGAGCAGCACAGGAGCTTCGCTGCAGGAGAACAGAACTGCGTCAGCAACAAAGACACAAAGTGAGCGTCCTGCAGAGTGTAGCATCCAGTCAAAGTTGAGAAGGCCAGAACTGATGGTTAAATGACGTTTATTGCTTTCATTGTCATCAACCAACGTAAGAGCTGAGTAAAAACAAATAAACCATGCATTATCATCACATTTCGAACGTTACACAGCTCATTACATTAGTTGCAATACGATAGCATTAGTAAATTATACATTATACGATAAACAATTCCAGTAGGCTAGCTCAAATATATTTCTCATTAACTCTACAAACCTTGTTCCCCAATTGACCGAAGCTAAACCTTGTAGTTTTAACTGTTTTTCCGTGAACCTTTTCAGACTTTTCTTTCGTCCTTTTCGCCGTTTGCCCGGTTCATTTACGTCACTTTACTTTCGGTTTCTTTGGTTATCAAAATAAAAGCCCGATACCGTAATAATAAAACCTTATAGCGTAGCTATAATCAAAATAGTGCTTAACTACTCTGTTGGCCTTTACACAGAGTTTACATGTATAGGTGTCACTGAGGACATTTTCAAAGGGCTGATTTTGGCCCCATCGCTTTTTGAAAGCATTTGTTAAAAACGTTCTGAAAAACAACACCAAGAAAAGTAAACTAACAAATGAAAATGCTTTGAGAGAGGTTCATTTTAACAATAAGAAAACCTACAATGCAATATAGTTTCCCCTCATATAAAAACAGACATTTCCACCGTAAATTGGAGCAGAAAATGTCTCCAGGATGCAGGAAATGACCAGTTAAATGCTCATAATGTTCTGGTGGAGGTCTCCCAGACACCCCTCATATATTTCTGCATTAAATATTTTATCTAAATACTGCTAAATATCTTCTTGTGATCTCGTGCATCGTCACGTCTCATTACCCAAATGTATCATCCCGCCACTAATCTGAGCCCTTTTGTCCCCACCACTTTTCAACACAAAGTCACGCCCTTCAAACTTCAGATTAGTTCCAGCAGGTTATGTTATCTAAAACATCTCACAGTCACCTTCATTTCCTCTGGGAAAAGCCCCATAAAGATGGCGAACTGTAGCTATATTTAATATATACACATGTACATACATACAGTATATTTAAGCAACAATGAACAACAACATAATTTATAAATACAAGTCAAATGTTTGTAAGTTATTAACAAGAACTCAACAGTGTTAGAGTGAGTGAAAAGCTGCCAGAGAGTAAACAACAAGCTGCTCAGTAAAGATGTTGTAACAAAACACTTCCTGCTTTATTATTCTTTATTTCTGAGTTTTATCAGTTAAAGTTAGCTTCAAACTGCAGAAAAACGTCCAGTGAAAGCCTTTGAATCCCACGTCAGACTCTTTCCAGAGCGATCACTAATGAAACCTCTTTGTTCAGAGCAACTTGGCTCCCAGCCAGCATGACGTCTTGAAGATAAAACTACACACAGTAACATCATCATGTTTCCTTCTTAAAGTGAAAGAATCAGTCAGAGTTTGAAACTCTGAGTTCAACAGCAGCTGAAACACTTTGCCTCCACATTTGGGATTTAATCTTTATCATGGAGTCACATGAGAAATACTACAGACTGTATCATGAGGGAGGAGACGAGTTTATCCTGCTGCTGCTCACAGACACAAAGTTAAACTGAGAAAAACCTGCTTTTAATTTAAATGTCTTCACTGTGGAGTCTGAACTGAACTACTTTGACTGACTGAGAGCTGCTGCTCGTCTGTCTGCTCTGTTTTCTCCTGAGCTGATTCTTTGTTTTATCAGCAAGAAGAGAAAACAGTTAAAAAAACAGTTTAAAACTGGTCACATTCAGATGATGAGCTGTGATCAACACGTTTCCAACAGACAGTGGGGCACCACACTTTCTCTGGGAGGACTCTTTCATGAAAAGTTTCCACCACGTTCGATGATTTCATCACGAAAGACTTCGTGGCCTCATCAACCCTCAGCTTCTCAGCTTGTGAACTCTGTCGTGTCTTTCCACTCATGACATGAACCAGGAAGTGCCTACGCATTTTTTTCTTGTTCTACACCAGCTCCAGGATGTCAGAAGCTGTTCAACTCACTCAGCTAAAAACACATGCTGCTTAGCCTTTTTATACATCAGAGTTGCTGTAAAACTCTTTCAAGCAGAGGGCCAAAGTAAGAGAAGATATAACTTTATTAATCCCTCGTAGGGGAAATTTCAGTCGACACAGCAGCACAAAGGAATATAAAAGAAGAGATGCAGTATTATACAAGTATCAACACACTATTTACACTTTACAATCAATAATAATTATAAATGTCTGAGATTAAATGAAATCAGGAATAGTCTCTCAGTTTGGTGCTGTGGTGTTGTGGTGGCACAAATGAGCCTCCAAAGCTCAAAGTAGGACTTTTAAAGTCCTCCACAACATCAGCAGCACGGCCATTAATATTAACTGTGTTTACAGAGTGGGATGTTATTACAGCTGAAATAATGCCGCTGTAGTTACAGATTCCTCTGCGGATTCAGAGTTTGCATGATGTTTCTGTTCATTTCATGTCTAGTCATTGTTACATGTGTGCGTCATTTGTCTACATTTTCCAAAGAAGCTAGGAAGACAAGAATGTGTCTGTGGTACACGTTTCACAAACACAATGAAAAAACACCAAACAGTTTGAATCACTAAAATGAATGTGTTACATTTGGCTTGTGCAAGTGGGGCACTTGGTAACCTGCTCTGTAATCTGAGTAACCCGCTCAGACTTTAATCTCGCTCTAAATTGTTAGGCATTAAGGAAATTAAACAACCATTATCTTTTCTATATACTACACATTTTTCGGACAGTTGGCAGATGTCTAGAGCAATCAAATCACTAAATTCAAATGGTATTGACATCACATGCTTGATCTGGCACCTAGATTCACCATAGCAGCCTTGAAGAAACAATCTAGGTTTTGTCACACACTTTCTGGCTAGACATAATGCATGTTCACAGCCAGTGTGACTCCTAACATTGAGAAAGACACTATCTGGCAAACACTGCCATCAGATATCCTAACTAGAGTGTTATCCCTCTTAAGTTTTTTAACTAATGCTTAGAAATATCTGTGAGTTAACTACTGCTTTGTGGTAAAACATAGCTTGATCTTTGACAGGGTATCCAATTTGTTGTTCAACAGCCTCCCTTTCATATAGATTGAGAGCTCTGAAGTAACCTCTTCCAAAAAGCACAGTGCCGTTCACTCTTCTTGCATTTTTAGTTGTATTATAGCCATCTAGCATTGTGTCAAACAACTGCCTTACTTTAGGTGGAACATTTATCATCACCATATTGCCAGTGCTCTCTACTTGTTTTAGTAAGAGAAAAGATGTTACTATCTGTAAGGGTACAGATTGAGTGCCATTGTATAGTTTCAACAGAAAGCCATTACACCCTTCGAAACTGTATGCACTGTAACACCATAAGGGCCCCCAGTTTCTGACACTGTCACCAAGATGAAGTAGAATATGAACATTGTATGTCATGTGGGATCTACCATACAAGGTCTCAAAATCACACACAAACTCATTCAGGTGTTGAGATGCATAGAAAAGCTCCAGCTGTGTAATGGATGTTGTTTGCAAGACATACACTGCTTGGCACAAAAGGAGGAAGTGCCTAAGAAATCTACCTGGAAGAATGGATTTCAAAACAATTGGAGCATAAAATAAGAGAAAAGCACGCCATTCTGAGGCTTTCCAGTAGGCTCTGGTTAAGATAGATCTAGGCAATCTTGTGATGTTGGATGGAGGTTGAAAATGTTTCATTTTCCTATCTATCTCATTGATTCTGGTTCCTATATACCAAGGCTCACTATGGTAAGAACTATCAAACCACAAGGTAGACAGTTGTCTCATCACCCCTAAATCAATGCAATGCATGGAGTCAACAATAAATCCAGAGACAACATCAAAAAAAGGCAGTGACATCAAAGGTGTGGGCCCCTTCACCCCAAAGTTTTGACCAACCACTCCGTTTTGTCCCCATTCAGTCATGTCTGTGTGGCAGCGTTCTGCTACTTCTTCCTGATAAGGGTATACTTGAACATATCCCTTACCTTTCTCGACTCTATCCCCTGGACGTAGACACCAGTTGCAGTCAAATTTGCCATTGAATTGCTTGACATTTTGTAATGCAGCCCGTGCTACACTATCACATGAACTAATTATAGCATATACGTAAGATTTAACAATCTTACCCTTTAAACACCACTCAAAACCTGCTGAACCAAGAGTTTTCATTTCACTGATAAATTGTTTAAAAAACATGGAAATGGATGGTTTTTTTACACCAAACCAAAGTCCTGCTAAAAACATGTTCTTTTTCCTTATATTAGGTGGGAGGTCATTTATGTAACATAGCAAGGGCCAAATAGAAAAAGAGGAGGATTTGAAGATAGGTACACCATCAGAGTTAAAAGTGAAGCTAAAAGAGTAATCTTTCTTTAAATTGGAGTCTTTGCACATCTGTTCATACAGTTTCCCATCCATAATGTCTGAAATTGCGTCCGGGTTTGTTGGCCTAGTCTTTCTGTAGTTCAACGACTCTCCAAGATTTAAAGTCTCTAGGACATGTTTTAGTTGGCCAATAAGAGGCAAGGTAAAAAAAAAAGTTTCCATTTTTTTTTAGTTCGTTTTTGTCAAACGCCTGATGGCAGGTCTTACATGTATTATTATCCAAAAGACAAAAGCAGTTGGGGCAATATATATGAAAAACATATTTCCCAGTTTTGAATAGTTTTTTGAAGAGATATTTTGTTGCTGGCAAGTGGCAATCTGGTGGTAGAACAAGAATCAAAATTTGAAGAAGTTTTTGCAGACCATCTTGTGTCAATCCCACGGTTCCAGCAAAGGCCATCAGAAGTAGGATGGTTTGCCCAAGAGTAACAGATGCTCCTCTGTATAGTGGGGACCTCATCATGTCATCATTAACCTGTAAAAAAAATAACAGAATCTATATTAGTTATAACTTATGTGTGGTTGAAAAGTGGAAGATGTGATTGAACCATTTGGCCTTGTGGCAGCAGAGGCAGGCGCAGCACCATCCCCACTCTCTGTCAGAGGCTACATCAAAGTTCTTATAGGCAAGTCCCGCTCGGCAGCCATCTTGATAACGCTTTCGTGCAGTTATTTCGGAATAACAAGATCAGGCCTTTCTCTAAATAAATGGGTAGAAAGCTAGAACTGCACTTTCACTGGTCATGGAGACATAAAAACTGTATGGATAGAAGTAAAATCTGATACAAAATGCTGAAAAGGTCTTTGCCCCAAAGTAAGGTTTAAAAAGTGTTTTTCCCCACAGGTTATACTTTTTCCACACATAGTTGGTAGTAGTGCCGCAAGCGTGGCAGTACACCCTTATGTTAGTGGAACCCTATAGAGATGTATTGAGTAGTCTTAAAGTGGCATGTCTTCTCTTAAAATATCTCTGGCTATTTGAAATGTTGTGATATCATAAATTAATCTTCTTTCCATTGGCAGAAGAATCCAGGCTCTTTATTCCAGCTGTGAATTGTCAGGTAATTGCCATAAAATATTATTATTTATAAGGAATTGCAAAATTAATGGAGCATGACCACTAGTGTTTAATTAACATTTATGACCAACTCTTTTACTTTTTCAAAAAAATATTTTTATCAACATGTTTTCTTTAACATAGCATAGCAGTTTATGTATGCATTATCAGAAAAAAGGCATTTATTCCCAATTAAAATTGGCAATGAGAATCCCATTCCCAGTTAACTATGGTACAATGACAAAATGTTTGATTGCTCTATTTAAATTGCTAGCTAACTAAATTTGACATCTACTACAAAGACAATCCAACTGCATATAGTGTGAACCACAACACCTTTTGTCCATATATTTTACAGGAATAGTGATTAAACTTCATTATTGGTTCATAAGTAATCAGACGGATGAACATCAAAAATTACCCTACCATGTGTTCAGAATCAGAAGTTGGCCCGTTATCGTCTTCATCATCGTCTTCATCATCATCACCACCATCATTATCTGTAAGGCCGTCGAGGGGGTGCTACAGAGGAGAGACACGAAGTTGTGTTAAAACAGTTTATATCCTTCTTAGCACCAGGGTTTCTGCAGGTTTCACCTAGTCAAATATAAGACTTTTAAAGACCTTTTTAAGACCACTTACAGTGAAATTTAAGACCTACATCTCAATATAAAAAAAGAAATGTACAAAGGAAATGCAGTCACAAAATTCCTTGCAGAGTAATAAATGAATTCAAATTAGGGTTGGGTGATGTCTACAATGAAACACCAGGATGGACGATGACATTGATAAGCTAATACAGCCGTAGCTGTTGATAATAATAGGCTAATAATAATTATTATTATTATAAGAAAAACATACCAGATACTTTCAGTCAGCCCCAGGCCTACACGCTTGCAGCTATTAGTGATTCAGCAGTAAGAATCACAGTCTCTCATCCCCTCATGCATGTTGGTCTTTGTAGTCGTAATACAGCGAATTATATTTGGACTAGCGAAAGAAAGAACTACAGGAGGAAAAAACATTCTTGAGTGCTGCGGGAGCATTTCAGTTAGCACTAGAGGCTACGTTGGAAAATTAAGACCTGTTTATAATTATTTAAGATCTAGAACACACACAAAGTCTTTTTAAGGCCTTAAATTTTGATGATGAAATTTAAGATTGTTAATACCCGGCGGCAACCCTGTAGCACAAATACCACTCATGTTTTCTAACCTTGGTTCAGAGAGGTCCCGGTGAACATGTTTGATTGGTTTACAGGGCTTTTGATGTCCAACACACCATGCAAAGTCAGAGTCCAAGCCTGCTTCCGTGCCATCACTGTCTCTGTCCGTGTGCTCATCAAGGGACTGCTGTGTAAGAGGAGAGACAATGGTTAGATAATAGTTCACAGTCAAGCGTAATCTTAATCTTTATAATAACAATAGACATGAAATAGACAGTGAACCTACTCTTTCAGGTTCATTGTTTGACGTCCCCTCTTCGCCGTCACTGTCTACTACAGCGTGTCCACTGGGTTGCTGGGAAAAAAACAACAAAACGTTTTAAATCAGGATTTCGCTTCATAAGCACACCTCAAGTCTCATGTGATGGCAAAGTGATGTTTAGGGGACCTCGTTGAGCCACAGCATAAGACAGGCGGTGTTGACAATGAAGACAAATACTGACCACAATTTTTGAGCTGTTAAGCCGTTTAAAATGCAAACTCACCTCAAAGTCCAAACTTGAGTCCGTGCAGTCAACAGTCAACTTGTAAATTTTTAAAAAGCCACATATACAAATCTTTAACACTTTTAAATACACATTTACACATATTTCACTGATGTTACACACCAATGCAACTTGCTGCTAAGAGAAGTAACCTGGCATGCATTACATGGCATAGTAGGGAGACAGTTAGCTAGATTAAACGTAAAAACTGGGTATGTTTAGCTATAATGGTCTACTTTCTAACACTACCATTACTTTAAACAAAATTACCATTTCTTTCCATTCGATATTTTGTTGTCCTGGGTATGGGCTCTTTGTCATCCCGCAAATATCTTCTGTACATGATCTTCCTTTTCTTACAAGAAGGCTCCATTTTAAAAGGCCTAACGTTACAAAATCTATCCTTTCCTTGAGACTGTGGGCGCCAAACGGAACCTCAAAGTGATGCGGGTGGATCTATCTTATTATGATTTGAAAATCTGACTGGCTCTGATTGGCTCTGATTCGCGGTCCTTTCTGTTGCTAAGTAACCTAAACGTTAGACCAGGGCCATTGGCGTTAGGGTAAGAACAGACATATGTTAGCACAGAACCAAAATGTATGTGCTTATTAAATGGGTAAAAGAAAACCAAGTGAGTGAGGGCTTAGACAAATATGTTAAGGATAAAAAAATGTTAAAAGACCCCAAGAGGATTGGCCTGGTGGAACATGGGGCGCTTGGAGTAAAGCCACCTAAATCTGGCTGGAAAGATTTTCCGGCTCAGATACTCAGTGTGAAAGGTAAGTGAATCAATTATGAATATTATGTAATGTTAAGTTAACAATAGCAGAATATTGATGATAAATAGCACACCTAGCTTGAATCAATCAACTTAACCTTATATTAACGTAACGTTAACGTTAGTGATTTGTATGTTGCATGTCTTATTTTGGGTAACGTTAGCTAACTTTAGCAATATTGCCTATAAAGTTAGCGCTAACGTTAACGTTAAGTGCATAATTACGTTACAATACAAATAGGACCATAGCTTGCAGTATTAACTTACAGTACCAAAAGCTAACGTTACGTTTTACTGTTAAGTTAACGTTACAGTTCAGTTAACATGTTTTCTGATTCATTGTTTTGGCTAACGCCTCCTCACAGCTTTCAACAGAATCTAAAATAACTTACATTCAAAAATCTGGAAATTGGGTTCTAAATTCAACAAAATACAGGGGGAGCTGTGACACGAAACTACATTAACGTTACTAAGTTAACCGGTAACTTAACGTTAACGTTATGGTGTTTAATAATTTCGGCATGTAACGTTAATAAGTTATAACCACAGCTAAAATTCCAGTTTTAAGATTAATTTCTCAAACACACAAAATGGCTATACCTTACCTTGTATATCTAATATAAATCCGAATTAGAATAACGTTAACTTACTGGTCAAGTCATTTTCCCAATGTAAGTGTCCATCCAACAAAAAGTACACCAACAGAGCAGGTCCACTTCTCTATCGGCGTGTTCACGGCTCTACAGTGCGACCTTAATTAAAAATAAATTAATGCGAACTTGCACAATAACTCCTTGCACAGGTGGCGGATATCCACATCCATATCAGCAGAATTTGTAGTTAACTCACTTAAGCAAAGTTTTTTCATTGCTTTTGCCATGTTAAAAACGACTGCTCCCTGCATGCAATGCGCTAATCACAGCTCAGTTATCAACGCGATAACAATGACAACACGCGAGTTGTCAGTCGACGAATCCAGAGGTTGACTGGACTGTGACTTTATTGGCATGAATGTGTACCTCATGCCAATAAAGCTAATTTGAATTGAAATTGACTGTGAGATAAGATTAAGATAAATTAATACAATTTAGGATAGAGAAGACTTGATTGGCCAGGTGTTAAATTACTGCTAAAAACTTATATATATAATTAATGTGCATTTGGATAGAGACACACAAAATGTGGACTCCATCAAAGCCAAAGGTAAGTTGTCTCACACTATTATTTAGAGATGTTGCCCCTAAAGTAGTCAAATCTAATATTTAATGTAATTATTACAAAGTAGTCATGGTGTTAATATAGAAATTTCAAGATAATTGTCCTGTGCACTCCAAGTTCTGAATTGAATGCTTTTGATTTGAATGTGTTTGCTGATTGCAGGCACTGAAATCATGTCTAAGTATTTGCCGTTCTCTTATTTCTTCCCCTCTCCCTGTTAGGCTACAAAAGACACTGAGGAAAATAGTCACTCTGATGATGAGGATGAGACTCCTCAATACCAGAAGGTACGATATGCCGTCCAAACACATGTTCATCTTGTTACTTTCATTTCAGTGACCCATTTTAATTATTTTGGTTGCTTCAATTAAGACATAATTGACTGAAGATTGTTTAGTGTTTGTTGTATATGGCAATAGGGCACCTAACGATTATTTTTCAAATCAATTAATCTATTGATTAATGACTTATAAAGACAATTATTTACTACTCGAGAATATAACAATTATTTTATCCAAAATAAATGGCAAAAATATGCCTCAGTAATTCAATCTTTTGCTAATAGACCATCATTTTGGGTCTTGACTAAAATACTTTTTTAGCTGCAGCTTGTTCTCCGGGGGAATCCTTGCTAAGACATGGTGCAGCAATGCAACAATGCACATTATGCAAGTCAATGTGTTCTTGTAATCGATTACGCCAATTTCATTATTTTATAATTTTGTTTTAACACATCTGAGTAAAAAACTTCAAACATTTTTGAGCAAATACTATTTAGTTTTAGACTCATCTTCATTAATTCTGACAATGTACTTCCTTTCCCCACACACTTGTTTTTCAGATAGAGGATGATCCATGCAGGACTCCAAAACGGCCAAAGGTAATCACTTTGTTCAAATTATAAGAAGTATAACTAAGGGTTTGTTGTAGTAGTCAATAGAGACAGTGTGTAAAATAGGCCACAGCCCCCTGATTGATTGTTGTGAGAGGCTTAGTCATGCTGTGGCTTACTAGCAAATCATGGCAGATTTAACATTTATTACGGGAAATTATTGTTTTCCATCAGCATGCAGAACATTTTCTACTC